>NC_087343.1:191559642-191862410 GCF_030014295.1 Loxodonta africana
GTTGTTGAGGTTTTGTAGTATCTTGTAGATTTTACAGATTAGACCATTAACCAATATGTCGTAGCCAGAAATTTTTTTCCCTGTCTGTAGTTTGTCTTTTCACTCTGTTGGTGACATCTTTGGATGAGTGTATAAGTGTTTGATTTGTAGCAGCTCCCAGTTATCTAGTTTCTCTTCTGGTGATTGTGCATTGTTAGTAATGTTTTGTATTCTGTTTATACCATGTATTAGGGATCCTAGCGCTGTCCCTATTTTTTTTCCCATGATCTTTATCATTTTAGTTTTTACTTTTAGGTCTTTGATCCATTCTGAGTTAGTTTTTGTGCTTGGTGTGAGGTCTTGTTTCATTTTTTTGTAGATGGATATTTAGTTATGCCAGCATCATTTGTTAAAAAGACTGTCTTTTCCTCCATTTAACGGACTATGGGCCTTTGTCAAGTATCAGCTGCTCATATGTGGATGAATTTATGTCTGGATTCTCAATTCTATTCCACTGGTCTATGTATCTGTTGCTGTACCAGTACCAGGCTATTTTGACTACTGTGGTGGTATAATAGGTTCTAAAATCAGGTAGAGTAAGGCCTCCCTCTTTGTTCTTCTTTTTTGTAATGCTTTACTTATCTGGGGCCTATTCCCTTTCCATACAAAGTTGGTGATTTGTTTCTCCATCTCATTAAAAAATACCATCGGAATTAGGATCGTGATTGCATTGTATCTATAGATTGCTTTAGGAAGAATAGACATTTTCACAATGTTGAGTCTTCCTATCCATGAGCAAGGTATGTTTTTCCACTTACGTAGGTCTCTCTTGGTTTCTTGCAGTAATATCTTGTAGATTTCTTTGTATAGGTCTTTTATGTCTCTGGTTAGTGTTATTCCTAAGTATTTTATCTTCTTGGGGGCTATTGTAAATGTTACTGATTTGGTGATTTCCTCTTCCACATTCTCTTCGTTGGTGTAGAGGAAACCAGCTGATTTTTGTTTATCTTGTATCCTGATACTTTGCTGAAATCTATTAGTTCCAGTAGTTTTCTTGTGGATTCTTTAGGGTTTTCTGTGCATAAGATCATATCACCTGCAAATAGAGATATTTTTCTTCTTCCTTTTTAATTAATTAGATGCCCTTTATTTCTTTTTCTAGCCCAATTGCTCTGACTAGGACTTCCAGCACAATGTTCAATAAGAGTGGTGATAAAGGACATCCTTTTCTGGTTCCCGATCTCAATGGGAATGCTTTCAAGCTCTCTCCATTTAGGGTGATGTTGGCTGTTGGCTTTGTATAAATGCCCTTTATTATGTTGAGGAATTTTCCTTCTATTTTGCTGAGAGTTTTTATCATGAACGAGTGTTGGACTTCGTCAAATGCCTTTTCTGCATCAATTGGTAAGATCACGTGGTTCTTGTCTTTTATTTATGGGATGGATTATACTAATTGTTTTTCTGATATTGAACCATCCCTGCATACCTGGTATGAATCCTACTTGGTCATGATGAATTATTTTTTTGACATGTTGTTGAATTCTATTGCCTAGAATTTTGTTGAGGATTTTTGTGTCTAAGTTCATGAGGGATATTGGTCTTTAATTTTCTTTTTTGTGGTGTCTTTACCTGGTTTTTGTATCAGAGTTATCTTGGCTTCATAGAATGAGTTTGGGAGTATTCCATCCGTTTCTATGCCCTGAAATACCTTTAGTAGTAGTGGCCTTAATTCTTCTCTGAAAGTTTGGTAGATTCTCCAGTAAAGCCGTCAGGGCCAGGGCTTTTTTTGTTGTTGTTGAGAGTTTTTAAATTACCTTTTCAGTCTCTTCATTTGTTACAGGTTTATTTAGTTGTTCTACCTCTGGTTGTATTAGTTTAGGTAGGTAGTGTGTTTCTAGAAATTTGTCCATTTCCTCTAGGTTTTCAAATTTGTTACAGTACAACTTTTCATAGTATTCTGTATGATTCTTTTAATTTCAATTTGGTCTGTTGTGATATCACCCATCTCATTTCTTATTCAGGTTAGTTGCTTCCTCTCCTGTTTTTCTTTTGTGAGTTTGGCCGATGGTTTATTGATTTTGTTGATATTTTCAGAGAACCAGCTTTTGGTCTTGTTAACTCTTTCTTGTTTTTCTATTCTCTATTTCATTTAATTCTGCTCTAATTTTTATTATTTGCTTTCTTCTGGTACCCATTGGCTTCTTTTGCTGCTCTCTTTCTATTTGTTCGAGTTGTAGGGTTCTTTGATCTTTGGCCCTTTTTACTTTTTTGATGTCTTCTAATTTCTTGAGTTAATTACTTAATTCGTTCCTTTTTTTTTTCATGTTCGTTAATATAATTAAAATCTTTTGGGAAATTTCTTCCAAGCACTGCTTTAGCTATATTTCGTAAGTTCTAATATGTCATATTTTCATAATTTTCTGGATATTTCAAAATTTTAGGTTTGATTTATTCTTTGACCCAAGAATTGTTTGACAGAGATTTAAAATTCCCAAAAGGCAGGGACTATTATTTTCTAGTTTCATTAACTTTTTTTTTTGTCATTTATTGAGATTTTCTTAGCTGTCTAATAAACTCATTACCATCAAGTCAATCCCAACTCATAACGATCCCATAGTTTCCAAGGCTGTAAATCTCTGTGGAAGCAGACAGCCTCATCTTTCTCCTGTGGAGCTGCTGGTGGTTTCAATCCATCGACCTTTCAGTTAGCAGTCTATAGCTTTAATTATTGCACCAGCAGGGTTACCTAATAGATGATTAAAATTTTAAATGTTCCATGGACACTTGAAAAGATTTGTTTTCTTTTATAGTAAGGCCCAATGTGTGTTGACTAGATTAACCTTGTCAATTACACTAATTAGGTCTTTACCTTTTCTTTCTTTTTTTGGTCTGTTTTCTCTGTCAACAGCTGAGAAGAGTTCCCACTAATGTGTTTCAGTTTTTTCTTATATTTTCTGTGGTTTTGCTTTTGGTTTTTAGTTCTGTGGTGTTTGAATAGGATTCATTACTGTTAGGTCTTCCTTGTGAATTATAGTCTTTCTTATGATGAGTTATACTTCTTTGTCTTGTTAAATGCTTTTGCCCTGAATTCAGTCCTGTCTGGTATTAAAATCATGACTCACGAATGTAAGCAGCTTTTTTATTGTCTGTATTTGCTTGGTAGTCCTTTGTCTATCCTTTTACTTTCTGTCTTTCTGAACCACTTTATATTACCTGCATCTCTTTAATTAAATTAAAATTTAATTTTTTAATCCACTCTTAGATTTTTATATATATAGGATATAGTTGGATTTTCTTTGTGAGTCAACCTGGAAGTTTTTCTTTAATAGGTGAGGTTAGCTCATTTTTATTTATCGCTCTGATACATGTTTGATCTTAGTTTTGCCATCAAAAGATCTGCTAGGATTTGTTTATATCGTGTCTTTGGCCTTTTTAAATTGTTCACTGTATGGTCCATTATTATGGCTTCATTTTTTTATGCTTCCTCTGGTAATATGGAAGATTGTTTTTGTCTTGTAACTACTTTTTTAACTGTAACTTAAAATGTATATTTAATTTTTTCCTCAACTTTTCATTTAAGATTTCAGTCCTTCTGAGAAGTTGAAATAATTCAGTGAACAATATACACATCATCCAACTAGATTTACCACTTGTTAATATTTTGCTATATTTGTTTTATTTCTGTCTATATGTATTTTTTTCTGAATATTTATTTGTAGATGACTTGTAAATGTAGTGATTTTTCATCACTAAGTACTTCAACATATATCTCTTGAAATATTCTACTGTCTTAGTTACCTAGTGCTGCCTTAACAGAAACACCACAAGTAGACCGCTTTAAAGAACAGTTATTTTCTCATAGTTCTGGAGGCTAAAAGTTCAAATCTGGGTATCAGCTGTGTTGATTCCTTCTGGGAGCTTTTCTCTTAGTTTCTAGTGTCTGCTGGCAGTCCTTGGCATTCCTCGTCTTTTCTGTGTGTGTGTGTCTGTGTCTCCTTGGCTCTTTTTGAAACTGTGAAGTCATTAGATTTAGAATCCCCATACTGATATGACCTCATTAACATAACAAAAGAAAACCCCGATTTCCAAACAGGATCACATCCACAGGTACAAGGGCCAGAAGGAGTTCAGCTTATATTTTGGGGGGAAGTAATTCAAACCATAACACCTACATAACCACAATACCAGTATCACACCCAAGTACTTTAACATTGATATAATTTCTAATATGGCTTCTATATTTAAATTTCCCAAATTGTCTCAATAATTTTCTCTATAGTCCTTTTTATTTGTTTGAGATCCAAAGATCATGCACTATATTTAGTTATATTTGTCTCCTTTAATCTAGATCGATCTCCTAGTCCCCTCACTCCTCCCCCTTTTTTTGTTTCTTTCATGAAGAGTCAAGGTAGTTTTATCTTATAGAATCCAGCATCTGGATTTTTCTGCTTCCTCCTGATTAGATGCAGTTAAACATTTTTTGTCAAGAGTTCTTCATAGGAGATATATCCTTTCCATTTCATCATATCAGGAGGCACATAATGTCAGTTTGTCCCATCACTGATTGTGCTGAGTTTAATCCCATGGTTAAGATGCTGTTAGTACTCTATTTTTATGTTTCTTTTGACTTCTTCCTATGATCAATGACTAGATATATTTTAACTTCCATCTCCTTTTAACCTTCTATTATTTTTCTTTATATCTTTTAAATTCACTTATACTTTTATGTTATTTATCAATTTTAAATATCTTTTGACTTCAGCTATAGAAGATGAGAAAGTCAGCGTACTTACACTACCTCCCACCTTTTCTCCTTCTTTTCTTCTAGCATTTCTTATTCATTTACTGTTTTTTTTTAATGAAGAAAACGGAATCTAAACTTTATCTAGGAATTATAAAAATGACTGAAAACATCCTTTAGATCTTTATTGTCGTTGAGTTGGTTGGGTTGGAGACATGGTAAAGTCTGCAGGCATTGGGATTAGGTTTGGACTGTTATTTATTTGTTATCTACTCCACTTTAAAAAGTTGGTTAGCCACTCTTCATGATTATTTTTGGTTTGCCTCTTCTAATTTTAAGATCGTGGGCTCCAACTTGATGAGTAGAATCATTTTCTGGGCTGCAGTGCAAGCAGCAGAGCACTCGTTTGGGACCCATATGAAGCTAAAGGCCACACCTTGATCCTCAGATGTTTCCTGGTGCTTACCTTCCCCTCATGCCCCTTCCGTTTCAGTGTCTTAAGTGTGCGTTTTATTCTTCTCTTCAGGCCTCCCAGTTGCTGGGCAAACCTCCGAATTTGTGAACCAAGTGTTAGAGAAGACTGCAGAAGGCAATCCCACTGGAGGCCTTGTAGGACTAAGAATACCAGCATCAAAAGTGTAATCAGCCTCATTGGACCACTGGTCAGAAATGTCTGTGTTCTTCACGTTGTTCATTGTAAATTTTCATTCTGTTTTGCATGTCAGTTTAGCATTATGTAAACATTTACAATTAGGTTACATTGTTTTAAGAACTAAGTAGCATAAGTGAAGCATGATCCAAAATACTTGATTATTGCATTTTCAGAGCATAAACCATGGTTAAAACTGCTACTGGCATCAGAATTGAAACTGATAAGTTTAAGTAAATGTTTAGGGTACAGATTTCAAAAATCTGTTGAAGTAAAACATTTTGGAGGGGTGAAGATATTAATGTAAATGCCAAATATTGTGGCAAGTTTATGCTCTGAACCACACACACAAAAATTGAGGAAGCATTTTTTAAACAGTCAGTTTAGATTGTTTTTAGAATTACTGCTTTTTGTTGAGATTTTCCACAACCATTAATCTCACTTGTACATGGCACACCCAGCCCTCGTGCCTGTGTGCCATATTAGACGTTCATTTTCAGAGCTCAATACTATATATATATACATATATATATATAAATGTCTGTGCAAGTAAGAAAAAAAAGCATATTCTTCGTGCCTTGTATTTTGGGGAAACTATAAAACTGGTAATATTTTGTATGATGAAAAACCCTAATGAGGAAAAACAAGATATATAGATGGAAAAATTATGGGGTTTAAATGTTTTTTTGTTCCAACTCTTTTTCAAATTTTTTGAATGTATATAGGACTATGTTGAAATGTAGATATATGCCACAGAGTCTGTGTATTGTATAAAAAAAACAAAAACAAAAAAAAAACAAAAAAAAAGATGGCTCTAGAAAACTCAATTTCGGTACTTGACCGGAAGAAGACAAATACTTGCACATTATTGCGATTGTTTTATTTTTTGTACCAAAGACAAATGCAACTGATATGGCAAACTGCCAGTCTAAGTAAAGTTTTGCACAGCTTACATGATACTGTATGAATGTATGAAAAAAAACGGAAAAAAAAAAAAAAAAAAAAGAAAAATTTCAAAGGTCAGGGTTAGGGATCTTACCGAACTGTGAATTTTATTTCTGTTTGGGTCCAATTATCTACAGAAGGAGCGTCCGTACATACAAATATCATTTTGCTGTTCCTCTAGTTTGCTTCCATAGTAGATAAGTTGGTGGCCATTTAGGTGTCTGTAAATCTTTTCATTTCTGCACTTACTGTAGGAAATTTTAATATATTTCATTTTAGTAAGCTATTGGTAAAATAGTTTTTGACTTTGAAAATTCAAAAGTTTATTTAGCTTATTGTAGTATACTTTCACCAAACAACCAAAATACAGATTATTTTTATTGTATTATGTATATATATGTAAAGAAAAAAAGCTAAAAATATCTAATTCTTTAGTTGCCACTTTTCCAATTGATGTATTATTGTGCATGTAATATTTTCAAAGATCAACACAAGCTTCAGACAAAAACAAAAAAAATTTATAGATTTTTATATTTTTGTACAGATATTTTCAAACAAGCTTCTTCAAACTTACATGTGACTTATTCTTCTTCTATAGTTTCTAGAACTGAGAAATACCAACACATTTAGTTTTTAGGTGCTCTTTTTTGCTCACATAAGACAGCTTCATTAGTCAGTGTTTTGACTGTGTTAAAGCTTTACCTCTTGATGAGAAATTTCTTACATCAAGGCAGCATTATAAACCTTTCCCACAGACTTTCTCCATCCTGTCTCTCTCCTGTTTTATCCTCAGATCTTGTGTTTTTCAACTCTATAAACTGGTAGCTTAAAAACTATTCTTAAGCAAACCAAAAGCAAACAACAACAAAATACCCTATCTAGCAAGGAAAACAAAACAAAACAATTTCAGACCTAGCTGCTGGGAAAGTATCTTATTTCTCCAACTTACCCCTTGGAGAATTTATTTTTAATTATACTCTGTCTACATAACGTGTTTCCTTTTCTTTTACTTTCTCCCCCCGCCCCCCTTGTAAGCTCTAGCATATGAAGCTGTAGTTTATGAAGGCTTGTTTCTAAAACACAGTAACAACTGAACAATGTTGCTAACGTGCTGAGAAGGATTGTCTTAACACCTTAGCTGAACTGTGATGCACAAGATTTTCCTGAGTGTTTGGTGGAAACGTACCTGGTTAGTACTTTCCCACTAAACAGATGATAAGCTCAAATCTAATAGTTTAATAGAATGTAAGTTCATTGTTTAAAGTTTGTCCTTTGTAGATGGGAGAAGGCAAAGCACAGGTTTGGAACTTGGAAGTATGTAGTTTTGACCGAGAGTGTATCTGGGAAATTGGACAATATTCCACAATATGGCAGTTTTGCAATCAGGTGAAGATCGCTTCATGATAGAGATTCAGCTGATGAGGTTTATAAAATTGCCCCTTTCTAGCTGCTCTACTAGGAATTCTGGTTTTTTGATACTTTTCTCCTGTCTGCAAACCAGAATATGATTTTTTTGGTCTTGCATTTCAAAAAAAAAAAAAAAAAAACAAAAAAAGACTTTGAATCTGTTTAGTAGATTCCATATCCTTGCATTTCAGTGTTTTATATGTACTACTTAAGTTAAATAGTTAAAAGCTTTTAAATAGTTGAGCTTTTTAATGTTGACACTTTATTTTGTATCTATTTATATATGTATGTATATCTTAGAAAAGCACTTTGTTAAAAAAAAATTGCATTTTATATGATTCCTGCCATTTGCTGCTAAATCTGGGCTGGTCAGAATGCTGCAGCGATACTTGATCTAAATAAAAACCTGGCAGTAAAATGTAGAGTAAAAGTTAAATCCTTTTGCTGTTTTAACTTTATCATAAAGATGATGACATAGGCAGGCTGTGCAGCTTTGCATTTTAACCAGGGGACTCTGTGGCATTTAAAACCGGCTAGAAATGGTTGTACTTTAATGCCAGTAATAATCTGCTTCCTCTATTGTCATTAAAATATATACGTTTAGTGTATCACACAAACAGATCTTATAAGGGTAACATAAAAACCCCAACAACTGTACATGTTCTGTTTTTGGAAATCGTGGCATGTATTTTTGGGTGAAGATCATTAGAGAAGAACTCTTTAAAGGTTTTCTGTGTTCATACATGGTATACAGATAGCTCATAATGAAGTCCAGAATCTTACTTTAAGTGAAGGCATTGTGAATTCACCTCAAATAAACCCATCGTTCCAAAAGCAATGATAAACTTTGACTCTAGTACTACTATGATTGAAAAACAAACAAAAAACGTTTTTCCTAGTTTCAGATACACTGGATTCTTTATAGAGTTTGTCTCCATGTGAAAGCATGCTGTCCAGTTGCTCTTGTTACGATCTTGTTGGAGTTTGGAATTGGGTGCCACACTTTCTCAGTCAATACGGTTGTTTGTTCTACTGTACCATGTATGATTCTTGTCCTTTCCTATGTCCTTCATGACAGATTAGGATGTGGCTTTATATTGTGCCTTACTTGTACATGTAAAACTAAACATCTTCATTCCCTTCCATTTCCTAAATCTTTAACTTTGACCTTTTTGGTGAGAGAATCAGAGCTATTACAAATGCATCATGAAGGATTTCAGATGGACATGGTTTCGAATTCCCCTCTCTTTATAGTTATTTTATATTTGTACGAAAGACCAGTTTTGAATGGTCTTTGATTACAAGGGGGGAGAATTAGCAGTAATTTCACTACATCCCTTTTTCTGACTTTCATGACTTTGTCATACATCTTCTTTCTGATGTCTGACTTTATTTGCTTCTTAGCAATAGTCTGCATTTAAAGAAAGGTGTGTTCAGTTCATTGGCTTGAAATTGACTATTTCATTTTTCCAGAATTTTTGTAGGAGAAGAATACCCGTTTTGTTTGTTTTATAAAACAGATGACACGTCTCTTTAAAAGAAACAGAAGTACAGTACTTTTGAAATACAATGCTGTTAGTTTGGATTTCTTTTTTTTATATATAATATTCATACAGTTATCTGATGTTTGCCTTCATTAATAAAGCTGTTAGTTTATTCACCAAAATGTCAAGAATGGATGTGCTTTTCTTTATTCCATACAGTTAAAAATATCTTAGCTGCTAAGATTTAGTTAACTTTCTAAGAAATGAATTCAAGTTGCCTTTCCGTAGGAATTAAGAAAAACCTATGTTTCCTTTTTTTCTTACAGTCTTCCCGAAATTCTGTTCAAGTATTTTCTAGTTAATTATGTAACAGAATGTTAGCATCTCTCCAAATCTTGAAACTTGAATTTTGAGAATGCGTTGAATTATGCTTTCAGTGTTAAAGTAAAAGGTTTTGATTATCCTTCTAGTGAAGTCTATTGTGGAATACTGTTTCCCATGGAACTGAGGCTGTTTCCACAACTTTGCACAGAACTGCAGTCTTGTTCTTCCCTTGGGTCATGACCAGTTGTCTCACACAGTGCCGTAATACTTGTGGATTCTTTTTAATCTTTGTAATCTTAATAAGGGCATTATGAGAAGATGACTCCATTTTTTAAAATATTTCAAACACTTTGGGATGTAACAGTGAATGTCAGTTGTCGGAATGGTTGTTTCGTTTTAAGGAATAAGCATGTTGGGGAAAGATGATGAAAATGTACTACTGAAAGTTATACACTTCCATAGGCAGGTGGGGGTTATGTGTTGAAACATAGTCCTCCATGCTTAGTAAACTGACTGAAATGTAGAAATCACACCTCGGAACTGAATTATGCCAAATTGCCATTCTTGCTTAGAAAAGAGACATTTGGGGGTAGTAGTGAGGGAATAGAACCTCAAAACTACTTTCAGATAGTCTTCTGGAATTGAAGACTTGGTGACCAGTGAAGAACATCAGAGTGGGGTATTTCTGTGTGCCAAGTTTGGGTGAACTAGGTTTGCCTCTTTCATAACAATGTAAACACAATGGTGTAGTTAATTAAATTCTGGGTGGATGGGAGCGGGACTGATTACTGTGTCTTGCCCTTCGCCCTTTGTTTTTTTCAGA
This sequence comes from Loxodonta africana, assembly GCF_030014295.1. Taxonomy (NCBI): domain Eukaryota; kingdom Metazoa; phylum Chordata; class Mammalia; order Proboscidea; family Elephantidae; genus Loxodonta; species Loxodonta africana. The sequence continues at coordinate 191,569,995 of NC_087343.1, forward strand.
ACCAAATAACAGAAATGTATATGTGTGTACTGTATCTGCCTTTCCGACACATTTTTATATAATACTGTATTTCACTGCCTGCTTTTTTTTTACCTTCTTTCCCTAGGATTTGTCCTATAGCTTAGCATTTGTGGTTAACAGTGATACTAGGGCTGACAGCACATAAAAAGTCATGAGAGAAGAGCGGAAGGACAAGAATTCAAAGCATTCGTTCATGTAATGTGGCAACCTCTTTTGCATAGTTGTGTGGGATCCTGTTTGTAATGCTATCATAAATATTCTGTAGAGTTTTTTTTTTTTTTTTCCTTCTTCCCCAACTGGAGCTAAGAAACTTTTTATTGGATTCAGTCCTGTCTCTTGTCTAGAAAGAGTTTTATCTTGTTGACGCATGAGCTGTTTAAAAATTATTCTATTAAATGTTGGTTAATAGTTGTGCAGTTTTTCTTTTCAGAAGAAAAGGCAATTCAATTCAACTGTTGCCTTTGTTTTTCTGTCACCTTCCAACCCCTCAGCACTTCTAGTCAGATACAGATTCATCAGTGTATGCAACATCCTTTGTAATTTAAAATAAAAAAAAAGATGAAAAGGTTTTGAATTGCTTGCCTCATGTTTTTGCCTCTCCTTTCTCTACTGCTTGCGTCTCTATTGCTTACCAAGGCAACCATCCACTCCTCTTCAAGATAACCCACTGCAAAGCAACAAACTGTTGATCACGCAGCCCCTCTCTTCATAATGTACAAAGAGCTAACTTTTGGGGGGGACATTTTGGTTTTTAAATACCTTAGTGAAATTTAGATATTATGTAGAATTATTTGTTGATGTAACATTTGTGTAGTTTTTACTTATTTCTCCTATTTAGTTCTTTGGGCAAGCAGTTTCTCTTTGAGAGAAATAAAGCATTTTGGGTTTCTCATGATTTAATCATTTGTATGTGTTTGTGTGTTTAATAATTCTGAGGAAGTCTCCAGGCTAGGCCAGGCATATACATACAGCCTTTAGTCAGGGGCCCGAGTGAACACCACTGTGGGTGGATGTATTCCTTCAGCCAGCACACTTTTGTTTAGCCTTTACTGTGCCAGGACTTGTGCTAGGTACTGGGATATAAAGAGGTACTCCAGGATACCTCCAGGAACTCCCAGTCCCCTGAGAGAGCGAGCATGTGAACAGGATTGAAGAACAGCATGAGGGCTGTTACAGGTGTACCAAGGACTTTAGTTACATTATCTCTGAGGTGTTTGCAAAGACACAATTACCACATCCAGTGGGGTACATCAGAGAAAAATTGACAGACTTGGGTTCTGGACATCCTTGGACCCTCGAAGAAGCCCTTTTTGCGTCATACAAGTGACATTGGCGGGTAGTGAGGAAGCACCGTGGTCGTGGCTTCCCATGGACTGGTTCTGCTTCGGGACTTGGCCTCTCAGAACCACTCCTCATAGGAGCTTCTGTAACGGGAAGTTCAAGGTGCTGGGTGAACAGGGTCAGTATTGTCCTTGGGAAACTAAACCTATGTGTGGCACCCAGTTCGATGGGTCACTCAATTGCCCTTCTTCACTGACAGTGATTTTGGAACCAGGTGAGCTCTTTAGCCACACAAGAGGATTTGAAAGAAGGAAAAACATTAGTTGGGAAATGCATTAATGTCCTGGCTAGCAGGTTCAGAATACCAAGGTGTTAGAAAGTCCTGGGGGTGCAGCATTCATTAAGCTTCTGCTAGGGGTTTTCCCATCAAGGACCTCAGGTGCTACTCAACAGCTAAGTGAGGCTGGTGGTCATGGCCATTTTACAGGTGACATGCCACGGACCCAGCTAATATAGAGCCCCAGTTCAAACTCCATTCTGTTTGCTGCACTACACAGATAATTTGTACTCATTTCTAAGGTGCCAGGCCAAGACACAGGCAAGATTTTGAAAGATGTTTGTGTAGAAGGGAAATAATGGGCTTATAATCTGAAAACCAGAAAGAACTAAAACCAGAATCTAGCAAACAGATCAATCAAAAGCTGGTCTCAGAATCAATGGATAAAGGTGACTGGTGAAGGAAAAGAGCATTGTGAGTGACTGACACTCACTGGGTCACCAGATTGCACACGTGTCCCTAACAGGTGGCTTCTAGCAGAATGGTTTAGGATTGGCTGTCTTTATTAGAAGAGAGTATGGTATAAAAAAAAAAAAAAAGAAAAAGGGAGCTGTGTTTTCTCTAGCTGCGGCATAGACATGCAGCTTGGGGACTTGCTTGTATAGGAATTTCTAGCAAAATGCATGATGTAAAAAGGGCCCAAGGTTATGTGTGCAGATCACAGCTGCAGGCATTGGGCTTTGCTGCAGTCCTACATAGGGTGCTAACATTTGAGGATCCAAAATGCTCAAGTGGCCTGAAGAACATCAACCTGTTTCTTCAAAAGGTTTTAATCTTAAAACATCATCAAGAGTAAACAGAAAACATACAAGGTCTAGATAAAGGAAACTTTAAAATACCCTGAAGGACACAGAAGAAGACGTGAACAAATAGATAACGCCAAGCTCTTCAACAGGAGCAATCAACGTAAAACCATCAGTCCTCCTCAGTTAAATAAAACTTTAATGCCATCCCAATAAAACATACCAGTAGGGTTTCAAAAGCAAGACAAAACTAAAATTCATATGCGGGTGGGGGGGGGGGAATAAAAGTTAGAGGATGCTAGAGGGAAAAAAAAAAAGGGTGTTCAGTCCTAACAAACATTAAAATATAAAACTGTAATTATGAAACCAGTATAATTTTAGTGCACGAATGAGTAGATAGGCCAATAGAACAGAATAGAAAGTCTAGAAATAGACCCAAATATGTATGTGAATTTAGTATGGCAAATGTGTCATTCATAACCAGTAAGGAAAGGATGGATTCTTCAGTAAATAGTGTTGGAACAACCAGGGAACCATCTGAAAAAAGTAAAGCTGGTTCTATACCTCACACCATAAGCCAGCATGTATTTCAAAATGGATAAAGATGTAAATGTAAAAAAGAAAAACACCATAAAAACACTATAAAGAAATGTGGAAGGGTTCCTTTAAACTCCTGTGGGTGGGGAAGGCCATTCTAACTTGGACCTCAAATTGAGGAGCCATGAATGAAAACTGAGAGAAAAAAAAAAAATACAGCCATAGAACACCATAACCAGAAAAAAAAAAAAAACCAAACCAAACCCATTGCCGTCGATTCTGTCTCATAGCGACCATAAGCCAAGTCAGAATTCTATAGTCAGAAAAAAAACTTGCAACTCATCTCTAGGTGCTAATCCTAATATATAAAGAGCTCCTAGAAATTGATAGGAAAAATGAGCAGACTAAAATGCAAATACAAATAGCTCTTCAACACAAGATCCTCAATCTCATTCATGATAAGAGGAATGCAAATTAAAGAATAGCATTTTCATCTAAGCAGATTGGCAAAAATCCAGCTGTTAACACAGCATGTTGGTGAGACCATGGATGGGAAAACAGGCATTTGTACCACGTTGCTGGTGGGAGTGTAAACTGATATAACTCCTGTGGAGAGCAATGTACCAGAATTTTTAAATGCATATATCATTTGACCTAGCAGTTCCATTCGTTCTGTGGCCTTAGGCAATTCATTATTCTTCTCTGTGCCTGTTTCCTCATCTTAAAATGCAGATAGTTGTACCTTACAGAGTTGTTTGGAGGGTTAAATGAGATGAATACATAGCACTTAGGACACAGTGCCTGCGACATAAGGAGTGCTCAAAAATGTCAGTATTAACAGCAGCTAATGCACATTGAGCTCTTACCATGTGCCAGGTATTGAGCCTGGTGCTTTTCATGTATTATCTCATTTAATCCCCAAACTAACCCTGTGAAGTAGGTGTTAGGCTCTGATGAGAATGAGGCACAGAGCCCTCAAGTGAGCTGTAGAACAAGATTCAAGTAGAGCAGGATTTGAGCCAGGGTGGATGCCCAAGCTTGCGTAACCCTGCCTCTCTGTTAGATGAAGTGGGATGACAACTCCTTAAGGGAGGGGTGTGCCAGTGCTATAGGAACACAGATGGGCAAGCAAGTCCCATAGCTCTGCTTGTACAACACTACCTAAGGGCCACGTTTGAGTTCTGAGAGAAGATGTGAATTTCAGCTATGGCTCTGCTACTTTCAAGCTGGGTAACCTTGGGGCGGGTTTTTAAAATCCACTTAGTCCGTCCCCTGATCTGTAAAACAGGGTCTATTCGTTTCCTTGGGCTGCCATAACAAAATACCACAAATCAGGCGGCTTGTAAGAACAGAAAGTTATTGTCTCACAGTTCTGAAGACGAAAAGTCCGAATTCAGGGTGTCAGCAGGGCCAAGATCTGTCTGAAGGCTCTAGGGGAAGATTCTTTCTTGTCTCTCCTGGCTTTGGAGCCTTGGTGGTGCAGTGGTTCAGCGTTAAGCTGTGAACCAAAAGATTGGCAGTTTGAATCCACCAGCCGCTCCTTGGAAACCCTATGGGGCAGTTCTACTCTGTCCTCTGAGTTGGAATTGACTTGTTTCTTGGCTTGCAACTGCAGCACAGCTGTGGTCACATGGCCCTCTTCCCTCTGTCTCTGTGTCTCTTCTCTTTTATTAACACACCATTAGGATCCACCCTACTTTAATAAGACCTCATGGTAATCCATAACATCTGCAAAGACCTTATTTACAAAGAAGGTCACATTCACAGGTTAGAACTAGAAAGTAACTTTTTGGGGGACACAATTCAATCCGTAACACTAGGGCATTACCTATTTCAAGGGTGGTTGTAAGGATTAAGAGAAACAGGCACTCAGGTCCTCACAACTGATGCTTATTGAAGTGAGCTGGGGAAAAGTGGGTGGGATGTGGGGAGGAGAGGATGGGGAAGGAAACACTAGGAAGAGGGAACAACACATCACAAGACTACAGATTCAGACATAGCTTTAGGAATCCAGGAAGGTGCCCCACGACCTTGAGGACCAGCTAAGAAATGAGCTGTTCAACAATAAAAATAAAAGAGCCACAATTTGTTGGGGGCCTGCTTTTACATTATTTTACTTAATACATCAAAACTACTGCAGTGAGGTAGAATTAATAAATTCAATTGTACACAAAGGAGAACCACCAGAAGCTATGGAAGGGGTGTAAGCAGGGAGGTGACTTAATCAATTCTGGGTTCTAGAAATATCCGGACAGTGAGATGAGGTGACAGGAGGTGCTCAAGCCACTTGCCTTGAATTCCATACGTTAAAATATATATATATATATATATGTATATGTTTACCATTTTCTCTTTTACCCCACAATTTATACTCACTCTAGAAAGTGTGAAAAAGTTTAAAGGAATATTTAAAAACTTGTTAATTCCACTTCCCAGAACCCGCTAAGAGACATCCCAATTACCATTTTTCTTCGAGTCTTTTTTTCCCTTCTATTTAAAAAGTCATTAGAGTGATTGGCGGAAGACGGGGAAAGGCCACTGTCAGCCGTTTTTGATATTCTCTTCGGCCTGGTTTTATAACAGTAAAACCAAGGGGCGAGGCTGATTTTCCCCATGTGTCGGGGTTGTTGTGTGCCGTAGAGCTGATTCCGACTCACTGCGACCCTGTGGACAGGGTGGAACTGCCCCAAAGGGTTTCCAAGGAGCGGCTGGTGGATTCGAGTTGCCCACCTTTTGGTTAACAGACTGAGCTCTCATCCACTTCGCCGCCAGAATGCCTAGTTATTAGGAAACCTTTGCAAATGACTATCAAGAGCCCGCGTTAGAAGTTTCGGTGCCGACCTCTCGCTCCTGCCACACTCAAACCGGTCTTAAGGTGGCGCTGCTGCAAGACGAGGCGGGGAGGGAAAGAAGGAGGTGCGAAAACGCGTCTGAACTTTGGGCACCGCCGCTGTCCGTAGTAGGCGTCCCAACATGGCGGCACCCCAAGATGTCCACGTCCGGATCTGTAACCAAGAGATTGTCAAATTCGATCTGGAGGTGAAGGCGCTTATCCAGGTACTAATTCCCAGAACCCTGCCGGGTTCCAGCCGCCCTAATCCAAGCTCCGTCGGCCTCCTGGGCGCTCGGCGGTCTCTCTCCCGAACTGTCCCCACTTGGTCAGTTCTTCGAGACTCTTGGCCCCGCCGGGTGGCCGAGTACCCCTATGTCGTACCCATTTGGTCAAGTCCTGGTAACTGTTGGCCTTGATCCTCCATCCGGGTGCCGTTGGCTTGCTCCCTTTCGGACCACTCGCATGTCGCCCGCCTCTGCCCAGCCTCCCCTTTGTGGCCTCCCCTACCTGGCCTTGCCCCGCCTCCGACTACCTCACAACATACCTGTCACCCCGTTATTCCCCTCTTAGTGGCTGCTTGCCCCCGCCTTTGACAACCCCCCCCCGCTTTCCCCCGATAGCCTCGCGGGGGGGCATTAGCTCCGCGCCCTGCCGGGTGCCCCGTGGCACCACCTGGCATGTAGGCACCGGGTGAAATGAATGTAACGTGGACCGCAAATGAGGAAATTGAGTAAAGCGCGAATGCCTGAATCCAAAGACGGTGCAAAACTAGGACCGGGACAAGAGAAGTCTGCTCAGGGAAAGAACTTTAGGGAGTCCCTCTGTTTAGTGTATGGGGGAATTGAAGTGTTTTGCTTTAACCCATCATCAGGGCTCTTAAACTACCATTTAAGGTGAGAGGCAGTAGTGCAATAAATCAGTTGACAACAGCAAGAGTTAGGAATGTAGTTCCCTAAGTTTACCAAAAGGAAATCCAGAGTTTTAAACCTTAGTTTTTAAATTTTTTTTAATTTGTTTTTGTTCTTCAGAGTATACGCAGCAGAACATATACCAATTCAACAATTTCTACATATACAGTTCAGTGACACTGATTATTCTTTTGAGTTGTGCAACCATTCTCATCCTCTTTTTCTAAATTGTTCCTCCCCCATTGACAAACTCACTGCCCCTTGAGTTTCCTATCTAAGCTTTCAAATTGCTGTTCTCAATTTGATCCTGTAGAGATAGATCTTAAAAAGAGCACAATGTTCAAGGCAGACATTCTTTACTAAATTAAGCTAAACTATTGTTTGGTTTAAAGAAGACTTTAGAAGATATTTTTGCTTTAAGGTTTAAAGATTAAGGGCAGTAGATTCAGTGGTTCATCCAGCCTCCATGGCTCCAGAAAGTCTATAGATTCCATGAGAATTTGAAAATCTGTTTCACATTACCCCCCTTTTGACCAGGATTTTTCTATAGAATCTTTGATCAAAATGTCCAGTAATGGTAGCTGGGCACCATCCGGTTCTTCTGGTCTCATATAATCTTAGCTTTAAGCGAATCATTTTTGCTTCCAACAAACTGTCATTAAATGTTAGACGTAGACTCAGAATTTGCAACAAGTTATGGCAAAAAGCAAAGTTTGGAAAGTAGGACTTCTTGGGTAGAACATATGCAGAATAAACCAAATTAGCAGTTTATCATATGGTGCAAGGATGTGTGATTTAAGGAGTAAGCCAGAGAACAAGTGAAGAAACTTGATGCAAACACTTGAACATCACATCTCATGTGTATTAAGCCACAAAACTTCTGAGACAACTCTAGAAAAATTAATTGAGAGCTCATACAAATGAAATGACCTTTTCACACAATCTAAATTGTTTAGGCCCCTTTCTCTAACATTTGGGTTCTTGTAATTGCTAATGAGAGAGATTCATAATAGCTACATTCACTGCCCATTTACTGTGTTCCAGCTGCTCTGCTCAAAGCTTTCCAAACATACATAGTCTTTGAGATAAGTAATAAGGAAACTGAGACAGAGAGAATTTAGGTAACTTTCTCAAACTTACACAACTAATAAATTGCTACAGCCAGAATTTGGATACACATAGTCTGGTTCTAGAGCCACTCTAAAACCTAGCCCCAGTAATTCTGAATGTCCAGAAACAAATTCTAAATCCCTAAATATGTCTATAGACATTGTGATTTATAATAGATGGTTTGAAACCATTAATCTTGTATGATGACAGAAATATAAGCATCATGATTTTCAAGTTGGAAAGATCTAAAGTTATAATAAACCGTTCATACTGGTCAGGTGATGTTTTGTTACACTTTAACCAACCAGGTGCTTTCTGGTCGATTCTGACTCATGGCAACCCCATGTGTGTCAGAGTAGAACTGCGCTCCATCGGGTTTTCAATGGCCGATTTTTCAGAAGTTTGCACCACTCAGGGACTCCTGTTAAACTTTAAAAAAAAAAAAACGCTTATTGCCGCAGAGTCGGTTCTGACTCATAGCAACCCTACAGGACAGAGTAGAACTGCACCATAAGTTTTCCAAGGCTGTAATCTTTATGGAAACAGACTGCCACATCTTTCTCCTATGGAGTGGCCGGTGGGCTTGAACGACCAGCTTTTAGGTTAGCAACTGAGCACTTTAACCACTGTGCCACCAGGGCTACTTTATTAAAATTTAAAGAAAAAAAAATTTAGGGACTAATAACTAGGTCAAGCCAGAGTTGCATTTCTTGGTTTGCTTTTATGTTATCTGTTCAACATTATTCTAAAGCGGGATGAGAAAAATGTAAATAATAATGGTTTTGGTTGTGTGGCAGAGGTCAACGAGATATTGGGATGAATGACAGTTAGTAGGCCAACCTTAGCTGTGGTCTAGGAGAACTGTCTCTCGGTACAGATGGTTTAATTTCTCCTTCTTCTCTTCAATGTGTCCTAGGATATTCGCGATTGTTCAGGACCATTAAGTGCACTTACTGAACTGAACGCTAAAGTGAAAGAGAAGTTTCAGCAGTTACGGCACAGAATACAGGTGAGTGGCTACAGAACCAAGATGTTTGATGACAGTGAAGGGGGCTCAGTCCTGAGACTAACCTCTGCATCAGTGGATGCTTCGGAGCTGTCCAGGATCTTCAGTAGTAGCTGGAGTAGTAAACCTTTAGACAGTGAGGGTGACTCTGTACTAACCTGCTGTCCAGGTAAAGATGAAGAACTTCTGACTGCAGAGCACTGCCAGCTGTGTCAGCAAGTGGATGCAGGGCAGCACTGTCTTCAGAACTTTTCAACCTGAAAACCCTGAGGTCACTTCCACTACCATCTGTTCTCTACCACTTTCTGCACCTCACATGCATGCAAAACCTGGACAATGAATAAGGAAGACTGAAGAAGAATCGATGCCTTTGAATTATGGTGCTGGCGAATAATATTGAATATACCATGGACTACTAGAAGAATGAACAAATATGTCTTGGAAGAAGCACAGCCAGAGTGTTCCTTAGAAGTGAGGATGACAAGACTTTCATCTTACGTACTTTGGACTTGTTATCAGGAGGGACCAGCCCCTGGAGAAGGACTTTGTCATGGATTGAATTGTGTCCCCACAAAACATCTGTCAACTTGGCTAGGTCATGGTTCCTTTTTATAATTGTCTAAAATTTTATGTGATTTTCCTAAATGTTGTAAATCCTATCACTATGATATAATAAGATGGGTTAGTGGCAATTATATTGATGAGGTCTACAGGGTTATTATTATTATTTTTTTAAAAAACAGGGTTAGGTAGTGTCTTAAGCCAGTCTCTTTTGAGATACAAAAGAAGTGAGCAGAGAGACATGGGGACCTCATACCACTAAGGAAGCAGTGCCGGGAACAGATTGCGTCCATTGGACCTGAGATTCCTGCAATGAGATGCTCCAGACCAAGGGAAGACTGATGACAAGGCCCTTCCTCCAGAGCTGAAAGAGAGAGAAAGCCCTCCCCGGAGCTGGCGCCCTGAATTCAGACTTCTGGCCTACTGGACTGTGAGAAGATAAACTTTTCTTTGTTAAAGCCATCCACTTGTGGTATTTCTGTTATAGCAGCACTAGATGACTAAAACAGAACTTGGAACCAGGAGTGGGGTGCTGCTCTAACAGATATCTAAAATTTGGAAGTGGCTTTGAAACTGTGAGTGGATAGAGGACCAGCAGCAGCAAAGGATTGGAAGCAGCAGGAGAGAAGTGGCAGCAGTAGAACCAGGAGACCAGCGCCAGACAGCACTGGAGCCAACCCACGAAGCGAGAGAGCTGAGTGCCTGTGTGCAGAAGGCTTCCTGGCGGAGTGGGGTACCTCTGGGCACTTACTGATGGAGTGAGGCTTGCTGACCCATGGAACAAGAGAGCTGAATGGCTGTGTGCAGGAAGCTTCCTGGTGGAGTGGGGTGCCTCCAGGCACTTATCAGTGGAGCTACTGAGCTTTGGAACACTTGCCTCAGTAGGGCAGATGTGGGCATGAGGACTGTGGAGCCAAGAGGCCAAGAAACCAGGTAGCAGTAGCTGAAGGAACAAGAAACACAAGAAGCTGAGCTGCCTTAGGCTCAAAAGGTATGGCCAGTTAAGGGGACTTCTAAGTCAGTTGGCAAAATAAATTCTATTATGAAAACATTCTGCATCCCACTTTGAAGTGTGGCGTCTGGGGTCTTAAATGCTAACAAGTGGCCATCTAAGATGCATCAATTGGTCTCAACCCACCTGGATCAAAGGAGAATGAAGAACACCAAGGTCACACAATAACTATGAGCCCAAGAGATAGAAAGGGCCACATGAACTAGAAACTTACATCATCCTGAGACCAGAAGAACTAGATGGTGCCCGGGCACAACTGATGACTGTCCTGACAGGGAACACAGCAGAGAACTCCTGAGGGAGCAGGAGAACAGTGGGATGCAGACCCCAAGTTCTCATAAAAAGACCAGACTTAATGGTCTGACTGAGACTAGAAGAATCCCAGTGGTCATGGTCCCCAAACCTTCTGTTGGCCCAGGACAGGAACCATTCCCGAAGACAACTCATCAGACATGGAAGGGACCGGACAATGGGTTGGAGAGAGATGCTGATGAAGAGTGAGCTACTTGTATCAGGTGGACACTTGAGACTGTGTTGGCATCTCCTGTCTGGAGGGGAGATGGGAGGGTAGAGAGGGTTAGAAACTGACAAAACGGTCACAAAAGGAGAGACTGGAGGGAGGGAGCGGGCTGACTCATTAGGGAGAGAGCAAATGGGAGTACGGAGTAAGGTGTATATAGGCTTATGTGTGACAGACTGACTTGATTTGTAAACTTTCACTTAAAGCACAATAAAAATTATTTTTTTTTAAAAAAAGGTATGGCCAGGGCTTCTGGGGCTTCAAAGGGTAGAGCCATGGCCTCTGGTGTTTCTAAGGTGGAGTTGCCACTCAGATGGACTAGGATAATGGTGTGCCTAAAGCCAAGGAAGCAGAGCTGCCGTCCCAGTGGGCCTGGAAGGCAGAGCTGAAGCCCAGGGCTGAGGGGCCTCCACTCAGAATCTGGAGAGCGTGGCCAATACCTAGAGTCTGGAGGGCAGGGCCGTTGTGTAAATTGACTCGGAGAACAGAGGATTATTTTCAAAGCCTTGAGGGCTAATGTAATGTGTTCTGCTGACTTGCTTGGTGCTTATTATTCCTTCTTTCCCTCCAGTTTCTCCCATTTGTAACGGAAGTGTCTAGCTTGTGCCTATTCTGCCATTGTATCTTTGGAAGCAGATAACTTGTATTCTAGATTTCACAGATGAGGAAGAGTTTTTGGTTTTTGGACTTGGAGTTGATTCAGACTTCTGCTATGATATGATAGGGTGACTGTGTTTTACATATGGCAAGGACATGAATTTTAGGGGGCTAAAGGATGGAATGTCATAGATTGAATTCTGTCCCCCCAAAATATGTCAGCTTGGCTAGGTCATGGTTCCCTTGTATGATTGCCCACAATTTTATGTGAATTTCCTTAATGTTGTAAATCCTATCACTGCAATGTAATAAGATGGATTAACAGCAGTTATATTGATGAGGTCTACAAGATTAGTGTCTTAAAAGCCAGTCTCTTTTGAGATATAAAAGAGAGAAGTGAGCAGAGAGACATGGGGACCTCATACCACCAAGAAAGCAGTGCCAGGAACAGAGCGCGTCCTTTGGACCCTGAGGTTCCTGTGCTGAGATGCTCCCAGACCAGGGGAAGACTGATGACAAGGCCCTTCCTCCAGAGCCAACAGAGAGAGAAAGCCTTCCCCTGGAACCGGCGCCCTGAATTCAGACTTCTAGCTTACTGGACTGTGAGGGAATAAACTTCTCTTCGTTAAAGCCAACCACTTGTGGTATTTCTGCTGTAGCAGCACTAGATGACTCAGACAGACATCATACTTGGTAAAGTAGAGGGTCATCGAAAAAGATGAAGACCTTCAACGAGATGGGTTGACACGGTGGCTGCAACAATGGGCTCAAGCATAACAACGATTATGAGGATGGCACAGGACTGGGGAGTGTCTCCTTCTATTGTACATAGGGTCGCTCTGAGTCGAAACTGACTTGATGGCACCTAACTGACAACAAACCACCCTCTCCAACCCATCCACTTGTTTCCCCTCAGTCCATTACCAATTTCATGTCATCAGTGTGCTCAGCCTCCTCCTGTTTCTATGGTCACCAGTCATGTCATATGCATGTTTAACATTCCTGAACTCAGCTGTGCTCTATGTTCTTCCTCAAAAGACACTAGAGAGCGAGAAGAAGGAGCTGGAAGAGTATAGGTGTTTCCACTGCTGGGCCCTCCTCCAGGGTGAGGTGGGTGCCATGGATCTGCCCATCCCTCAGTGTGTCTTGGGGCACCTGGTCTCACTGTGTGTGGTACTGGCATTTAAAGACTTGAGCTTTTCCTACGACATGGCCCCAAATGCCAGGCTAGCAGAGTGGCCTGTTCCAAAGCTGGCAGAAAAGCTGGCCAGTTGGGTTCCTGAGGAACAGGAATTTTCCAGGCCAATTTTAAATATGTGTACTTTTTGCCATAAGCGTTAACTTTAAGAATTTCAACAGTGCCCCTGTAGCTAGCTGATCTCTTTCTGCCACCATCCCCAGGACTGATTTAATCAGTGTGGTTTTCTATTTGTGGTTTACTTTCACATGGTTTATATATGTGTATGTATGTTTTTATCCCCTTTATTTGCTCTGTTCCCCTCTCCCAAACAGGTAACCATTTTTAGTTGTTTCTTACCTATCTTTCTCGAGTTTCTCTACTCTGATGCTAAAGAAGACAAATATATTTTCTTATTTCTTACTCCTTTTTTATATAACAGCATACTAAAACATTGCTTTTTTAAACTTGCATATTAGAAATCTTTCCAAATCAGTACCAGAGAGCTTCCTCTTCTTTTTTTATGGTTGCATAGTATTCTGTTATATAGATATACCCTAATTTGTTTAACCACTTCTCTATTGAAGGACATTCATTTCTTTTTTTTTTTTTTAATTTTATTATGCTTTAAGTGAAAGCTTACAGCTTAAGTTAGTTTCTCATTCAAAAATGTATACACGTATTGTTTTGTGACATTGGTTGCAGTTCCCACAATGTGACAGCACTCTAGCACTCTCCCTGTTTCCGCCTCGCGTTCCGTGTCCATTTTTTCAGTTCTGTCCCTTCCTGCTGTCTCGTCTTGCAGTTGGGCAGGAGTTGCCCATTTGATCTTGTGTATTTGATTGAACTAAGAAGCATGGTCCTCACATGTGTTATTGTTTGTTTTATACCCGTAAAAAACCAAACCCATGGCCGTTGAGCTGATGCCGACTCATAGTGACCCTAGAGGACAGAGTAGAGCTGCCCCATAGGGTTTCCAAGGAGCACCTGGTGGATTTGAACTGCTGACCTTTTGGTTAGCAGCCATAGCTCTTAACCACTACGCCCCCAGGGGTTCCATTTGTTTTATAGGCCTGTCTAACCTTTGGCTGAAAAGTGGGCTACAGGAGTGATTTAAGTTCTGAGTTAGCAGAGTTTCTGGGGGCATTCGTTTATTTTTAAAGCTGATGCATCCAGTTTCCTAAAAGACCTTTCTTTAACTCAGCATGACTTCAGCTTCCCACTGGTCAGATGTCTGCATGCTCCCCTAGTGTTTATTTGCTTCAATCATTTAGTTACCTCACCAGTACCTTACATACTTATTAATTTCTCCTCCCACCCGTAATGTCAGCTCCTTGAGCATCACCCATGTATCCCTGCACCCTAGTGAGGACCTGATAAGCTGTCTTTGTATATGTGGTTCTCAAACTTGCAAACGCAGCTATATATTTAAAGGATGCTTGTTATATGTTACCTAGCATTCCTAAGTATCCTGTTTTAGGAATGTTTTCAACTGCTGTTGTGTGACCTTGCCAGAAACAAAAGTGCTCCTCTGCTTTTATATTGACTTTTAAAGTCATTTTAATATAGAGCTATTTTCCCCCAAAGGAGCTCGAGCAGTCGGCTAAAGAGCAAGACAAAGAGTCGGAGAAGCAAGCTCTGCTCCAGGAAGTGGCGAATCATAAGAAGCAGATGCTCAGGTAGGTGGGTGGGCCTGGGCCCCCTGCCAGCAGCCTGGTCGGTGGTTCCCCGTGAGGCAGGTGTGTGGGTTTGCCTGCTGAGCCTGCTAGTGATGACGTCACTGTGTCACTACACACACAGGCTGGATGGGCTCTCCAGGTCAGTCATTTTCCAATGGGACAGGCAGGGGGTGTATAGGCAGGTGTGTGTAGCTTAGAACATTACACTGTTATTTTATATTTTTTAGAACAAACAAAAAAATGACTGCTTTTGTAAATATTGTTGTTAGCTGTCATCAAGTCAGCCCCTGCTTTGGTAATACCAAAACAAACAAAAACAATCTGTTGCCCTCGAGTCAGTTCTGACTCATGGTGATTATCTGAGGATAATTGGTACCAGAAAAAGTCCACTAAAGTGAAGGTACTTAAGATGGATCAAAATTTCGGAAAGTTTTGAATAGGCCTTTACCTTAAAAAATGAAGCAAAAAAGTATAAACAAGCCTAATGTTATGTTAGTGGCACAGTGGTTAAAAGCTTGGCTGCTAGCCAATAGGTCAGCAGTTCAAATCTACCAGCTGCTCCTTGGAAACCCTATGGGGCAGTTCTGCTGTGTCCTGTAGGGTCACTGTGAGTTGGAATCAAATTGACAGCAATGGGTTGTTTTTTGTTTGTTTTTTAATGTTATATTAAACAAAATTTCCGTTATACTTGCAGCTGTATGCTAATCCTTGATTATTTAATTGCAGCTACGTGCTAACTCTTGATAGTGATTTGGGGAGGTGTAACTTTTCCAACAAAATTGTCTGTCAACATGAAACGACACCTCTCTTCACATTTAACCTTTGCCTTATAATCATAAAGAGGGTTGTTGGAAAAATATTTTAGGCTCTGTTAACTTCCCCCAGACCCTGGTACTCAGATCATTCTCTTCGGAAGCCTCTGCTGTGTCATTATCCTCGTAGTTTTTTTCTATGTCCTTGTTAATTGGTCTCACTCTGCCAGATCTTTATTTGGCTTTGGCTTTGCTTCTGATTTGAGTAATCCCTCAGCATCATTCTCACAGACACAGCTGTGTTTATAACACGCGACAGTCAGGAGGAGCTGACAAAGACGTGGGCATGGTAGAGGCTGGTGGGGGCAGGGGGGTGAGTGGCAACCAGTGTGATAAGTAGGTGGTGCATTAGTCATTACTTTATAATGTGTGACTTCTGTTCCCCTGTGCCACCGAGGGCGCTCAGAGTGTAAACACTGGTCTGAGGAGAGGTGCTGGGGCCTGAGCAGAGCAGTCGATGGCCACCAAGGGGAGGGAGCAGTAGCAGGTGGGCTAGACCTGGTGGCTGTCCCCGTCCCTCCCTTGCCAGAAAGAAGAACTGCTGTGGTTTGAACCGACAGCCTGGTGGAGTCAGCAGGAACTCACGCATAATCCTCTGATTCCAGCAATCAGACCTCATGGAGGAAAGCAAATCTCACTTGCAAAATTGCCATCGACAATCTAGAGACAGCGGAGCTTCTCCAGGGAGGAGAGCTTTTAAGGCAGAGGTACCTCTCCTTTTGTCTTTCGGGGCTCTGATTACATAAGTAACTTTATCTTAAAAGTGTGAAAGAAGTACGTGCAAATTGATAAAGTGTGAATCTCAAAGTGAAAATAAGCCATAATCCTGTTACTCATGAACATTGTGATAGACTGCCTTCTCCCATTATTTTTTCTTGCATGTTTTTTTTAACAAAGTGAAATTGTAGTGTACAATTTAGAATCCTGCTCTTCTTCCTTTGCCCATTAAAAAAAAAAAAAAAAAAAACTCTTTCAACATAATTTTAATAGCACATAGTATTAAGCAATTGTATTAACCAGTTCCCTATTTGTGTGTGTTTATATTTCTAGTTTTTCAGTGTTATGAACAGTATACCAGGGCACATCTTAGAACGTAAGGCTTTGTCCACAGTTTGGGTATCTCCTTTGGAGAGATTCCCAGGGAGTGGATTATTGGGTCCAAACCAAAACCCAGTGCCATTGAGTCGATTCCGACTCATAGCAACCCTATAGGACAGAGTAGAACTGCCCCACAGAGTTTCCAAGAAGCGCATGGCGGATTCAAACTGCCGACCCTTTGGTTAGCAGCCGTAGCACTTAACCACTACGCCACCAGGGTTTCTTCTTGGGTCCAAGACATGAACATTTCTAAGGCCGCTAATACGGACTGCCACGTTGGTTTCCAATTACATTCCAGTTTATGTTTCTCCTAGTCTGCAAGAGTGTGGTCTGGGCACACCCATGCCAGCACTGACTGTGGTCATTTATAAAATCTGTGCCAATTTACTAGGGAAAAAGTAGCATCTCATTTGAATGTGGGGTTTTCTTGCAGCCTGGTTTTTGTTGACATACCTTCTACCCCTATACTGGACTTCTAGGAAAACCACCAAAGAGAGCCTGGCCCAGACGTCCAGCACCATCACAGAGAGCCTCATGGGGATCAGCAGGATGATGTCCCAGCAGGTCCAGCAGAGCAAGGAAGCCATGCAGACCCTAGGTAAGGCTGGGCCTGGAGTAGGAACCGTCTCCCAGAGCACTGGCTCCAAGGCCCTTGTGCTGGCACCGCCTTCCCTCTGCTCACCCAAAGCTCACTGACTTGCATGGCTTCTCACTTGTAAGATGACTTGATAGCCTGATCTTACCCAGAGTGAGGATATGCTGCCTCTTCTCGTTCTGGTTATGGTAGATGTACTAGAAAACTGTCCCCCCTCCCCTCCAGCGCCTTCCCATTCCATCAAGGTTTCCCCAGCAGAAGCGTTCCATTCCCAGGGGCTCCAGTGAAAAGCCGAATCCATGGGCACTCTCATGGCGAGCCAGTGTCCAGGGCTTGGGGAGCAGCCTGGGAGCTGGTTTTTAGTGAGGGATCTGGGGACACTTACGTCAGGCAGGTGGAAATCACTGCTCTGAGAGAAGTGTGGCGTGTCAGCCACCGGCAGGACTGCTAGGACCTGAGCTTAGAATTATCCTCTCAAGTGTCATTTTTACTATGAGTTTCTTTTAAAAGATTTAGTGAGAGGCTGCTTGAGACCATCTGTTTCTCCCCAACAGCTTTCTCATAGCGTTTCCTGTAATGCAGAAGAGTATCTGCTTTTTCCAGAGTCCGTCAGTATTAGGAAAGCAGAGAAAGAGTTTATTCCTTGAGACACTTCTGGAAAATTTCACTTGCATGCTAAAGTAGAGGTCGTGGTATCAGGAACCCACCACCAAGCTGCAGCAGTTCTCAACTCATGGCCCATCTTGTTTCAACTCTACCCTCACCCCATCCCCCATCTGAATTAATTTTTTTTTTTAAATAGTTAATGAAACTTCTGATTAAGACTCTTTAATAATAATGTTTTTCCATTTTTTTAAACTGAACTTTAGGTGAAGGTTTACAGAACAAACTAGTTTCTCATCAAACAGTACACACATTGTTGTATGACATTGGTTAACACCATCTGGATTAATTTGAAGCATAGCCCAGACATCAGCAATAAATACCTCAGTAAGTCTCTAAAAGATAAAGGACTCTTAAAAAAAAAAAACAGAAAAAACCAAAATACCATTATCACCCTTAAAAAGTCTATCATTTTGAACCACTGTGTTTTTCCCATGCACCATATGAACAGGCAGAAGCAGGAGGAAAGCAAGCAGCTTGCCCCAACCTCAGGGCCTGGGTTGGAAAAGTATCTGAGAATGTGGCTCAGAAGCAGCCTGGCGGTTCCTGTCTGCAGTGTGGGCACGCCTGAGCCTTGGGAGAGGCCTTGGAGAAAGGGAGGAGCGTACTTGGCCCTTGAGTCGGGGGCTTTTGGGCTCTGGTGTGGTGAGGGGACGCTCTGTCCTCCCTGCTCCCCGCACAGAGAATGTATTTAAGTGGTGTGAGGGAAACACAAATGCTGATGATGGTTTCTGAGGTGTAAGAGGGTGCCCAGGCTGGGGCTTGTTCTTGGGGGCACATCTTGTAGAAGAGATATCTGTTGAAGGAAGAGAAGAACGCAGCTCTTAACCCTTTCCTTCTGGTTCAAAAGTTCAGCTTGATTTAAAATCCCATTAGGGATATGATGTCTGGATCTTGCTTCAGGGTCACAGGGATGGGGGTGGGGGCAGCGACTGGATGGGAGTAAGGATGGGACAGGATTGCCAGGGGCTTGGTGGTTCTTGGGTGGGGGTGATGGGTATATGGCATTTCGTGATACTATTCTCTCTACTTTTGTGATGGTTTAAAATTCTCTGTAATAAAAAAGTTTTTAAAAGGAAAGCTTATTAGGCTTGCACTTAATAACTTCCTGAAATGGCAGCGCAGGCATGGGAAAAGAAGGCTGAGAGGGATTTCTATCGTGTTTGTTTTTCTCCCTCATCTGCCTTTTTCAAAATGCTGCTCTGTTCCCTCTGGTAGTTTCTTTTATTTACATGTTGACTTTTTATTTTGTGGAAAGGTAACAGACGTGCATGGTTAGGGAAAAGAAGAACCCTACAACAGGACTAAGAGAAATATAATGTGAACCACATATGTAATTTAAAATTTTTTAGGAGGTACATTAAAAAAGGTAAAAAGAAACAAGTGAAATTAATTTTAACATTTAACTCAATATATACAAAACATTACTATGCAATTAATATCTTAAATTACTGAGTTGTTTTTAATATTAAGTCGTTGAAATCTTGTATGTGTTTTGCACTTGCAGACATCTCAGTTTGGATGAGCTGCATTTCACATGCTCAGGAGTAGCCACTGTGTGGTCAGCATAGCTCTAGACAGAAGGGGATCCATGAAAGAGAGTCTGCCTTCAACTCCAGTGCTCCCTGACTCCCAGTCTTCCAGTTCCACCCCGCAGAGGCAGCATTGTTGCCAGTCTCTTTTTTATCCTTCTGAGATCCTCCAAGCATGTATAATACAGGCAAATGAAACACTCTGTATCCCCTCCTTCTTACATCAATGGAAATATTTCACATACATTCCTTTATACCTTGCCTTTTCATTTAACCACATAATTCACTAAGTGGATGTTCTGATGCCTCGTTAAACTTTTTAGGAGGAGCTTGCCAGCTAAAGCTTCGTCCCCCAGCATTGAGCCCAGATACCTTAGTTACAAGTTAATTTGACTTCTGGACACAGTGAGCCTTTAAGGGACACGTGCCTCCTCTATTTTTCAGAGTGGCCAGAGCACAGGTGCCCACTTCTTTAGAGCTACCACCAGTGTCCCAGGACTCAAGAAGTGGGATGTGGGAGGGCTTGTAGCAGAACCCAGGCCCCCCTTGCCCTCTCGTGATCAGCAAGGAGCAGATATGACCACCAGGCGTTCTGGCAGGGCGAGCGCCACAGGTGGGAAGTCCTGGTGCCTCCCCCAGCTTCTGTCCCAATACACACCTCACAGTGCCTGGCCAGCCTCGCTGTCATGATGACCTGGGCTAGTTTCTGTGGCCGGTGATACTTCTCGTCAGCGACACCTCACTGCCTCAGAAAGCTCAGGTTGGTGGTGAAGAGAGGAAGCCCTTCTGCCCATTTGCCGGGTGATAGCCATGTCCAGGGACTCCTCGTTATGGCCTGTGACATTTTATGTAAACCATCCACGTCACTCTCTGGGCTGGCTGGGACCTAGGGCAGTGTCTCTCCTTGTGATGCCCTTGTTCTCGTTGCCACCTTATTCACGTTCTTTAATTCTGGCTCAGAGGAACCTGCTTCAGCTGCAGGGTTCTGTGTTGGCCACTCAGCCTGCCCAGCAAGGTCTTTGGATTTTGCACTGTGTGGTCTGAGTCAGGATCCTTCCCTCTTTTGTTTCAGTGACTTCTTCACGAACTATCCTGGATGCAAATGAAGAGTTTAAGTCCATGTCGGGAACCATCCAGCTGGGACGGAAGCTCATCACAAAATACAATCGCCGGGAGCTGACAGACAAGCTCCTCATTTTCCTTGCTCTGGCCCTCTTCCTTGCTACCGTCCTCTACATCGTGAAGAAGCGGCTCTTTCCATTCTTGTAAGATGTGAGAGCCCCCAGGTTTGGCCCTTTGAACTCCTGTTTCAGGATCCATCCATACTGCTGAGCTTTGGCCCTGACTGCCATACTGAGCCTGGTCCCCCGTTTGCTGCAGTGGCTGAGCCAGTGGCTGAGCAGGTCGGACGGAAGCCCAGCTCCTGGGTTCCTGCAGGGGGCTGGCAGGCAGAGGGCGAGCTAAGCAGTGGAGGAAACGCGTCATCAGGACACCCACACGGACAGGGGCTCCCACCGCCTGAGCCTTGCACACTCGGCTGGCTGCTGCATATGGTACTTAGAGTCTAGCCCCGGGGACTTAATGACCTCCTCTCCTCCCCCCACCCATGGGGCCCTCAATGCCACATCTGGTGGCGGGAAGAGAGAAAAAGAGTGGGAAGGATGACGAACACTCATGTCCATTCCTTGAATAAACTTGATTGTATTTAACAGAATGAAATACCTTTGGTTTTAAAAGGTGTCTCTCTGGTAATCTATTTTTGATGTCTAGATTTTTAGGGCATGACTTAGATTATCCTTTCAGCAAAGGATGATCAAGCAGCTGCCACACGCAGGGTATTATAGACGCTGCTGAACATTCCAGACACGCTGGAGATGAGACCTGGCTCCTCCCTCAAGGAGCAACAGGAGCAAGAGTCCACAGACTTCTCCAGAAGCGTGCAGACAGCCACCATCGAGGGGCTTACACCAACACCTGAAAAGGCGGAGGCAGACGTGCTTCTCTTTCCCTGCACGGCAGCCTGGCCAGGTGGCGGGTGTGCGCTGACTGAGTGGCTGGCTCGTACCTTTATCTTTACAGTCCAGAGCTAAATATAACCAAGGAGAGAGAAGCAGAGGCCTGTCTGGGCCTGAGTTCTGTTGAGGCCAGGGGGGTAGCCCGGGCAAGGCCAGCCTGGAGGTGTTGGTATCTCCTTGTGCTATAGGCCTGGCTGACTTCATGCTTGAAATCCCGACTATTTATAGCCACAGAGGACCTGGGGGGGGTGAATGTAGAGGCCGAGGAGAAGGTGGAAAGAACATGGACTTTGAACCTTGGTTCAGAAACTTGGTTTTGAGTCTTGATTCTATTACTAACTGACCACATGACCTTGGACAAGGTACCATACCTCACTGAGCCTCACTTTCCCTCATCTGTAAAATGGGAGTGAAAGTCCATATAGACCCTCGTAGAGTCAATTCGAGAAGTAAATGAGAATGCGTGTATAGCTGACAGAGCATCAGACAGCGTCCTTCTGACAGAGTGTCTATGGGCCTCCCACATGCTGCCACCCCAGGGCTCCCGAAAGGTGGGCCAGGCCACAGACGTTCTGTCCAGATCTATTTGAGCAGAAGGGATGGAGTCAACAGTTCAGGCCTCAGTTATGCATACAAATATATATATAAAATAAATACATACCATTCTTAATTCCTGGCTGCAGAAGACAGAGCAGTGCGAATTGTGCACTTGTATGTCTTATTTATAATCAAACTAAAGCCGTGAATAAAGCACAGATGGGAAATATCTACTGTGCTTCCAGCGGTAAGTGCAGCAGATGGATGTCATCAAGTTAGGATTTTCTTGTCTTCACGTTTTTCTTTACTACTTTCCACTAATTGTCAACATCCTTCTCGCAATATGGAAATGTGTGGGCTCTGTACTCCCTGGAAATTCTCCCTTTGAGACTGTATTCCTCCTTCTGAACACAGGCTTGAATTTAGTCCTTTTTGAAGTGTCTTCCACAACATTATATCCTTCAACCCTAAACAGCCACCAGGGTTCAAAGACTTCCCCCCAGCTGGCTGGTCACGCAGGAAGCAGCCACCACCAAGTTCAACCATAAGAGGGCAGTGTTCACATTTGCTCTATGGTCTTGCTGTATGTACGATCAGGCCCCATCAGTCCATCTGAAATGCTTTTATGTATTTTGGGGGTTTTTTAGATACCAAATTGAAAAAAAGACAATGTACAAGCTTACCTATACCTTGTTTATGGAAGATGTTCCATAAATGACCTTAATTTTCATGGTTAAACAGGAAGCCATGCGTGTATTCTCCATTTTGATTAGCTGGCAGTCAAGGAATCAGAAGTCCAGAGCAGCTGTCAAGAGATTCGTTCAATAAGTCTTACTGTAGTCTTTCACTTAATTAGTATTTACTAAGCACCTTCTTGGTGGCGCAAACAGTTTGCACTTAACTAGTAACCTAAAGGTTGGCAATTTGAACCCACCAAGCTGCACTGCAGAAGAAAGGCCTGATAATCTGCTCCCATAAAGATGACCACCATGAAAATCCTATGGAGCAATTATGCTCTGTAACACATGGAGTTGCCGTGCGTCGGAACTGGCGACAATGGGGGTAAGCACCTTCTATATGCCAGGCACTGTTTTGGGGATACAACAGTGAACAAAACAAGAAGATTCCCTGTCATGGAGCTGAGAGTATGTGGGGGAGGGTGGGCAGATGATACACAATGAACATACTAAATAAGTTATTCAGTATGTTGGAAAATAAGTGCTATGGGAAAACAGAGCAGGGCAGTGTCAATCTGAAATGTGGGAGTGGGGACGGGTTTGCAATATTAAGTAGGGTAGTCAGGGTTGACCTCATCGAGGAGGTAAGAGTTGAGCACATACTTGCAGGGAAGGAGTTAGTCATGGGGATGGCTATGAAAAAGGTTCCAGGTAGAAGAAACAGCCAGAGCCAAGGCCTGAGGTGGGAGTGCAACTGGTGTTATTAGAGGAAAAGCAAGGAAGCCAGACAGGTGGCTGGAGCAGAGGTGGGTGTGGGAGGTAACAGGAAGTCGAAGAGAGTGGGGAACAAAATCATAAAAGGACTTGTAGGTCACTGGAAGGATCTGGCCTTTTTCTCTGAAGGAAACAGGGAGCTATGTAAGGGTACTGGGCAGAGGCCGAACCAAACCAAACCCATTGCGGTTGAGTTCATTCCAACTCATGGTGACCATGATAGGACACAGTAGAACTGCCCCATTGGGTTTGCAAGGCTGTAAATCCTTACAGAAGCAGGCTGTCATATCTTTTCTCCTGCAAAATGGTTGGTGGGTTTGAACCGCCGACCTTTCAGTTGCACTTAACCACTGTACCACCCTTTTGGGCAGAGGAGTGACGTATTACTTATGTGTAGAGCAGAGCAGAGCTGGGAGACCAGCTAGAAGGACTGCAGTCATCCAGGTGGCAGACGGTAGTGGTGCATACAGGCTGGTTGCAGTGGAGGTGGTATGAAAAAAAAGTGGGGATTAAAAAAAAAAACCAAACCCACCGCCGTTGAGTCGATTCCGACTCATAGCGACCCTATAGGACAGAGTAGAACTGCCCCATAGAGCTTCTGAGGAGCGCCTGGCGGATTTGAACTGCCGACCTCTTGGTTAGCAGCTGTAGCACTTAACCACTAAGCCACCAGGACATTGTTGATATATTCTGAACACAGGAGCAACAGGCTAGGCTTTCCTGAATGAATGAATGTCATTCCTGAACAAAAAACAATGAGGTTTTTGGTCTCAGCAACGGAAGGAGGGAGAGGAAGACCAGGAGTTTGGTTTTGGACACGCTGGGTTTGAGATGTCTATTAGACATCCTAGTCCAGGTGACAGGCAGTTAAGTCTGGAGTTTGGGAGAGCATTCGGGGCTGGAGCTGTAAATATGGAAGTCTCTGGCACACAGATGGAATTTAAAGTCATAGAGTTGAAATCACCAAGGGACTTGGGTATAGAAAAGAGAGTCAAAGAGAAAAGGAGAAGTGCAAAGGAGACTGAGAAGGGTCAATCAGAGATACTTCTAGTAGTACTTGTTGGGGAGTCTAGATATGCTTTTAATCCCCAAGGAAGGAGACTTTCTAATCTTCAAAAATCCATTTTTTTCATCATCATCTTCATCATTGTCATCATCGCTCTCATGATCAAAAGCATCTAATATTTGTTGAGGTCCTGCTATGTGTCAGACACCTGAGGACTCACGTAAGCATGAGACCCCCCTGCCATGAAGGACAAAATGAGACTTTTGTCTGCCAACTGGGTGCCACAGGGGCTGTGGAGGGGGAAGGCATCCCTGCTGGGGTAGAACGCAGAAGGCCCGCTTGCCCCTGGGCCGCTGCTCTGTCTCTTCTCCCCTTTAACACCAAACTCCTTAGAGGACAGTGTTGCCAGAAATCTCTGTCTCCTCATCTTCCACTCCCCATCCACTTCAGTCTTGCTTCTGCTACCATCACTGTACCATAAACAAGGCTTGCAAAGGTTATCAGTTACCTTCAGGCTGCCAGGCATTCGGCCCCCACCTTACCTCCCTCAGCAGTTGTTGACCCACTGAACATTAGTTCTTGCCAGAAACACTCCCTGGCTTCTTGATACCACACTCTCTTTGTTTTCTCTTAGATCTCTGGCAACTCCATCTGAGTCTTCTTTGTTCATCTCTCTTTAGCTTTAAATGCTGGCTTAGATCTTGTTCCCTCTTCTCCCTGTCTCAAAGGCAGGGTTATTCCTGTCGGCAGCTTTCATTACCATCCACAGGATGATCATTGATAATCCCAAAGTTGTATCTCCAATGCAGACTACTCAGGTGAGCTCCAGGTCCCTATCTCCCTTCTGTTGGGGTAACTCTGAGGCTCTTCATCCTCGACATGTCAGCTCTCCCTCCCACCCAGAGTCTGGCCCTTCTCCAGGCTTCCCTGTCTTCCCTGACACACGTCCAGTAGTACCTGCCATACAGCAGAGTCATCCCTGACACCTTCCTCGCCCCTCTGCCAACCCCTCAGTTCCACACCCTAGCACCAGGCCTATACTTCTGACCTAAAAACCTCTCAAGTCCACTGATTTCTCTCCTCTGCTACCATCCCAGTCCAAGCCACCATCATATCTAGATGACTACAAATAGCCTTCTGCCTGGTCTTTCCCAAATTCCTTTTCATTCTGCTCTAAGCTAGCTGCCACACAGCATCTACTGATCATATAAAATGCAAATCCCATTACGCCAGGCTCTGCTGGAAGCACTCCAAAGACTCCACTTGCTCCTAACTCAGTATGGCTCCAAGGCCCTGGTGATCTACCCCATTCACCTCTTCTCACACCCTGTTCTTCCCTGCCCATTGCCCTCCAGCCCCACACTCATCCTTCTCCCCACTAGTGACCCCCGCCCATGCCACATCCTCTAAGGATCGTGCACCCTCAGTGCACACACTTTACCTACCAATACCAGTTGCCATCGAGTCGATTCTGATTCATGGTGACCCCACGTGTGTCAGAGTAGAACTGTTCTCCATAGGGCTTTCAATGGCTCATTTTTGAAAAGTAGATTGCCAGGGCTTTCTTTCGAGGTGCCTCTGGGTGGACTCAAATCTCCAACCTTTTGGTTAGCAGTTGAGCATGTTAACTGTGCACGCGACCCAGGGACCCCACACCTTACCTAGATCATGGGTACTCATCCTTCTGCTCTCAGCCCAAGGTCAGGTCTGAAGGGATGTCTCCCCTGACCTCCTGGACTGGGGAAGTTCACCCCACTACACTTCCTTTTTGGCACCTGCCACAGTTGCAGTTGAGTGTCTGTCTTCCCCCTTTACTGTAAGGTACTCAGAGGTGGCACCTCTGTCTGGGCCATCCCCAGCACTAGCCTGCTACCTAGCGCATAACACATCTCAGTATAGTCTTATGGGTGACTGAGATGAAAGGCTGAAAGAGGCACAAGATTCAGGAAGGAGCAGGTGGGCCATTCCAGGTGGGAGGATGTCCTGAACTCAGGTAGGCCACGGGAAAATCACTGAACTGTGGCCTGCATTTTAGACACAATAAGATTCAGCTTCATAGGCAGGCCCTCAGATAAAAAGCCTCACTGCTGGCAGTGATATCCATAGAGGTGTTCTGAGCATTTCTACAGAGATCCCTGTGTGTGGCTATGGCTGGTGACCCTCTGGTCCCCAAACACACATTCTCGTAAATCATCAAATGCTTGTCCTATTTTCCCCTTCCTGGGTCCCTTTTCCCTTCCCCAAGCACATCTTGAAACCTTGAGGCTTTACTTCATTTAACAGATATTGTTGTTAGGTGCTGTTGAGTTAGCTCTGACTCATGGTGACCCCATGTACAATAGCACGAAACAGCCCAGTCCTTTGCCATCTTCAGGATCATTGGTATGCTCAAGTCCATTATTGCAGCCACCGTGTATTTTATATGTGTTATGTGTCAACCTAGGGGCTCATCTTCCAGCACTATATTGGATAATATTCTATTGTGATCCATAGGATTTTTTCATTGACTGATTTTTGGAAGTAGATTGCCAGGCCTTTCTTCCTAGTTCATCTTAGTCTGAAAGCTCTGCTGAAACCTGTCCACCATGTGACCTTGTTGGTATTTGAAATATGGATGACATAGCATCCAGCATTACAGCAACACACAAGCTACAAGCTGACGGATGAGTAGTGGCTTCAACAGATACATGTCAACATTGTTCTGAAAAGAAGGCTTCAATGCATTTGGCTGGTGAATGTCCCAGGCCAAACAGACACAGAAGGGTCTACTGCTGGAGGCAATTTCGAGATGCTTCTAGGGAAAAACTCATTGCTATCAAGTCAATTCCAACTCAGAGTGACTGAGGGGAAAAAAGACTATAAAAGACAGTAAAATAGTTTGTTTTCTTCCTGGGTCTTCCTGGTTTTCCCTGAGGCCCTGCCTGAGGGTTTGCCCAGGCAGTGTTTCTTTCCTGAGCAAAGGCAGAATAAAAATAGCTGCAGGCTAATCTAAGAGATACCGGACAGGAGTCTCGGCAGTGCCGTCAGGAATGAAGGGCTGCAGCCTCCGGTGGGGAGTGGACGAGTGGAAGGGTGTTATCCCCCCCTCCCTTCAGCCCCCAACAGCTTGGCCCAGGCCACACCAAAAGCCCCAGGGCAGTGGAATTAGGGCGGTGGAATTGATCAACTTTTATTTTTAAGAGGTCATAGCCCTCAGTGGTCCTAAGTGTGGCCTGGGTGGCCTTTCGTGGCAGAGAGGCCTGGGTTCTACTCTCCCAGATCTCTTCCTGGCCACATGCTCCTAGGTAAGGGGTCCCCCCCCTCTGTGGCTGCTCTCTCTTCTTTGACTTGGGTGCTTAGGCAAAGTAGAGGATGCTGGGATTGGCAAGGACCCACAGATGCAATGGTTGTTAGCTGCTGTGGAGTTGGGTCCATTCTGACTCACGGTAACCCTGTGTGTTACACAGCAGAGCCATTCCATAGGGTTTCTAAGACTGTGACCTTTTGAAAGCAGATCACTAGGCCTGCCTTCTGAGGTGCCTCTGGGTGGGTTTGAGCCATCAGCTTTTTTGCTAGTGGTTGAGCACTAAATCACTTGCGCCACCCAGGGACTCCTAAGGATGGAGTTGTTATTAGGCGCTGTCGAGTTGGTTTCGTATGTAACAGAGCAGAAATGGTCCCAAAGGGTTTTCTAGACTATAATTTTTATGGAAACAGATTGCCAGGTTTTTCTCCTGTGAGCTGCTGGGTGCGTTTGAACCGCCAACCTTTTTTTCGTATCAATTTTTTATTTTTAATTTACTGTGCTTTAGGTGAAAGTTTACAGCTCAAGTTAATTTCTCATACAAAAATTTATACATACATTGTTATGTGGCCCTAGTTGCAACCCCTATACTGTGACAGCACACTCCCCCTTTCCACCCTGGGTTTCCTGAGTCCATTCAACCAGATCCTATCCCTTTCTGCCTTCTCATGCTGCCTCCAGACAGGAGCTGCCCATTTAATCTCCTGTATCTACTTGAACTAAGAAGCACACTCTTCCCGAATATTATTTTATGTTTATGTCCAGACTAGTCTTTGTCTGAAGAGTTGGCTTCAGAAATGGTTCTGGGTTCTGGGTTAACAGAGAATTCAGGGCCCATGCCTTCTGGGGTTCCTCTAGTATCAATCAGACCATTAAGTCTGCTCTTTTTATGTAAATTTGAGTTCTGCACTCCACTTTTCTCCTGCTCTGTCAGGGCGTCTCTGTTGTGTTCCTTGTCAGGGTGGTCACTGGTGGTAGCTGGGCACCATCTGGTTCTTCTGGTCTCAGGCTGATGAAGTCTCCGGTTTATGTGGCCCTTTTGTCTCTTGGGCTAATATTTTCCTTATATCTCTGGTGTTCTTCATTCTCCTTTGCTCCAGGTAGTTTGGAGCCAATTGATGCATCTTAGATGGCCACTCTCGCAAGCTTTTAGGACCCCAGACACCACTCCAAAGTGGGATGCAGAACATTTTCTTAATAAACTTTGTTATGCCAATTGGCCTAGAGGGCCCCCGAAACTGTGGTCCCTAGACCTCTGGCCCTGTTACTCTGTACCTCCAAGTGTTTGTGTTCAGAAAACTTCTTTGGTTTAGTGCAGGTGTGCTGACTTCTCCTGTATTGTGTGCTGTGCTTCCCTTCACCTAAGATAATTCTTGTCTACTATCTAGTTTTTTTTGTTTTTTTTTTTTATCTAGTTAGTGAATTCCCATCTCCCTTCCTCCCCACCCTCCTAACCATCAAAGAATGTTTTCTTCTGTTTAAACTTTTTCTTGACTTCTTATAGTAGTGGTCTCGAACAATATTTGTCCATTTGTGACTAATTTCACTCAGCATAATGCCTTCTAGATTCATTCATGTGAGATATTTTGCGGATTCATCATTGTTCTTTATCGTTGCATAGTATTCCATTGTGTATATATACCATAATTTGTTTATCCATTCATCTGTTGATGGGAACCTAAGTTGCTTCCATCTTTTTGCTACTGTGAACAGTGCTGCAACGAACATGCGTGTGCATATATCTGTTCGTGTAAAGGCTCTTATTTCTCTACGATATGTTCCCAGGAGCGAGATTGCTGGATTGTATGGTAGTTCTATTTCTAGCTTTTAAGAAAGGGCCAAATTGACTTCCAAAGTGGTTGTACCATTTTACGTTTCCACCAGCAGTGTATAAGTGTTCCAGTCTCTCTACAACCTCTCCAACACTTATTATTTTGTGTTTTTTGCATCAATGTCAGCCTTGTTGGGGTGAGATGGTATCTCATCGTAGTTTTGATTTGTATTTCTCTAATGGCTAATGATCTTGAGCATTTCCTCATGTATCTGTTAGCCACCTGAATATATTCTTTGGTGAAGCGTCTATTCATATCCTTTGTCCATTTTTTAATTGGGTCATTTGTATTTTTGTTGTTGAGGTTTTGCAGTATCTTGCAGATTTTACAAATTAGACCCTTATTCGATATGTCATAGCCAAAAATTTTTTCCCAGTCTGTAGGTTGTCTTTTTACTCTTTTGGTGAAGTCTTTTGATAAGCATAAATGTTTGATTTTTAGGAGGTCCCAGTTATCTAGTTTCTGTTCTGGTGTTTGTACATTGTTAGTTAGGGTTTGTATTCCGTTTATGCCATGTATTAGGCCTCCTAGCATTGTCCCTGTTTTTTCTTCCATCATCTTTATTGTTTTAGATTTTGTATTTAGGTCTTTGACACATTTTGAGTTAGTTTTTGTACATGGCGTGAGGTATGGGTCTTGTTTCATTTTTTTGTAGATGGATATCCAGTTATACCAGCACCATTTGTTAAAGAGACTGTCTTTTCCTCATTTACCGGTCTTTGGGCCTTTGTCAAATATCAGTTGCTCACAGGTGGATGAATTTACATCTGGATTCTCAATTCTGTTCCTTTGGTCTATGTATCTGTTGTTGTACCAGAACCAGGCTGTTTTGACAACCGTGGTGGTATAATAGTTTTTAAAATCAGGTAGTGTGAGGCCTCCTACCTTGTTCTTCTTCTTCAGTAATGCTTTACTTATTGGGGGCCTATTCTCTTTCCACATGAAGTTGGTGATTTGTTTCTCCATCTCATTAAAAAATGTTGTTAGAATTTGGGTTGGGATTGTAATTTATCTGTAGATCACTTTGGGTAGAATTGACATTTTCACAATGTTGAGTCTTCTTATCTATGAGCAAGGTATGTTTTTTCACTTATGTATGTCTCTTTTGGTTTCTGGCAGTGGTGTCTTGTAGTTTTCTTTGTATAGGTCTTTTATGTTTCTGGTTAGATTTAGTCCTAAGTATTTTATCTTCTTGGGGGCTATTGTAAGCGGTATTGATTTGGTGATTTCCTCTTCAAAGTTCTCTTTGTTGGTGTATAGAAATCCAACTGATTTTTGTGTGTTTATCTTATATTCTGATACTTTGCTGAAATCTTCTATTAGTTCCAGTAGTTTTCTTGTGGATTCTTTGGGATTTTCTGTGTATATGATCATATCATCTGCAAATAGAGATACTTTCACTTCTTCCTTACCAATTTGGATGCTCTTTATTTCTTTTCCTACCTTATTGTCCTGGCCAGGACCTCCAGCGCAATGTTGAATAAGAGTGGTGATGAAGGGCATCTTTGTCTGGTTCCTGTTCTGAAGGGGAATGCTTTCAGACTCTCTCCATTTAGGATGATGCTGGCTGTTGGCTTTGTAAAAATATCCTTTATTATGTTGAGGAATTTCCCTTCTACTTCTTTTTTGCTGAGAGTTTTTATCATGAATCGGTTTGGACTTTGTCAAATACCTTTTCTGCATCAATTGATAAGATCACGTGTGAACTGCCAACCGTTTGGTTAGCAGCTGAGCGCTTGCCATTATGTCACCAAGGGTCCTTAAACTTTTACTGTTGTTGTATGCAGTGAAGTCGATTCTGACCCAGAGTGACCCTACAGGACTGAGCAGAACTGCTCCATAAGGTTTCCTAGGCTGAATTCTCTATGGAAGCAGATCACCAGGTCTTTTCTCCCATGGAGAAGGGGGTGGGTTTGAACTGCTGACCTTTCAGTTAGCAGCCAAACGCTTAACTATTGCACCACCAGGGCTCCTTTAAGCTTTTAGTAGATATTGCCAATTTATCCTATACAGTAGCTCCACAAATTTAGAGCCCAACAAACAGGATACCAAAGTACTTATTTTTCCAAATGGCAAAAGGCTGGGAACAGGAGAGCAGGCTGGGGCAAATGGGCCCTCTTTCCCAAGTCATGAAGAAAACACAAAAGTCTATGGGTAGAACTAGCTCAATGTAAAATACTCTCTCTTATTTTTCTTAAATCTTTGCTCCTCCCCTACCCCACTTGCAATCTGTGCTTACCAATAAAAAAAAAAAAAACCAGATAAAAGGGATCTATAAATTAGCAAATGGGTATGGCCTGAAAAATGGGGAAATGGCCAGTCTGTTTTCATCTGACAGCTGGAATGGTATGAAAAACAAGAATGTGTATGACTGAAATGCCATAGTTTCTTTCCGAGAAACATGTTCCTGGTTTGCATGAGATTCCTTTTCCCAGGTGTCCTCCACCACCTGAACAGGTTTCAGAAATAGTGGATTCGAGGGCCAAGAAGGAGGGAGCTATTAGCCTCTGAAAACTCCTGGCTGCCTGCTGTTATTACCTCACCCCTTTCCCATTCCAGTATCTTGTTGAGTGTCCACTCCAGCTACACTCTGTGCTAGGCATGAGGAAAGCAAGAACAGTTAGATTCCGCCTGCTCTGCAGAGTCCTGCAGCCTGTTGGGGACAGACTGAGCCAGACTATTACACTGTTGTTAGCTGCCATTGACTCATGTTAGTGGCCCCTGACTCCTATCAACCCCACGTACAACAGAATCAAATGCTGCCCAGTCCTGCACCATCACCATGATCGGTTCTGGATAGGATTAAGCTAAACTATTGTTTGGTTTAAATAAGACTTGGGGAGGGGGATATTTTTGGTTTAGTGTTTAAAGATTATCTCTGGGCAATAGTTTCAGGAGTTCATTCAGCCTCCAGGGCTCCAGAAAATACGGATTCCATGAGAGTTTGAAATTTTATTCTATATTTTCCCCCTTTTGATCAGGATTCTTCTATAGCATCTTTGATTAAAACATTCAGTAATGGTAGCCAGGTGGCACTCTCCAGTTCTTTTGGTCTTATGGCAAAGGAGGCAGTTTTTCATGGAGGCAGTTAGCCACACATTCCATTTCTTCCTTCTATTCCTGACTCTCCTTCTTCCTCTGTTGCTCCAAGTGAACAGAGATCAATTGTTGTACCTCCGATGGCTCCTTGCAAGCTTTTGAGACCCCAGGCACTGTGCAATGAAGTAGGAGGTAGAACAGAAGCACTAAACATGATAATAGGCCAATTAACTAGGATGTCCCATGAAACCAGGATCCTAAATGTCCAAACCAAGAAACCAAATCCCAGGAAGCATTTGGTTGTACATAAGCAGTCTCAGCAGCTGCTTTTTTGTTGTTGTAAATATATCTATCACACTACATTTGCCAATTCAACTTTTTACAAGTTGTTTCCACCTTTTGGCTATTGTGAACAGTGCTGCAATGAACATTGGTGTACAAGTCTCTGAGTCTCTGCATTCAAGTCTTTTGGGTATATCCTAGGAGCGGAATTGCTGGGTCATATGGTAATTCTATTTTTAGTTTTTTGAGGAACCGCCACATTGTTTTCCACAATAGCTTTACTATTTTGCACTCCCACCAACAGTGGATAAGGGTTCCAATTTCCCTACCTATTCACCAATATTTGTTAGTTTTTATTTTTTTAATCTTAGCTATCCTTAAAAACAAACAAACCTGTTACCGTCAGGTCGATTCTGACTCATAGCAACCCTATAGGACAGAGTAGAACTGCCCCATAGGGTTTTCAAGGAGCAGCTGCTGAATCTGAACTGCCACCCCTTTGGTTCGTAGCCGAGCTCTTAAACACTGCACCACCAGGCTCCTAGGCATTCTGGTAGGAATAAAATGGTATCTCATTGTGGTTTTAATTTGCATCTCTTGGATGGCTAATGATATTGAGTATCTTTTCATGTGTTTGACGGCCATTTGAATGTTCTCTTTGGTGAACTGTCTATTCAAGTCCTTTGCTCATTTTATGATTGGGTTGTCTTTTGTTGTTAAGTTGTTCAAGTTTTATATATATTTTGGTCATTAGATTTTTGTCAGATATATGGTTTCTGAAGATATTCTCCCAGTCAGTAGTTTGTCTTTTCACTTTTTTGGTCAAGTCTTTTGATGAACAAAAGTTTTTAATTTTTATGAGGTCCCATTTATTCATTTTGTCTTTTGCTATTTGTGCTTTTGTTATTATATTAAATAATTCATTGTTGAAAGCTAGGCCGGACAGCACTGCCCCTGCTTGTTCTTCTAAGAATTTTATGGTTTTAGTTTGCAAATTTAGGTTCTTCATCCATTTTGAATTTGTTTTCGTGTGTGGTGTGAGACATGAATCCTATTTCATTTTTCTGCATGTGGAAATCCAATTTTCCCAGCACCATTTATTGAAGAGACTCATCTTTCCCCATCAAATAGACTTAGTACCCTTGTCAAAAATCAGCTGACCATAGATGTGTTGGACTATTTCTAGATTTTCATTTGTATTACATTGGTCTTTGTGTCTGTTGTTATACGAGCACCAGTGTGTTTTGATTACCGTAGCTGTATGGTATGTTTTATAGTCATAAAGTGTGATTCCTTCTTCTTTGTTCTTCTCTTTCAAAATTGCTTTTGCTATTCAGGGCCTCTTTCAATTCCACATAAAGCGGAAGATTGGTTTTTCCATTTCTGTAAAATAGGCTGTTGGAATTTTGATTGGGTTTACACTGAATCTGTAGGTTGTTTTGGGTAATATTGACATCTTAACAATATCAAGTCTTCTAATCTGTAAATACGGAACACCTTCCATTTATTTAAGTCTTCTCTAATCTGTTTCAGTAGTGCCGTATAATTTTCATTGTATAAGTCTTTCACAACTCAGGTTAAATTTATTCCTAGGTATTTTATTCTCTTAGATGCTATTATAAATGGAATTGTTTCCCTAATTTCCCTATCAAATTTCTCATTGCTGGTCTATAGAAACCCAACTGATTTTTGTTTGCTGATCTTGTACCCTGCAATTTTGCTAAATACTTCTATTAACTCTAGAAGCTTTCCTGGGGATTCTTCGGATTTTTCTACATATAGGATCATGTCATCCATGGATAGAGCTAATTTTCCTTCTTGTTCCATTTGAATACTTTCTATTTATTTATTTTTCTTCTCTTATTGCTCTGGCTAAGACTTTTAATACAATATTGAATAGAAGTGGGGAGAGCATGCACCCTTGTCTTGTTCCTGATTTCAAGAGGAAACTCACAATCTTCCTCCATTAAGTATAATGTTGGCTATTGGTTTTTCATTTATGCCCTTAATCATATTGTGGTGAAGTGAGTTTTCTTTCTTTTTTTTTTTTAATTGTGCATTAAGTGAAAGTTTACAGCTCAAGTTAGTTTCTCATTCAAAAATTTATACACACATTGTTATGCGACCCTAGTTGCTCTCCCTATAATGTGACCGTATATTTCCTCCTTTCCACCATGGATTTCCCATGTCCATTCAACCAGCTCCTGTCCCTTTCTGCCTTCTTATCTCACATCTGGACAGAAGCTGCCCATTTAGTCTCATGTTAAGAAGCACACTCTTCATGAGTTATCATTTTGTTTTATAGTCCAGTCTAATCTTTGTTTGAAGAGTTGGCTTCAGGAATGGTTTTAGTTCTGGGTTAACAGAGAGTCTGGGGGCTATGTCTTCTAGGGTTCCTCCAGTCTCAGTCAGACCATTAAGTCTGGTCTTTTTACTAGAATTTGAGTTCTGTACCCCACTTTTTTCCTGCTCTGTCTGGGACTCTCTGTTGTGTTCCCTGTCAGGGCAGTCATTGGTGGTAGCCAGGCACCATGTAGTTCTTCTGGTCTCAGGCTGATGAAGTCTCTGGTTTATGTGGCCCTTTTTGTTCCTTGGGCTAATATTTTCCTTGCGTTCTTGGCTTTCTTCATTTGAATTGAGTTCTTTTATGTGGCCTTTTGCCTTGGTTCTTTGGAAAAACAGCTTGAGATTTTTTACCCTTATACCCCGAGGAGTTACCTTTTCCCTAGTTTTTTACCCCTGCAGTTTTCGTTACTTTTGTCCAAGTTAATTGGCATTTCCTGGGCAAGCTGTAAACAACTTGATACTTTTTGTCTGGTCCTAGGCTGCAGCCTGCCCTGTGACTGGTATGCACCTTACAGGAATTGGTCAATATACTATAGACTATGCAAGTGAGGGAGCCCTGATTGGCTTAGTGGTTAAGAGCTTAGCTGCTAACCAAAAGGTCAGCAGTTCAAATCCACCAGCCACTCCTCGGAAACCCTATGGGACAGTTCTGTCCTGTTATGAGTTGGAATTGACTTCATGGCAACTGTTTTTTTTTTTTTTTTATGCAAGTGACTATAGCCTACCACACAAATGAAGTATATGTGACCTACTGAGAGGGGATTGGTCAGTTCGTGGCCCCTGGTGGAATGGCTATGCCTTGAAACTGACTAGGAGTTTGCTTATATATGCAGTCAACCCTACAGAGGTTTGCAGACAGAAAGAGGAGAAAGAAAGAAGTAGGAAAGAAGAAAAAGCAAGCGAGGCAAGAAGTGAGAAGAGAAGAAGCAGAGAGAGAGGAGACAAGGAACTTCCTAAAAGAACTATAACATAGGTCAAAGGCTTTAACCTGAAGATAGCAACAGGTCTGGAAGGGGCCCTGTGGCAGTTAGTGGTGACCACAGAAACCTGCTGCTAGGAACGCAGGCAGCTAAGAGCTGACAGAACTGCTACACTGGCTATGGGCTGGGTCAGTTAGCAGTGGAGAGGCTGATGGTAGGGAGGCTGAAGGCAGAGAGGCCTGGCCCAAGTGGGCCAAGAAAAGCCTGTCCTGAGGGCCTACGCATAGGAGAGTGGGGCCTGCTTGTTTGCACGGCTGAGAAGAGCTCACAGAGCTGTCCTGCACTGAAGAGTGGAGGGATGTGTTCTCCACTTTGGGGGAGCCATCCAAACTTTGCCTACATGCTTCTTGATCCTGATCCTGAGTTGTACCCTATTACTTCCTTAATAAACCACTTAACTGTAAGCATGGTCTGAGAGTTGTGTGTGGCCATTGCAATGATTATCTAACCCAGAAGAGTGGAGAACGCTGTGGGAGGGACATCTAGTGTCAGAATTGGCAAAAAGGTTGGAGAGTGGAGGTAAGTCTGATCTCCTCCTCATAAGAATCAGCTTTGGGCTGATGAGGATCTTGATTCTCTCTCCTCCTGAAGTTAGACAGGTTCTGACACTACTACTACCACTTTACACATATTGAGGAACTTCCTTTCCATTCCAATCTTGTTGAGGATTTCCATCAAGAAAGGGTGTGATGGTTAATATTGTGTGTCAACTTGGCTGGGCCATGATTTTCATTGTTTGTATGTGATCACTTCCACGATGGAATCTGCTGTGAGTAGCCGATCAGTTGGAAGGGAGTTTCCTTGAGGGTGTGGCCTGCATCTGAATATAAGCAGATGTTCTGGCTTTTTGCTGACTCTGGATCCTGCAGCTGCCTCCTCTTAGTCTGAACTCTGGCTCTTGGGACTTCAGCTATCAGCCTATCTGCAGACCTTGTGATTCGTTGATCTTCACAGCCTGAGAGTGGGGGCCCTGCTCTCTGACCTGCCAATCTTGGGTTCACCAGCCCCTAGCGCTATATGAATCGAGAGAAGCCTCTATCCTGATCCATGGACTCAGGAAGCTCTAGCCTCTACAACCACGTGAGCTGTTTCCTTGATATAAATCTCTTTATATATATATTTATGTTTTACTTACTGGTTTTGCTTCTCTAGAGAAGCCAGCCTAAGACAAAGGATGTTGCATTTTATCAAATTTTTTTTCTGCACCCGGAGATGATCATGTGGTTTTTCTCCTTTGTTCTGTTGATGTGGTGCATTATGTTGACTGATTTTCACTGGCTGAGTTTTGAGGTCGATTTCCAGGCCTTTCTTCTCAGTGCTTCCTAATTTGGAAGCGCCAATGAAACCTGTCCAGCAAAACAGCAACATGCAAGACTCCATGGACAGATAAGTGGTGGCTGTGCATGAGGTGTATTGGCCAGGAACCGAACCTACGTTTCCTGCACAGGAGGTGAGAATTTTACCACTGAACCACCAATAACTTATGACTGTTACACTAAAAAAAAAAAAAAAATAGAGGGTGAAAAATATCTAGGAGGGGCCACCAGTGACCTTGGGGTACTCAAAGTGACAGCTACTCCTTTGGACTGTTTAGAAACAGCAACAGTGGTCGAAATAAAATTAATGATAAGTAATTATAAATAATATAAATATATGATATAAATATATCATTTATAATTACTTATCATTAATTTTATTTTGACCACTATTGCTGTCGATGGCACTGGGTTTGGTTTAATTATAAATGAGATCCAATAGCAATATTTGGTGAGATTTTAAGTTCAGGATGTGATGATGATGTTAATAAATTTATTAATTATACATTTATTAAGTGCTTAAATAACGAATGTTGGAAAGGCTGCAAGGAGATTGGAACTCTTATGTACTGCTAGTGGGAATGTAAAATGGTAAAACCTCTATGGAAAACGATATGACGCTTCCTTAAAAAGCTAGAAATTGAAACACTATACGATCCAGCAATCCCATTTTTAGGAATATATCCTAGACAAATAGGAGCCGTCACACAAATAGACATATGCACACCCATGCTCACTGCAGCATTATTCACAATAGCAAAAAGATGGAAACAACCTAAGTGATCATCAGCAGATGAATGGATACACAAATTTTGGTACATATACACTATGGAATACTACACAATGATAAAGAACAATGATGAAACATCTCACAGCACAGATGAATCTGGACAGCATTATGCTGAGTGAGATAAATCCATTACAAAAGGAAAAACAGTGTGTGAGCCCACTATTATAAAAACTCAAGAAAGGTTTATGCAGAGAAAGAAACAATCTTTGATGGTTAAGAGGAAGGGTGAGCAGGAAAATTACTAACCAGATAGTAGATAAGTGGTAACTTTGGTGAAGGGAAAGACAGTACACACTACAGGGGAAGTCAGCAGAACTTGACCAAGGCAAAGTCACAGAAGCTTCCTAGACACATTCGTACTCACTGAGGAACTGAGTTACTGGGCTGAGGGCTAGGGACCATGGTCTCGGGGGACATCTAGGGAAAATGGCATAGGTTGGTCCAATAAAGAAAATGTTCTACATTCTACTTTGCTGAGTAGTGTGTGGGGTCTTAAAAGCTTGTGAGCAGCCATCTAAGATACACCTACTGGTCCCATCCCATCTGGAGCAAAGGAGAATGAAGAAACCCAAAGACACAAGGGAAGTATCAGTCCAAAGGTCTAATGGACCACAAGTACCACAGCCTCCACTAGCCTGAGCCCGGAACAACTGGATGCTGCCCGGCTACTGCCACCAACTGCTCTGACAGGGATGGCAATAGAGAGTCCCAGACAGAGTGGGAGAAAAGCATGTAACAAAAATTCAAATTCACACACACACAAAAAAGACCAGGCTTATTGGTCTGACAGACACTGGAGGAACCCGAAGACTATAGCACCTGGACACCTTGCTAACTTAGAACCGAAGCCACTCCTGAAGTCCACCTTTCAGCCAAATATTAGACAGGCCTATAAAACAAACAATAACACATGTGAGGAACGTGCTCCATAGTTGAATCATGTATACGAGACCAAATGGGCATACCTGCCCCAAACCTAGATGAAAGAACACGGGAACCTGTGGTGGAAAGGGAAAGGGTGATAGTGATGACATATTTCGGTGATTGCAACCAATGTCCCAAAACAATCTGTGTATTAATTGTTGAATAAGAAATTAATTTGCTCTGTAAACTTTCACCTAAAGAACAATAAAAAAAGAAAGTTTGATAATGTCCATAGCAGTGTTTCTTAATAACCAAACACCTGAAAACTATCCAAATGGATGAATATATTTGCCATATTCAATTAGTGGAATACTAATCCAAACCATCATCTGAAACTGTACACGACATGGACTAATCTTGAAAGGCATAATATTGAGCAAAAAAATAAATAAAAAGCCATACACAAATGAGTACATACAGTATGATTCTGTCTATAAAGATTTCAAAACCAGGAAAAATTAATTATCTTAGAAGTCAGGATAATGGTTAGCCTTGGTGGTGGATAGCACCTGGGAGCAGATGTGAGATAGGCTTCTCAGGTGGCAACAATGCTCTTTCTTAATATGAGTGCTGGTTTCATGGGTGTATTCACTCAATGAAAATTAAACAATCTGTACACTTAAAAAAAATTACTGAGCGCTTTCTATATGCCAGGCACTGCATTCAACACTTTATGTCCGTGAATTCACTTAATGCAGGAATTAGATGATGTAGGCAGTGTTATTACAGCTAAGGCAACTGAGGCCCAGAAAGGTTAAGAAACTTAGGCAAGGTCACACGGTAGTAACTGGTGGGCCTAGGGTTCAAGCCCAGGCAAGTGGGCTCTAGGGTCTCTAGAATTCTACCAACAGCAGAAATGAGTGAGACCAGTGCAGCTCTCTGGTCAGAGGGACTGGCTGCTCTCCCATAACCATACCCCACCCTGCAACCACAATGAGCTAAAGGGGAGGGTGGAGTTGGCTGACCTGGGGGTGGGGAGGATGTCAGATCCCTGTGTGAGGAAGCCTGAGCCCTGAGGCCAGTAGCAGGGGCTCAGGAACATGGCAGTCGTAAGCAAAAGAGGTAACCCACTGACTCATACAACTGAGAAAGTCTAGGAGCTCTACCTTCAGGGACAGCTGGATCCAGGTGCTCTAATAACCATGTCAGGAACTGGCCTCCCTTCGTATCTACCCTCCATGTCAGCTTTATTCTCGGGTGCACTCTCCCCAGGTAGCAGGTCTCTCCTCTCCTTTAAGTTCCGTTCCAGACTTACATCCACAGGGAAGAAATAAGACTTAGCTTTCTTCCGGAGAGTTAGTGAAAAACGCTGGTGGTTCAATTCCGAACAAGTTCCCGTGGACAGGAGGCTGGGATGTCCTGATTGGTCGGACCTGGGACACATGCTCACAACACGGGGCGGACCCAGCCCTACTTCAACCAAGCACAGAGTCAGGGTCTGGAGGGGCGTGGTTCCCTTAAGAAAATCTGGGTGCTGGAGACAGGAGAAGGAATGGGTACTGGACAGGCAAAACTGCGTGAGCCTGTGAACCCAGAGGGTAGTGGTGGCATGCAGTGGCCAAGGCTCCAGCAGTCGTAATGTCCCCCTCACAAACTTCAGCCTAGCTTGGGGGTTTAACCCCTTATTGTAAAGGTGGGAGGGCATGCCCATGAGGCTTTGTGAGATGCTGCATGTTTTTATGAGGGTAGATTTTCCTTTCTTGAAGACAAAGATGCCTTAAATTTCTTTTCTTATTATGAAAGTAATATACGTTAATTGCAGAAAAATTAGGATATATATCCAACCAAAACAACCCCCCCCCCAAAAAAAATGAAGCCATAATCCTATCTAGTTACAGTTGCCACTAACATTTTGGGGGTAATTATATCTTTTTTCTCTTTCTTCTTCTCCTTCTTAAACAAAATGGGATCATACTGCATATGCTTTTTAGCTTTTAAAAATCGCTTTATTGAGTTGTAATTTATGATAGAGTCGCTATGAGTCGGAATCCACTCGAGGGTAATGGGTGCAGGTAATTAAGCTGTGCAGTTTGATGAGTTTTGGCACAATTATACCACCAAAAGCAAGATAATCAATATCACCCCCAAAATGGTTCTCCTGACCCTTTTTAAAACATATTTTATCACCTGGTGGATTCAAACTGCCAACTCTTTGGTTAGCAGCCGTAGCACTTAACCATTATGCCACCAGGGTTTCCTATTTTATTGTACCTTTGGTAAAACAGGTTCCCCGTTCAACAACTTCTACACATAATGTTCAATGACATGGATTACATTTGTCACATTGTGTCAACAGTCTCATTATTTCCCTTCTAGTTGCTCCATTCCCCTTAACTTAGTCTTACTGCCTCCCAACCTTCTCATCCATTCTTTAGCATGACAGCTGTCCATTTGGTCTCATACATTTTTTAAAAGAGCACAGTACTCAAGCGTGACATCCTTTACTTTTTGAGCTAACCTGCTATTTAGTTAAAGGTGACTTGAGGGAATAGTTTGGGTTTAAGGTTTAAAGAGTATCTCAGAGTAATAGTCTTGTGGATTCCTCCAGTCTCAATGTGTCCAGCAAGTGTGTATTCTTTGATGCTTTCAAGTTCTGCTCCCCATTTTTATCGCTTTCTGTCAGGATTCATCTGTTGTGGCTGTACTGCATATTTATGCAAGTAATGTGCACATTCTACTTTGGTTTGCCAGTTGTCTCCTCCCCTCAAGGTATTTTCATAAGTGCTGCTATGCCAATTTTTCTTACATGTTGCTGTAAAAAAATCAGCATAGCGCACTCCCAAAAACACCTCGTGGGGGGAGGGAGCGAGTGGCAAACAAACATAGAGGCATGTGTTATTTGCATAAATATACGGTAATCAGAACGGTTGGTAGTAGTAGCTAATCCAGCACCGTCGAGTCAATTCCAACTCATAGTAGTTAAGCACCTTTTAATTCTTCTGGTCTCAAGGTAGAAGAGGCTGTGGTTCATGGAAACCATTAGTCCTGTAGTCCAGTTCCTTCTCTGATTCTTAGCTCCTGAGCTTTATTTTAAATAAGCATATTTTTTTATTGTGTTTTAAGTGAAAGTTTACAGCTCAAGTTAGTTTTTCATACAAAGATTTATACATGCACATTGTTTTGTGACCCTAGTTGCTATCCCTATAATGTGACAGCACACTACTCCTTTCCACCCCAAGTTCCTGTGTCCATTCACCCAGCTCCTGTCCATTTCTACCTTCTCTTCTCACCTCCAGACAGGCGCTTCACATTTAGTCTTCTAAAAAAAAAAAAAAAAAATTTTTTTTTTTTTATCTACTTGAACTAGAAGCACACTCTTCACGAGTATCATTTTATGTCTTATGGTCCAGTCTAACCTTTGTCTGAAGAGTTGGCTTTGGGAATGATTTTAGTTCTGGGTTAACAGAGAATCCTGGACCATGACTTCAGGGGTTCCTTCAGTCTCAATCAGACCATTAGGTCTGGTCTTTTTATTAGAATTTGAGTTCTGGGCCCCATTTCTCTCCTGCTCTGTCAGAGACTCTCTTTTGTGTTCCCTGTCAAGGCAGTCATTGGTGGTAGCCGGGCACCACGTAGTTCTTCTGGTCTCGGGCTGATGGAGTCTCTGGTTTATGTGGCCCTTTCTGTCTCTTGGACTCATATTTTCCTTGTCTTTGTTGTTCTTCATTCTCCTTTGCTCCAGGTGGGTTGGGACCAATTGATGCATCTTAGATGGCCGCTTGCAAGCTTTTAAGACCCCAGACGCCACTCACCAAAGTGGGATGCGGAACAATTTCTTAATAAAGCTTGCTATGCCAGTTGACCTAGATGTCCCCTGAAACCATGGTCCCCAGGCCCCTACCCCTGCTACTCCGTCCCTTGAAGTGTTTGGTTATATTCAGGAAACTTCTTAGCTTTTCGTTTAGTCCAGTTGTGCTGACTTTCCCTGTGTTGTGGGTTGTCCTTCCCTTCACCTAAGATAATTCTTGCCTACTGTCTAGTTAGTGAATACCTCTCTCCATACCACCCCACCCTCATAACCATCAAAGAATGTGTTCTTCTGTGTTTAAGCCTTTTCTTGAGTTCTTGCTATGGTGGTCTCATAAAATATTTGTCCTTTTGTGACTAATTTCATTCAGCATAATGCCTTCCAGATTCATCCATGTTATGAGATGTTTCATGGATTCATTGTTGTTCTTTATCATTGCATTGTATTCCATTGTATAAATATACCATAATTTGTTTATCCATTCGTCCGTTTATGGGCACCTAGGTTGTTTCCATCTTTTTGCTACTGTGAACAGTGCTGCAGTAAACGTGGGTGTGCATATATCTATTCATGTGACGGCTCTTATTTCTGTAGGATATATTCTAAGAAGTGGGATTACTGGATCGTATGGTACTTCTATTTCTAGCTTTTTAAGGAAATGCCAGGTTGATTTACAAAGTGGTTTTACCATTTTACATTCCCACATTAAATAAGCATTTTTAAATAACCATTTAAAAAATTGTATTTTAGGTGAAAGTTTACAGTGCAAATTAGTTTCTTATTCAAAAATTTATACAGAAAGTATTTTGTGACATTGGTTGCAATCCCTGTAATGTGTCTGCACTCTTCCCCTTTCCCTTCATACCCCAGGTTTCCTGTGTCCATTCATCCAGGTTTCCTGTCTGTTTTAGGCTAGGTTCTCTAGAAAAGCAAAACCAGTAAAGCATATAAATATACATAGAGATTTATATTAAGGAAATGGATCACGTGGTTGTAGAGGCTGGAATGTCCCAAGTCCTTTGGTCAGGCTGGAGGCTTCTCCTGATTCATGTAGCCACCGGGGCTGAAGAACCCAAGATCAGCAAGTCAGACAGCAGGGATCTGGCTCAAAGTCTGCGAAGACCGATGAATCCCAAGGTCAGTAGTCAAGATGGCAGGTAAGCTGGTAGCTCAAGTCCCAAGAATCGGAGGTCAGATAAACAGGAGCCACCTGCAGGATCCAGAGCGAGCAAAAGCCCACCAACCTTGCCAGAAAGTCCACCTATATTGGATGCAGGCCACAAGCCCAAGGGAACTCCCTTTCAACTGATTAGCTACTCACAGCAGATCCCATCATGGAGGTGATGACATTATATCAAATCTCATTATGGAGGTCATCTTAGTCATCTGTTGTTGTTGTTAGGTGCTGTCCAGCTGGTTCCAACTCATAGCGACCCTATGCACAACAGAACGAAACACTGCCCGGTCCTGAGCCATACCTAAAATCGTTGTTATGCTTGAGCTCATTGTTGTAGCCACTGTGTCAATCTACCTCTTTGAGGGTCTTCCTCTTTTCCACTGACCCGGTACTTTGCCAAGCATGATGTCCTTCTCCAGGGACTGATCCCTCCTGACAACATGTCCAAAGCATGTAAGACGCAGTCCGCCATCCTTGCTTCTAAGAAGCGTTCTGGCTGTACTTCTTCCAAGACAGATTTGTTCGTTCTTTGGGCAGTCCATGGTATACTCAATATTCTTCGCCAACACCACAATTCAAAGGCGTCAATTCTTCTTCGGTCTTCCTTATTCATTGCCCAGCTTTCACATGCATATGATGTGATCGAAAATACCATGGCTTGGGTCAGGTGTACCTTAGTCTTCGAGGTGACATCTTTGCTCTTCAACAACTTAAAGAGGTCCTTTGCAGCAGATTTAGTCATCTAATGCTGCTTTAACAGAAATACCACAAGCGGATGGCTTTAACAAAGAGAAGTTTATTCTCTCACAGTCAAGTAGTCCACAAGTCCAAACTCAGGGCGTCAGCTCCAGGGAAAGGCTTTCTGTCTCTGGGGGCTCTGGAGGAACGTCCTTGTGATGCATGAGTCTTCCCTTGGTCTGGGAGCAACTCAGTGCAGGAACCTCAGGCCCAAAGGACGCACTCTGCTCCTGGTGCTGCTTTCTTAGTGGTATGAGGTCCCCCTCTCTGCTTGCTTCCCCTTCCTTTTTATCTCTGGAGAGATAAAAGGTGGTGCAGGCCACACCCCAGGAAA
The DNA here is from genome assembly GCF_030014295.1 of Loxodonta africana. Lineage (NCBI taxonomy): Eukaryota > Metazoa > Chordata > Mammalia > Proboscidea > Elephantidae > Loxodonta > Loxodonta africana. The sequence goes on from NC_087343.1 coordinate 191,614,815, forward strand.
ACTCCCTTTACAATGGATCAGGGAAGTGACCTGAGCAAGAGTGTTACATCCTAATCCTTTTAACCACAGGCAGATATTTTGATTTATAACACACAGGAAAATTACAAAATGGAGGACAATCACACATGGCCTAACCAAGTTGACACATATTTTTGAGGGACACAATTCAATCCGTTACAGAGGTGATCACCTCATCATATGACTGCCAGACTACATCATAATTGCCAAACCACCGAGAATCATGGCCCAACCAAGATGACACACAACCTTAATGATCACACTGTCTCTTCTTGCCTTCTGTCTTTGCTTTTGAGCAGGAGATGTCCATTTGATCTCATATATTTGATTGAACTAAGAAGCACATTCCACACATGTGTTATTGTTTGTTTTATAGGCCTGTCTAATCTTTGGCTGAAGGATTAATCATTGGACTTGGATCACTTCCCTGATGCAATGTAAAGGGAGTTTCCCGGGGCGTGGCCTGCACCATCTTTGATCTCTCAAGAGATAAAAGGAAAGGGAAGCAAGCAGAGAGGGAGAGGGAGGCCTCCTACCACCAAAGTCTAATCTTTGGACTTCAGTTAAAAGTTTCATAACTTTTATACAACCACTGCTGTCAAGAATAAGAAATATCTTTATAAAAGTGTTCTTATATATCCACAAAATCAGCCTGAACATTCAGTGGGGACACAACAATGTGACGTTATCTGTCAGCATCTGTGCTAATTGGGCAGGGCTCTACCAATTATTAAATATTTTTAATATTGCCCCTATTATGTATTGAATTGTGGCCCCCCAAAATATGTGTTGTAAATACTAACTTCTATGCCTGTGATTATAATCCCATTTGGGAATGGGTAGTCTTTGTTATGTTAGGGAGACAAGATTAGTGTGAGGTATGTCTTGAGTCAATCTTTAGAGTTATAAGAGATTAAACAAGCAAGTGAGGAAGCAGAGATGGGGGAAGAGAGAGATGCCAAGCCACATGAAGACTGCCCAGGAACAGAAGCTCAAAAGAGACAAGGGCTTTCCTCTAGAGCCAACAGACAGAGAAGGCCTTCACCTAGAGCTGGCACCCTGAATTTGGACTTCTAGCCTCTTAAACTGTGAGAAAATAAATTTCTGGTTGTTAAAAGCATCCATTTGTGGTATTTCTGTATACCAGCACTAGCTAACTAAGACACTTCCCTTTTCAAGTATGAAGGAGCCCTGGTGGTGCAATGGTTTACCACTTGGCTGCTAACTGAAGGGCCAGCAGTTCGAACCCACCAGCCGCTCTGAGGGAGAAAGATGTGGCAGTCTGCTTCCGTAATGATTACAGCCTGGAAAACCCTAAGGGGCAGTTTTGCTCTGTTACATGTGGTCACTATGAGTCAGACTAGACTCAATGGCATACGACAACAACAATTCAAGTATGAGTAATGGGGAACCCAAGGTCAAGAAGGGGAAAATGCTGACATGTCACAAAACAATATGTGTATTAATTGTTTAAGGAGAAACTAGTTTGCTCTGTAAACCGTCAAGAAGAAAAGGAAAAAAAAAAATCAAGTTTGAGGAGTACCTGGTTGGCACAAACAGTTAAGTGCTTGGCTACTAGCTGGAAAGGTTGGTGGTTTGAATCTATCCAGAGGTGCCTTGAAAGAAAGGCCTGGTGATCTACTTCCTAAAAATCAGCCATAGAAAACTCTGTGGAACACAGTTCTACTTTGACACACGTGGGGTTGCCATGACTCAGAGTTGACTCAATGGCTTGGTTTGGTTTTTTGGTTTATTCAAGTACACGTGTGTGTGTGTGTATGTTAGTTTATACATAAATATAAGTTTGTGTACATATATGTATATTAACGTATACAAATGCAAGGATCCTGTGCACACAGTTTTGCACAGTTTATCAGTATATCTTGGTGATTCTTCCATTTTGTACCCACAGAGCTGCCTCGTTCTTTCAAATGGCCATGTAGCTTTCACATGCATATGAGGCGATTGAAAATACCATGACTTAGGTCAGGCGTACCTTACTTTTCAAGGTGACATCTTTGCTTTTCAACACTTTAAAGAGGTCTTTTGCAGCAGATTTGCCCAATGCAGTGGAAACCCTCTGGGGCAGTTCTACTCTGTCCTGTAGGGTCGCTATGAGTCAGAATTGACTCCACAGCAATGGATGTGGTTCTGGATTTGGTCAACACTTTTAGGGACATCTAGAAGGCAGAAGGAGAAAGCATGAGGCGAGCTATTCATCCTGCCAGGGAGTCCTTCAAGACAACACTGTTAAGTGAAAAAAGAACCAACTTAGAGAAAGGCGCCGTTTATGTAAAAGCATCCACATATAAAACAAAGCAATGTGTTTTTTGGTTTATTATTTAGAGTTAAAAGGGTTTATTGAGTAAGAAAACTGTTCACAAACAGGGAGCACCCAAACTGAGGGATATCAGTTTACACGGTTGCAATGCCTTTTTTTTTTTTAACAGTTAAATGTTTGAGTGTGTGTGTGCTTTTCCTTTTTTTTTTTTTTCAATTGTGCTTTAGGTGAAAATTTATAGCTCAAGTTAATTTCTCATTCAAAAATTTATACGCTTCTTTTTGTGACATTGGTTGCAATCCCCATAATGTGACAACACACTCCCCCTTTCTACTCTGGGTTCCCTGTGTACATTCATCCAGTTTCTGTCCCTTCCTGCTTTTTCCTCTTGCTTTTGGAAAGGAGTTTCGTATTTGGTCTTGTATATTTGATTGAGCTGAGAAGCACATTCCTCACATGTGCTATTTTTTATTTTATAGGCTTGTCTAGTCTATGTCTGAAAAGTGGACTTTGGGAATATATGTGTGTGTTTTTAAATTGTGGTGAAAACATACACACCAAAACGTTTACCAGCACAACTTCCGTATTTACAATTCCAGACACTGATTACATTTTTCATGTTGTGCCGCCATTATTGCTACGCTTTTCCAAAATACTCCACCACAGTTAACATAAACCCAGTGCTCCCAAAACAAAACTCCCCGCTTCCCTGTTCTCCTACCCCTGGTAACCACTAATAATCTTTGGCTTCTATATACCTACTTATTTCATATAAATGAGATCATACAGTATTTGCACTTTTGTGATTGACTTACTTCACTCAGCATAATGTTTTCAAGGTTCATCCATGTTGTGCATCAGGACTCCATTTCTCTTTACGGCTGTGCAATATTGCATTGCATGGCTATACCATATTTAGTTTACCCATTCATCTGTTGGATATTTTGACTGTGTCCTTCTTTTGGTTATTGTGAAAAGTGCTGCACAGGCTTCTGTTTGCCTTCCCTTTCTTCACTTCTCTGGGTATATTCTTAGAATTGGGATTGCTGGGTCGTATGGTAGTTCTATGTTCAACTTTTTGAGGAATCACCAAAGTGTTTTCCACAGTGGCTGTACCATTTTACATTCCCAGCAGCAAATGACGAGGGTTCCAGTTTCTCCACAACCGCACCAACCCTTGTTTTTTTGACCACTGCCATTCTAATGGGAGTGATGTAGTATTTCATTGTTATTTTGGTTTGCATTTTTTTAATGGCTAATGACGTTGAGCGTCTTTATGTGCTTGTTGGCCATTTGAATATCCTCTTTGGTGAGCTGTCCAAGTCCTTTGCCCATTTTTTGGTTGGGTTGTTTGTGTTTTTGTTGTTAATTTGCAGAAGTTTTATATATATATTTTGGATATTGAGGCCTTATTGATATATGATTCCTGAAAATTTTCTCCCAATATGTAGATTGTCTTTTTGCTTTGATAATGTCCTTTGATGTACAAAAGTACAATATGTTTTATAAGTATGTATGTATGCGTGTGTGTGTGAATGTGTAAGAAATGGACTGGAGGGCTATACAACAGGCTTAGGTCAGTGGAGCTATTTCTTTTTTTTTTTTTTTAATTATTGTACTTTAGATGAAGGTTTACAGAACAAACTAGCTTCTCATTAAATAGATAGTACACGTATTGTTTTGTGACATTGATGAACAACTCCAGGACATGTCAACACTCTCTCTTCTCATACTTGGGTCCCTATTACCAGCTTTCCTGTCCCCTTTTGCCTTCTAGTCCTTGCCCCTGGGCTGGTGTGCCCCTTTAGTCTCGTTTTGTTTTATGGGCCTGTCTAATCTTTGGGTGAAGGGTGAACCTCAGGAGTGACTTTATTACTGAGGTAAAAGGGTGCCCAGGGGCCTACTCTTGGTGTTTCTCCAGTCTCTGTCAGGCCATTAAGCCTGAACTTTTTGTGTGAGTTAGAATTTTATTCTGTATTTTTCTTCAGCTCTGTTCAGGACTCTCTATTGTGATTCCTGTAAGAACGGTCAGTCAGTAGTGGTAGCTGGGCACCATCTAGTTGTAGTGGACTCAGTCTGGTTGAGGCTGTGGTCGTTGTGGTTCATTAGTCCTTTGGACTGATTTTTCCCTTGTGTTTTTGGTTTTCTTCATTCTCAATGGAACTATTTCTAAGTAGGGAGTGGGCTTGGGGGTGATGGGGGGAGGGGGGACTGTTCTTTATGACTCTATATGCCTCTATATTATTTGACCTTTTGCAATGATAATATATTCATGTGCTAGTTGTGAGGATGAAGAGTACTGTGTCACGTTACCCAAAAGGGCAATGCTGGTCATTTCCACCAAGTCTACTTGGAGGCCTACAGGTGGTTGGGAGCACAGAGAGATGTCCACATACATGTGACCCAGTCAGTGCCTTGAGTAGACAAGGTCTCTTGCAAAGAGTGTGTGTTATGGATTGAATTATGTCCTCCCAAAATATGTGTTGCAGCCTTCTGCCCTGTACCTGTAAATACAACCCTGTTTAGAAATAGGGATTTTCTCGTGCTATGTTAATGAGGTCATACCAGAGTAGGGTGGGTCCTAAACCTAATCCCGTCTAAATTGTATCACATAAAAGAGCAGAATAGACACACACACACACACACACACACACACACACACACACACACACAGAAGGCAGATGCCAAGGAATTCCTGGGGTACCAACACAGAATGACCTCCCCCTAGAGCCTTACCCTGAATTCGGACTTCTAACCTCCTGAGCTGTGAGAAAATAAACTCCTGTTCTTTAGGGCCACTTACTTATGGTATTTCTGTTACAGCAGCACTAGGAGACTAAGACAGTGTAGGAAGAAAAAGCCCTTAACTTCTTGATTCTTATAGACTGTGGAAGAAAAAGATCCAGCAGAAAAGAACTGCGAAGGCCCAGAGGGAAAAGTCAGAAAGACAGCAGGTAGAGAGGCAGCCCAGAGCCAAGTGAAGAAGAAGGAAGGATTCATGGAGTCAGGTGCCAGGAAAGGCACAGGAGGCCTTGGCCTGAGGAGAAGCTGTTACATGGACACCTGGGGCCCTGCTGACCCACCCATGCAGTTTCTGAGGCTTGGAGGGCAGAAGGAATCTCACAAGGGTGAGCGTGGGTGGTGTGTCTGCAAGGACAATGACGACGGACTACTGTCAGGAGTTTGGGTGAGATGGCAGGGGAGAGACAGCTGGTGAGGCAGAGGCTGAGAAAGGAGACAGCCATTTTGCAAAGCAAGAAAAGGGGATTTCCTGGGAAACTCCTGGAGTGGCTCCCGGGTCCAAAGGGAGAGGTGTGGGGGCCTGGGCAACTCTGGGGCTGGCAGGGTCCTAGCTCCAGGGACTGGAGGCCCCAAGGCTCTCTGCTCCTGCCCACCTCGCACCTCTGCTCTTCTCCAAAAGTGGCTCCATTGTCTCAGCGCGTGACCATCTTCTGCTCTGGGATCAAAGAGGCAGAGCGAGCTCTCTCCCCCAGGTGTACTAAGAAAGATACCAGAAAAGGACTCATGGGACACTGAAGCTGGAATCCTCAGTCATGTTCAAAAGCTCTTTTATCCCCCATATCATCATCACCTCTGTCTTAGTCATCTAGTGCTGCTATGACAGAAATACCACAGTGGATGGCTTTAACAAAGAAAAATTTATTTCTTCACAGTAAAGCAGGCTAAAAGTCCAAATTCAGGGTGTAAGCTCCAGGGGAAGGCTTTCTTTCTCTGCTGGCCTTCTCGTCAATCTTCCCCAGGACTAGGAGCTTCTCCACGCAGGGACCCCGGATGTAAAGGAAGTACTTTGCTCCCGGCACTGCTTTCTTGGTGGTATGCGGTCCCCCGTCTCACATCTCTCTGCTTACTTCTCTCTTTTATATCTCAAGAGATTGCCTCAAGATACAATCCAATCTTGTAGACTGAGTCCTGCCGCCCATCCTCCGCCATAACATCATAGAGGCAGGGTTTACAACATACAGGAAAATTACACAATACCAGGAATCACAGCCTAGCCAAATTGATACACACATTTTTGGTGGGACATTATTCAATCCATGACAACCTCCAGGAGGATGATCATCTGTCTTAGCTAGTGCTGCTATAACACAAATACCAAAAGTGAGTGGCTTTTAAGAATAGAAAATTATTTTCTCACAGTTCTAGAGGCTAAAAGTCCAAATCAGGGTCTCAGCTTTGTCAATTCCTCCCTTATTGGTTGCTCTGGGTCTTCCTTGGTTCCTGGGCTTGTAGGTTATTCTCAGATATCATCTGTCTTCCCCATGTATGTGTGTGTGCGTGTGTCTCTTCTGGTCTTTTTATAACCCGGAAAGGATCAGATGTAGGACCCAACCTACTGGTGTGACCTCATTAACGTAACAAAAGAAAACCATTTCCACACAAGGTTATTCACAGGTACAAGGGTAGAGAATTGAACACATATTTTGGAAGAACATAATTCAGTCCATAACACCACCTTATTTCCAAAATGAACTTTTCTTTGGCCTCCCCTTTTCATACCTTTTCCCTCTGCCCTGGTCTGGTCTTGACTGGCTTATCGAGGTGACCTTCTGAGGCACTGGTTATTTGAGGTGAAGAAACATAATACCTTCTAGAAATTCAAGGGAAGAGAGAGAGGAAGGATGAGAACAATAGGTCGGGTGAGGTCTTGGAGGAGGTAAGGGAGATGGGGCCCCCAGACTCAGTGGGAGAGAGGTTCGGTTTCAGCCATCGGAGCATTTAGAGTGAGTGTTGGGGGGGCGAGGGGTGGGTGGTTATCAGCTGTCTTTGGTTTTCATTTCATGAGGAGACAAGGTCTTCTTCTGAGAGCACAGGGTCCAAGGTGAGGTTTGAGCACTGAGAAGGCAGACACGAAAGGGACGGATGAGGGCTGTATTTGTTTCCCAGGGATGCTGTAACAAAAAACCGCCAGCTGGGGGGCCTATAAGAATGGAAATTTATTGTTTCACAGTTTGGAGGCTATAAGTCTGGATTCAGGGTGTCAGCAGGGCACGTCGTCTCTGAAGGCTTTAGAGAAAGATCCTTTCTTACCTCACCTGGTTTCTGGGAGCCCCAGGCATTCCTTGGCTTGTAGCTGCAGCATAGCTCCATCTCTGCCTCCATCTTCACATGGCTGTCTTCTTCCCTCTGTGTCTCTCTCTGTCTCTGTGACTCTTCTGTTGCATAAGGACACCACTCAGATTGGATTACTACCCACCCTACTTCAGTATGACTTCATGTTAATGGATAACATCTTCAAAGACCCTATTTCCAAACAAGGTCACGTTCCCAGGTATAAGAAAAGTTTAGGAGTTCAACATATCTTTTTGGGGGCACAATTTAATCCATAACAGGGGCAGAGGGAAGGATAGCTGGATAATGTCAGAGCACCACAGAGGTTCTCGGGAACTACGGTTCAGGAAAACATTGTGCAACAGGGGCTGGTGGATTCGAACTGCCGACCTTTTGGTTAGCAGCTGAGCTCTTAACCGTTGCACCACCAGGGCTCTGATATAACTGCCTACGTGGTTTATTGTATATATGAATATATATGCAGCACACATAAACATGTATGTACATATGCCTACAGATAAGCCTATGCATCCAGAAGAAAAAAAACCAAACCCTTTGCCATCGAGTTGATTCCGACTCATGGTGACCTTATAGGACAGAGTAGAACTGCCCCATAGAGTTTCCAAGGAGCACCTGGTGGATTTGAACTGTTGACCTTTTGGTTAGCAGCCTAAGCTCTTAACCGCTGTGCACCCATATACTCACATGTGCCTACATGTCTACCTATGTAACCACAAACATATGTTTTGATTATTATTGTTGTTACAAAATTGTATGTGACAGCATTTACCATAATTGTCCCTTATTCCTGTGTACTTCTTAATGTCTTCATTTAAATTGGACAAGTTGCCTCTCCAAAAATAACAAATGTCTGCTACCTAGAAAGCGATTCCCCCCGCCCCTGCCACCTCTGGGAGCCATCAAAGAACGCAGCTTTCTGTGTGTATACCTATTCTTAACTTTTTATAAAAGTGAGACCATACAATATTTGTCCTTTTGTGACTGACTTATTTTACTCAGCATAATATCCTCCAGATTCACTTGTTATAACATGTTTTAGGAACTCCTCATTATTCTTTAGAGTTGGGTAGTATTCCATTGTATGTACGTACCACAATTTGTTTATCCGTTCATCTGTTGATGGACATCTGGGTTGTTTCCATCTTTCTGCTATTGTGAATAATGATGCAATGAGCATAGGCGTGCATATATCTATTCGTGTCAGTGCTCTTGTATCTCTAGGGTATATACCTAGTAGTGGGGTTGCTGGACCATAAGATCAAATAGATATAGGTTTTTGAAGAAGCACCACACCGTTTTCCATAGTGGCTGTACCATTTACAATCCCACGAACAGCGTATAAGAGTTCCAGTCTCTTCACAAAGTTGTCAGCATTTGTTTTCTGTTTTTTTGATCAGCACCATTTTTGTAGGGCTGAGATGGTATTATCATTGTAGTTTTGATTCATGAGTTCTTTTTTGATGGTAAAAAGTGATACATACTCATTTTAGAAAATTTGGAAAACACTGACAAATTCTAAAGACAAAAAAAAAAAAAATCTGAAAACCCACTTGTGAGACTTAATCACTGGCATATAATAGGTGCTCAAAAAATATCTACTGAGTAAATGAGTGAATCTGATGGGTGTAGCATATTTTATTTGACCACCCTCCCATTTTGGGACATTTAAATTGTTTCCAGAGCCCCTGGGTGGTACAGTGAATGCACTTGGCTGCAGACCCGAAGATTAGAGGTTCAAGTTCACCAAGAGGTGCCTTGGAAGAAAGGCCTGGTGATTGACTTCTGAAAAAAACAGCCATTGAAAACCCTATGGAGCACAGTTCTACTCTAACACACACGAGGCCACCATGAGTTGGAATCGACTCAAAGGCAACTGGTTTTAAATTGTTTCCAAATTTTTAGCTTCTTTAGATTCTTGATTTCCGGGGTTTGCTGTGTCAAGCAAGATGGAAGTGGGCACAGTGAATTGGAGTTAGGGCAAGTACCCTAAGATTCGAAACCTGAAACATTAGTCTTCCCCAGGTTTTATACCATCAGCTTCCTCCCACCTGGAGTGCTGACTCGCCCCAGAGGAAGCCGCAGGTCAGAACCAAGAGCGCAAGCATCTTCCTTCTGGAGAATGGATTTGCATGGGAAGGTGCGCTCTCAGAATAATATTTACAGCTATCTTTCAGTCATGGGCTCATGTTACTCAGCATCACACAACTTCAAACACTTCTGTTCAGAAAGGATAGGCGCTCCCTTCGGCTTTTCTCAGGAACACATGGGGCGGTGTAATCCCAGCGCCTGCCAGGAGTGTGACAGATAAACGCAGAGATGGAAACCAAATTATTAACCACTTTCTGAACTGAAAACCGGGGAAAGAAATAGCAGAGGTACTTTTGAGCAGGTAACTTTAGTGACACAGAGCTTATCAACTTTCCACAACAGATACTTCCATTACTCCTCTCTCTTTTCTTTAATGGCTTAATGGATTATTACAAGGCGAACACCACCCAGGTAAAGCCATAGAACTTTGCCACACACCCCCGTATCCCCTCCACGTGCCCTGTCCCAATTCAACCCTCCCTCTCTCTCTGTAAGGAACCCCTCTCCTGACGTTTATAATACCTGCTTCCTCGCTTCTTGAAAATTCGCTTTACTATCCCAATGTGCATTCCGAGGCACTGTAGTTTAGTCTTGTTCATTGAAAAAAAAAAGATATTTCTTTTAAGTTTCTCTTTTTTTGTTATTGCGGTAAATTTATATGTAACAAAACATTCGTCACTTTAACATTTCTTACATGTCCACTTCAATGGCATCAACAGCATTCATCTTGTTGTTCAGCCATCACCAGTATGTTTCCAAACCTCCATTACTTCTGACTTGAGAGACTCAGCTCCCTGCCTCCATTTCTTTTCTGATGCATTTTAACACATTCAAAATTGCTTTCTTCCCCTTGTAACTGGTAAAAACAGGTCTGAGGCCGAGTTAATGTGGGCCTCCCCAGATAATCAGAAGCACTTCCCTCCTTTCTTTAAAGGCGAGGAAGCGGGTCTAGATAAGCAGAGATAAGGCTCCTTGGTCCTGGTGGATAGTAGCCTGGGAGAGGGACCTGTACTCCCTCTGGCCCCCTTGGGCATCTGCTGTTTACACCTGCCCAGCATCCAATCCCCCTTCAACTGGAAACAGCCCCCAGTTTTCCTCTGGAAAACATGCTTCCCTCATTCTCAGTCCACATGGTTAGGGTGGAGCTGACCCAACTCTAGGTGTCAGAGTTGGAGACGGGATCTGGACAGTTGTGGTTAGAGTGATTGGCTCACTGATGGGCACGTGACCAAAGCCAGGCCACCAAGCATCAGCCCGGGGCTGTTTGCTGGAATTCCTGGGAAAGAAGCATTCTCTTTCTCTAAGGTTGCTAAGCTGGTTGGAAGGGATTGTAGAGCTGCTGGGGGGTGTCTTTGGGGGCGTCTTCCCAAGAGAAAAGCAGAGCTGAAAAACAGAGAGACAGCATCCTATTGATGTAATTTGAGCCCCTAAATCCAGCCATGCCTGAAACTAGAGGTATCTCTAGTCAGAACTGACTCGATTGCAACCGGTTTGGTTTTTTAAATTATCTTCTTTTAAGGTCCCTGGGTGGTGCAAATGGTTTGCGCTTGATTACTAACCAAAAGATTGGCAGTTCGAACCCACCCAGCAGCACCACGGAAGAAGGACCTGGAATCTGCTTCTGTAAAGATTATAACCAAGAAAACCCTATGAAGCAGTTCTGCTCTGTAGCATATGGGGTTGCCACAAGTTGGAATTGACTCAAAGGTGTCATTAAGTGACAACACGTACTATATAAAATGAAAGTAAAGAGATTTATTGACAGCAAAGGCAGCTTGAGCCGGGGGCACATTGGAAAGTGAAAACCAGTACTCCAAAAAGCTGCAGTCACACAGGCATAGTTATACAGTTGAATCAGGAACAAAGTTTGCCATATTCTGACTGGTAGGTGAGCAATCAGTAAAGTGGAAGCAGGATATCTCAAAGTGGGGCTTGGTACACTCACACAACTGTGGAACTCTGTGCTCAAAGAAGGGTCACAAGGTGATTGACGGGGGGCAGGGTTTGTTGGTTCTACACAGCCAGAGGCCCAGGGCCGTACACAGACGAAGAAGTCAAGGTTACATTCTCACGAACGCAGAAGCAGAAATCACAAAATGAAGTCGGGCCTACACCTGAGCCAGCCACCCTAGGCATGCCAGGAACCTCAGTTTTGGAATCCTTGCATGATGGCAATGTTTTTTAAAATATTCTTTTACTTTGGGTTTCTCTCAGTTGCAACCCAAAGTGTCCTTACAAATACAAGTGTATTAGTAAGCGTCCCTTTTTGGAGGGGGGAGAGACTAAGAAGGTTGCACTGGCAGGCCAACCCTCCTCCCCAAATGTCTTAGTTATCTAGTGCTGCTATAACAGAAATATCGCAAGTGGATGGCTTTAACAAATAGAGATTTATTCTCTCATGGTTCAGAAGGCTAGAAGTCCGAATTCAGGGTGCCAGCTCCAGGGGAAGTCCTTCTCTGCCTGCTCTGGGGGAAGGTCCTTGTCATCAATCTTTTACTTGTCTAGGAGCTTCTCAGCACAGGAACTCCGCTCCTCTTTCTTGGTGGTATGAGTTCCCTCTCCTCTTTGCCAGATTCTCTCTTTTATATCTCAAAAGAGATTGACTCAATATACAACCTAATCCTATAGATTGTGTCCTGCCTCATTAACATAGCTGCCTCTAACCTTGTCTCATTAACATCATAGAGATTAGGATTTACAGCACATTGGATAATTACGTCAGATCACAAAATGGAGGAAACTACTGCTCCCCAGTGCCCAGGACAGAAACTCAGCCTCCTTCCCATCTCCGTCTCTTCTGTCAGTCACGGAGGCCTCTACTTTTATGTTCAGCCTCCCTGTCTTCTGTGTGGATAATTCCGGCAGTGCCAACTGGTCCCGCTGCCCGTGGTCTCTCCTCTAAGTGACCACGTTATCAACCCCCCCCCACATGCTGTGACCTCCTTAAAACTTGCCAGCAGCCACACTGCATGTGGCCCATCCCATTGCCATCAAATTGATTCCGACTCATAGCAACCCTATAGGACAGAGTCGAACTGTCCCATAGGGTTTCCAAGGAGCGACTGGTGGATTTGAACAGCTGACCTTTTGGTTAGCAGCCTAGTGTGCTGTAGCTCTTAACCGCTGTGCCACCAGGGCTCCTACTGCATGTGGCAGGGGTTACAAATTCAAATGCCCTAAAGCCAAGCAGGGACATGGGCCCAGTGATGCCACATTTTCAAATTTTTCTAGAAAAACCAGATACTTGGATTTTTTGTAATGCTCCTGATTTTTTAAAGTTTGCTAATTAACAAAAAATAAACAGATAACCAAAAATACTGCATGGGCCAAATAAAATAGTCCGGAGGCCAGACTGACCCAGAGGCCATGAGTGTGCAGCCTCTAGGCTCCAGAATCAAGTTCAGTGTCCTGGGAATTCCTCCCGGGATGAGACACCTGAGCTGAGCCACCCAGCTGAGGAGGGAACGTTCCACGCAGAGGGAACAGTCACTGTGCCAGGGAACGTGTCTCGATCTTACATATCCTGAATTCCGTCAAACCCAAGTGCACGTATTTTCACATTTTAAAACCAGTTGCCGTGGAGTCGACTCTGAGTCACGGCAACCCCGTGTGTGTCGGAGTAGAACTGTGCTCCGTAGGGTTTTTGATGGCTGATGGTTTGGAAATAGATCACCAGGATTTCCTTCAGAGGCACCTCTGGGTGGACTTGAACCTCCAGTCTTTCAGTTAGCAGTGAAGCATATTAAGCAGAACAACCCAGGGACTCCTTTTACATTTTAATTTCTTATCTCTGAGGTCAGGGCGTGACTTAGAATCAACTGTGTGTTATAGTTCAAATGTTGGTATATTTTTTTTGGTGGTACATAACAGCACCTTAGATTTGATGAAATATGGTGAATTCTTCTTTTTTAAACAAAACAAGATCTTACCTTACATTCTACTCTGTAGGCGGCAGCTTCTGCCGTGGCTGCCAATGATCCTGCCTCCCGGTAGTCACATCGTTCTGTGATCCCTTAGCCTCGAGTGTGGGCTGGCCTGGCGACTTGCTTTTAATAACTTAAAAAAAAAAAAAAAAATTGCCGTTGAGTCAGTTCCAACTCATAGCAGCCCTATAGGACAGAGTAGAACTACCCTATAGGGTTTCCAAGGAGCAGCTGGTGATTTCAAACTGCTGACCTTTTGGTTAACAGCCAAGCTCTTAACCACTGCGCCACTAGGGCTCCAAATATTTATGGAAGCAGACTGCCACATCTTTCTCCCACAGAGCAGCTGGTAGGCTCAAACCACTGACCTTGCAGTTAGCAGCCAAGTGCTTAACCACTGCTGCAACAGGGCTACAGCAAAAGCGGTGGGTTACAGGAGACTGTGACTTCTGTCTTGCTAGTTCTTCCACTCTGCTTGGCGTCCTTTCTGGTCCCCTCACCTACAGCCTGCCATGCTGTGAGCTGTCCTATGGAGAGTCCCACATGGCAAAGAACCGAGGGTGGCCTCCAGCGAATAGCTGGAGAAGAACTGAATGCTGCCAACAACCATGTGAACGAGCTTGGAAGTGAATCCTTCCCAGGTGTCATGGATTGAATTATGTCCCCCCAAAAATGTGTGTATCGACTTGGTTAGGCCATGATTCTCAGTATTGTGTGGTTGTCCTCCATTTTGTGGTTGTAATTTTATGTTGAGAGGATTAGGGTGAGATTGTAACACCACCCTTACTCAGGTCACCTCCCTGATCCAATGTAAGGGGAGTTTCCCTGGGGTGTGGACTGCACCACCTTTTATGTCTCAAGAGATAAAAGGAAAGGGAAGCAAGCAGAGAGTTGGGGACCTCATACAACCAAGAAAGCAGTGCCGGGAGCAGAGTGTGTCCTTTGGACCAGAGGTTCCTGTGCTGAGGTGTTCCCAGACCAAGGGAAGACTGATGACAGGGACCTTCCTCCAGAGCAGATAGAGAAAGCCTTCCCCTGGAACCTGTGCCCTGAATTTGGACTTCTAGCCTACTGGACTGTGAGAGAATAAACTTCTCTTTGTGAAAGCCATTTACTTGTAGTATTTCTGTTACAGCAGCACTAGATGACTAAGACACCAGGTGAGCCTTCAGATGATAGTATCCTTGAGAGGGGCTCTGAGCCAGGGGACCAGCTAAGCCACCCCCAATTCCTGAACCACAGAAACTGTGAGGTAATCAATGTTATTGTTTTAAACCACTAAGTTTTTGCGGTAGTTTGTTACACAGCAATAAATAACTGTTGTTAGCTGCCATGACCCCAAGCATAATGGAACGAATTGCTGCCTGGTCCTGTGCCATCCCATCATGGGTTTCAGATTGGACCATTGTGATCCACAGGGTTTTCACTGGCTGATTATCAGAAGTAGATTGCCAGGCCTTGCTTCCTACTCTATTTTAGCCTGGAAACTCCACTGAATTCTGTTCAGCATCATAACAATACACAAGCCTCCACTGATAGATGGGTGGTGACTGCGTATGAGATGTATTACCTGGGAATCGAATCTGGGCCTCCACGTGGAAGGTGAGAATTCTACCACTGAATTGTCGCTACCCCCAAATAATAGATACGTACTCTGTAACCAAAATTTATCAATACATTCTGACTGTCATGTCAATAAGTATAGATCTTGATCTTCATTTTTAATAGCTGCATAATATTCCATTTTATGGATGTCTTGTGTTTATTTAACCAATTTTTTTTATTGTGGTAAATATATAGCAACAAAATATTTGCCATTTCAACAACCTTCACATATATAGTTCAGTAATGTTAAATATTTTCATCATGTTATACAACCATCACCATTAACCATTCCGAAATTTTTCCGATACCCTTAGTGGAAACTCAGCAACCCTTAATCATTATAATCAATTCTTTATTGCTGCTTAGTTAGGTTATTTCTAATTTTCTCTGTTATAAACAACATTGCAGTGATCACATTACTTTAAAGGAAGGCAACTTGTCCCAGAAACTAGGGTCCTCTGGGTAGGAGTGTCCCTAGAGCAGCCCTAACCTGAACTCCGCTCCGAGGTGGGAGGTGGGAGCTTGCTCCAGGCACAGCACACAGGCTGGCTTCATGGGAAGAGGGAGGGCAGTGACAACTTCCCCAGACACTTAACAGTTCACTAGCAAATGTTGTTAAAGAAGGGGTCATGGCACTGGTGAAGAAAGAAAGAAAACTCCTTGTTTGTTTTTTGTGGAAAATATGATTAGTTATACAGAAAACCCAAGCAAGTCTACAAATTATTAGAATTAAAAACTAGTTCAGCAAGTTTTCTCAATGTAAGATCAATATAAATATCACATTTCTTATACAAGCACCAAATAGAAAGTGTGTCTAAAAAATACACCACTTAAAAAAATACACTGCTTATAATAGCGACAACAACAACAAAGAACTCAGGAATAAATCAGATGGGCCTGAACGTTATGATGAAAATTATTAAAATTTATGGAAAGACACTGAAGAGTACTGTCTTAGTTATCTAGTGCTGCTATAACAGAAGTACCACGAGTGGGTGGCTTTAACAAACAGAAATTTATTTTCCACAGTTTAGGAGGGTAGAAGTCCAAATTGAGGGCACCAGCTGTAACGGAAGACTCTTTCTCTCTGTCTTTCTGCTCTGGAGTAAGGTCCTTGCCTCTTTCAGCTTCTGTTCCTTGGCTCCTTGGAGATCTCTGTGTGGGGTGACCTCTATCATCCCCCATCTCTGCTTGCTTGCTTGGTTGCTTGCTCAGTCTGCTCTTTTTACAGGTCAAAAGAGGTTGGCTCAAGACACACCCTACACTAACCCTGCCTCATTAACATAATGAAGAAAACGCTTTCCCAGATGGGATTATAACCACAGGTTTAAACCAAACCCATTGCTGTTGAGTAGCTTCTGATTCTGTGTAGACAACTGCACAGGGGTGTCCAAGGCTGTGAATGTTTACGGAAACACACTATCAACATCTTTTTCCTAGGGAGCTGATGGTGGGTTTGAACCACCAATCTTTCGACCTTTTGTTTAGCAGCCGAGTGTTTAACCGCTACACCACCAGGCCTCATTAACCACAGGTATAGGGTTAGCATTTACAACACATATTTTCAAGGGATGCAATTCAATCCAGAACAGGTACTCAAATAAATCAAGTGACCTAAACACATGTTTAGGGGTCCATGATGTCTTAGTTACCTAGTGCTGCTATAACAGAAATACCACAAGTGGATGGCTTTAACAAAGAGAAATTTATTCTTTCACAATTTAGGAGGCTAGAAGCCCAAATTCAAGGTACCAGCTCCAGGGGAAGCCTTTCTCTCTCTGTTGGCTCTGGAGGAAGGGCCTTATCATCAGTCTTCCCCTGGTCTGGGAGCATCTCAGTGCAGGAACCTCAGGTCCAAAGGACGCGCTCTGCTCCTGGCACTACTTTCTTGGTGGTATGAGGTCCCCATGTCTCTCTGCTCACTTCTCTCTTTTATATCTCAAAAGAGACTGGCTTAAGACACTACCTAATCTTGTAGATTGAGTCCTGCATCATTAACACCATAGAGGCAGGATTTACAATACACAGGAAAATCACATCAGATGACAAAATGGTGGACAATCACACAATACTGGGGACCTTGGCCTAGCCAAGTTGACAGGTTTTTTTGGTGACACAATTCAATCTATAACACATAAATAGGAAGATTGAATATTCTAAAAATGCCAATTTACCTGCAAATTAGTCTCTCCATTCAATTAAAATAAATAAATAAAATCTTGATAGGAATTTTTGTAGAAATTGATAATCTAATTTTAAAATTGGTAGGAAATAGCAGAATCAATAAGACAATTTTAAAGAACAGATTGGGAGTGCATACCCCAGACGGCAGTGGTTACCCCACCAGGCAGCAACAATGATTATAAAGTTGGAGTAATTATGGCAGTGGGGTGTTGGCATGGATACACAGAAAGAAATGACACAGAAAGAGGACCTTAGAAACTGCACATATACCATAAATTGTATTTCAGATCACTGAGCAAAGGATGGATTATTCAATGGCAGCAGGACAATTGGCAGTGTTTTATGTTTTTGAAAATCTCTTTAATGTCTGGCTTAATAGAAGCACCTAGATTCTCACATCTGCCTCTCCATTCAAACTGTTGGCACTTATGTAATGATGTGATTTGGCAGTTATATAATGATGTAGTCATCCTCCATTTTGTGATATACTGTAATCACTTCCATGCTGTGGTCTGATGTGATCAACCAATCAGTTGTAAGGGAAGTTTCTTCAGGGGTGTGGCCTGCATCTAATATATATGGAAGTTTGGAAAAATCTCACTGGCTTTTGCTTACTCTGGGTCCTGCATCTGGCTTGTCATCATCTCACCTCTGGCTCATGGGGCTTGAGTTAGTGGCCTGCTGTATCGCCTGCTAAGCCCAGGATTCGTCAGCCTCCACAGCCCATGAGCCAGCAGCCTGCCATTTGACCTGCTGATCTTGGGTTTGTCAGTTCCTCCTCTGCCCCAGCTACATGAGTCTGGAGAAGCTTCCAGCCTGATCTGATGCCTGACCCATGGACTTGGGATTTTCCAGTCTCTACAACAGCAGGAGCCATTTCCTTGAGATAAATCTCTCTATATATACATATGCGTGTATATGCTTCACTGGTTTTGCTTCTCTAGAGAACCCAGCCAAAGACATTTGGTACTGGGAGTGGTTCTAGACAAGCAAAATTGCAGGGATGAGTTTTCTAAATTGGTTCACAAGTCAGACTAGTCTTAAAGGCACTGATGACTCTGCCTCCAGTAGTAAAGAGGGCACTGCTAACCCATAGAATGAGGTGGTGATGTTAATATGCAAAATATAACCACCAATAGATCATGTATTGGGAGAGGCAAGGCTCTGGGTGATTGCATGTTTCATACTTTACTTCATTTTTGTCAGAATAAGAAGTATAGGGAAGTTGGTTGGTTGGTCCTACGTTCGCTAGATGAAGTGGTGAAAGAAAGAGATGAGCTCAGGGCTTCAGAGTCACAGCTCAAGTGCTGCATAAAAGACCTCATTTTTGCCCTGAAAGAGAGCCTTATGTCTCACAGTAATAGAACTGATAATTGCCCAAAACCAAAATTAGAGTCTTATCCTAAGAGCGGGGTGCTAGAGGGTGGGAAAATAATCCCTCAAAAATTTAGGCACCTTCCACCTCATTGAAATTTCTAGGAGTCCAGTGGTGTGTGGCATGTTGAGATAGTCCTTCTAAAGTGAAGGGTAAGTTGTTACATCTGACCCCTCCTACAACAAAAACGCCTGGTGGGTGTCTTTGGATTTTGGAGGCAGCGTGTTCCTCTTTTGGGTGTGCCACACCAGCCTATTTATCAAGTGACTTGAAAAAGCCACTAGAACAAGGGCCCAGAACAAGAGAAGGCTCTGCAACAGGTTCAGGCTGCTGTGCAAGCCGCTCTGCCACTTGAGCCACGTGATCCAGCTGATTCAATGGTGCTCGAAGTGTCAGTGGCAGATGGAGATGCTGTTTGGAGTCTTTGGCAGGCCCCTACTGGTGAATCACAGCGCAGACCTTTAGGATTTTGGAGCAAAGCCCTACCATCCTCCGTAGATAACTACTCTCCTTTTGAGAAACAGCTTTTGGCTTGTTACTGGGCCTTAGGAGAGACTGAGCGCTTAACCATGGGCCACCAAGTCACCATGCAGCCTGAGCTGCGCTTCATGAACTGGGTGTTGTCTGACCCACAGAGTCATAAAGCAGCACTCCATCATTAAATGGAAGTGGTATACATGAGATCAGGCCAGAGCAGGACCTGAAGGCACAAGTAAGTTGCATGAGGAAGTGGCCCAAATGCCCACAGTCTCCACTCCTGTTACATTACCTTCCCATCTCCCAGTAAGCACCTATGACTTCATGAGGTGTTCTTCATGATTAGTTGATTGAGAAAGAGAAAACTCGTGCCTGATTTACAGATGGTTCTGCACAATATATAGACACCACTAGAAAGTAGATGGTGGCAGCCTTACAGCCCCTTTCTGGGACCTCCCTGAAGGACAGTGGTGAAGGGAAATCCTCCCAGTGGGCAACTTCGTGCAGTGCACCTGGTTGTTCACTTTGCTTGGAAGGAGAAATGGCCAGATGTACGATTGTATTCTGAATCATGGGCTGTGGCCAATGGTTTGGCTGAATGGTCATGGACTTGGAAGTAACATGATTGGAAATTTGGTGATAAGGAAGTGTGGAGAAGAGGTATGTGGACAGACCTCTCCGAATGGGCCAAAGAAGTGAAGATATTTGTGTCTCTTGTGAATGCCTACCAAAGGGTGACCTCAGCAGAGGAGGATTTTAACAATCAAGTGGATAGGATGATGTGTTCTGTGGAAAGCAGTCATCCTCTTTCCCCCAGCCACTTGCATCATTGCCCAATGGGCTCATGAACAAAGTGGCCATGGTGGCAGGGATGAAGGTTATGCATGGGTTCAGCAACGTGGACGTTCACTGACGAAGGCTGACTTGGCTATGGCCACTGCTGAGTGCCCAATCTGCCAGCAACAGATACCAACGCTGAGTTCCTGATATGGAACCATTCCTCAGGGTAATCAGCCAGCAGCCTGGTGGTAGGTTGATTACACTGTCACACTTCCATCATGGAAAGGACAGCATTTTGTTCTTACCGGAATAGACACTTACTGAGAATGATGGTTAAGATTGTGTGTCACCTTAGCTGGGCCATGATTCTGAGTGTTTTGGCAGTCGTATAACGTTGTGATCAATTCCCTGTTGAGATATGATATGTGATCACCCCCATGATGGGATCTGCTGTGAGTAGCCAGTTGAAAAGGATTGTCCTTGGGTGTGTGGCCTGCATCCGAATATAAGTAGACATTCTGGGTTTTGCCTGCACTGGATCCTGCAGCTGGCTCCTGTTTGTCTGACTTCCAGTTCTTGGGACTTGAACTAGCAGCTTACCTGCAGTCTTGCATGCCAATCTTGGGATCTGTCGATCTTCACAGCCTGTGAGCAAGGGCCCTCCTTTCCAACCTGCTGATCTTGGGTTCACCAGCCCTGTGGCTTCGTGAAACAGGAGAAGCCTCTATGCTGATCTGCGGACTTGGGATGTTCCAGCCTCTACAACCACATGAGCCATTTCCTTGATATAATCTCTCTCTATATATATTTATATGCTTTACTGGTTTTGCTTTTCTAGAGAACCCAGCCTAGGACACTCTAGATACAGCTTTGCTTTCCCTGCATGCAATGCTTCTGCCAAAACTACCATACATGGACTTACAGAATGCCTTATCCACCACCATGGTATCTCACAGAGCATCCACTGGATCAAGGGACTCACTTATAGCAAATGAAGTGTGGCAATGGGCCCCTGCTCATGGAATTCACTGGTCTTACTGTGTTCCTCATCATCCTGAAGCAGCTGGTTGATAGGAAGATGGGTTGGCCTTCTAAAGACACAATTACGGCACCAGCTAAGTGGCAATGCCTTGTAGGTTTGGGGCAATGTTCTCTGGAAAGCTGTGTATGCTGTAAAACAGCATCCAACATATGGTGCTGTTTCTCCATAGCCAGCATTCATGGGTCCAGGCATGAAGGGGTGGAAATGGGAGTGGCACCACTCACTATTACCTGTAGTAACCCACTTATAAAATTTTTGCCTCCTGTTGCTGTGACACTATGCTCTGTGGGTCTGGAGGTCTTAGTTCCAAAGCGAGGAATGCTCCCACCAGGAGACCCAACACTGATACCATTGAACTAAAAGTTAAAAATGCCACCCAGCCACTTTGGGCTCCTCATGCCTCTGGATCAACAGGCAAATAAGAGAGTTAGTGTACTAGCTGGTGTGATTGTTCCTGATACCAAGGTAAAATGAAGTTAATATGACATAATGGAGGTAAAGAAGAGTATGTCTGGAACACAGGAGATCCCTTAAGATGTCTCTTAGTATTACCATGCCCTGGGATTAAAGTCAATGGAAAACTACAGCGACCCAATCCACTGTGACTGCTAATGGCCTAGATCCTTCAAGAATGAAGATTTGGGTCACCCCACCAGGCAAAGAACCATGATCTGCTGAGGTGCTTACTGAGCGAAAAGGGAATACAGAATGAGTGGTGGAAGAAGGTAGTTCAAAATACCAGCTATGACCACGTAACCAGTTGCAGGAACGAGGACCGTAATTGTTTTAGTATTTCTTCCTTGTTTTGTTACACGTGTATGTGTATCGATCGATCGATCAGTCAGTTGATTGATAGATAGATAGCAAATATCTTTGTTTTCTTTCCTCCCTTATTCCATTACTTATAATAAAATATAAGATGTAAATGGCTCTAGTGTGTTTTTGGCTGTAGGCGTGTTAGTTGTATCATGTTAGGCGCAAGTATGACGCCATAATTGTCTTTATTTAGAGATTGCGTATGGTTTGAGGAGATGTGTACGGGCACCACGTTCATAAGAGGTAGACTGCAGTGGTTAAGGTTGTGTGTGAAATTGGCTGGGCCATGATCCTCAGTGGTCTGGCAGTTATGTAATGATGTAATTTGGCACTTACGTAATAATGTGACTTGGAAGTTACGTAATGATGTAGTTATCCTCCATTTTGTGATATAACGTAGTCACCTCCGTGATTTAATCTGATGTGACCAGCTAATCTGTTGTAAGGGGCGTTTCCTTGGGGGTGTGGCCTACACCCAATATATATGGATATTCTGGAAAAGCTCACTGCTCACTGGCTTTTACTCACTCTGGATCCTGCATCCAGCTCACCAGCATCTGACCACTGGTTGTTGAGACATGAGCCAGTGAGTGGCCTGCCATATTGCCTGCCGATTTAGGGATTCATCAGCCTTCGCAGCTCATGAGCCAGCAGCCTGCCATCTGACCTGCCCATCTTGGTTTTGTCGGCCCCTGCTATTACATGGGTCTTGAGAAGCTTCCAGCCTAATGCCTGACCCATGGTCTTGGAACTTGCCAGCTTCTACAACCTCATGAGCCATTTCCTTGATATAAATCTCTCTGTCTATAAGTATATATATATATAAAATATGTATATAGACATACATATATAGAGATATACACTTCACTAGTTTTGCTTCTCTCGAGAGCCCAGCCTAAGACATTATTGCTATACAATGTTTTGGTTGAAGTATACAAAGAAAATCTGGCCTCACAAAGATATGTAGTTAGAAAAGGGAGTTTCATAGACCCCCTGAAAGAGCCTCAGGGACCGAGGAGTCCTCTGACCACACTTTGAGAACTGTTGCCTTAGAACAACTCAACAGGTTCCTAAGGACACCCATACAAGAAGAGGCATTATAGCATTGTTTGTAACAGCAAATGTTGGAAACAAATGTCCATCTTGTTGTTGTTGTTAGCTGCCTTCGAGTTGGCTCCTGACTAATGATGACTCCAGGCACAACAGAACAAAATGCTGCCCGGCCCTTTGTCGCCACCATGATCATTTGTGAATTGGGCCACTGCAATCCACTGGGTTTTCATTGGGTAATTTTTGGAAGTAGCTGGCCAGACCTTTCTCCCTAGTCTGTCTTAGTCTGGAAGCTCCACTGAACCATGTTCAGCATCATAGCAACATGCAAGCCTCCACTGGCAGACAGATGGTGACCGCACGTGAGGTGCATTGGCCAGGAATGGAATCCGAATCTCACGTGTGGAATTCTACCACTGAACCACCGCTGAAATACACAAATTGGGGTATATTTCTTCAATGGAATACTATTCTACTGTGAAAAGGAATATATGAAATCTACGTATATCAATGTGAATGAGTTGCACAATGTCTAATGAAAAAAAATCCACGTTGTAGGGAATTTTTATAGTGGAATACTATTTGCACGGAGTTTTAAAACATGCAAAACAACAGCCTATCTTTATGGATACGTACGCATGTAGTAAAAGTATAAAGAAATGAATGGAAATAATAAACACCAAATTCATGATAGTAGCTCTTCTGGATTGGAGGGGTGAAGGTGGGCTTGAGGAGGAGCATGCAGGGCGCATGGCGTGTGTGCCATGCTGGCATAGAGGTGTGCTGTGCTTGGACGTTCACTGTGCCAAGAGATATTGATAGCCCTGGGGCCACTGGGGCCCCTGGGCAGTTGCCTCTGGCTGTGAACAGACTTTAGGAAGGTGCAGCTGAGTGGGAGGGGCCTGAAGATGGCACTGCAGGGCCCCAAGAGTGAGACCCCTGAGCTTCAGTGCCTTGTGCTGCTCTGGGCAAGATGTGGGGTACAGCCAAGAATGTTAGTGACAATAATCAACTGCAGAATGCCCTGCTACCTAATTTGGGCAACAGTCAGGGGGCTAGAGGGGCTTGCGTTTCAGATGGTCAGGAGCAGTGGGTCTGGCCTGAGGTGGGGCCCCTGTGAGTAGGCGGAGGGCATGGTAGGGGCCCCTGCGGCTGCTCCCGCTCCAGGCTGTTGGGAAAGATCTCTGTCCTCAGACAAATACTCCTGTCTGCATGGCTGATGGGCTCCATTAGAGACACCGGTGCCAACAGCAGGCAGGCTTTCCAGCTACTCATGAATATTCTGCAAGTTAGAGCTTTGTCATTATTTTGAAATATTCGATGTGAAAAAGTTCAACTGGATTCAAAATCCCAAGAAGTCCCTACATTATAATGGCCAAGGAAAGAAAAGGAAGGTTTTTTCAGTGTAATTTTAACCACTGTCCATGTTTTAAAGGTGGCCAGACGAAGTTTCCTAAACTCTATCACTTACTTGTGAAAGCAAAGTTTCTTAGCAATGACGATTATCAAGAGTTTGAAGCCCTCATTATTAAAAGGAGCCCTGGAAACCCTGGTGGTATAATGGTTAGGTCCTATGGCTGCTAACCAAAAGGTCAGTAGCTCAAATTTACCAGGTGCTCCTTGGAAGCTCTACGGGACAGGTCTACTCTGTCCTATGGGGTCGCTATGAATCGGAATTGATTCGATGGTAATGAGTTTGGTTTTGGGGTTTTGTTGGTTCAACGGTTAAGCACTTGGCTGCAAATTGAAAAGTTGGCAGTTCAAACCTACCCAGGAAGAAAGAATTGGTGACCTGCTCCTGTAAGGATTACAGCTTAGGAAAGCCTTTGGGGCAAGCTCTATTCTGTCACATGAAATCACTGTAAGTAGAAATCGACTTGACGGCACATAACAGCAACAACAACATCATTAAAAAGTCATGTACACCCAAATTCTCATAAAAAGACCAGACTTAATGGTCTGACTGAAACTAGAAGAATCCCGGCGGTCATGGTCCCCAAACCTTCTGTTGGCCCAGGACAGGAGCCATTCCCGAAGACAACTCGTCAGACATGGAAGGGACTGGACAATGGGTTGGAGAGAGATGCTGATGAAGAGTGAGCTACTTGTATCGGGTGGACACTTGAGACTGTGTTGGCATCTCCTGTCTGGAGGGGAGATGGGAGGGTAGAGAGGGTTAGAAACTGGCAAAACGGTCACGAAAGGAGAGACTGGAAGGAGGGAGCGGGCTGACTCATTAGGGGGAGAGTAAGGGGGAGTATGGAGTAAGGTGTACATAAGCTTATATGTGAGAGACTGACTTGATTTGTAAACTTTCACTTAAAGCACAATAAAAATTATTTAAAAAAAAAAGTCATGTACAGGAGTCACAGGTGGCTATTGAGCCTAAAGCCTGACATAAAAGTTACATTCATGGGAGTAAATGCTTATTAAATTTCTTGAAAACATTCAAATGTCATAGTATACATATGTCCTACTGTTGGTATTTTATTATTTTTTTTTATCAGAATTATATAACATGAAGATGCAGTGAATTTTTTTACTAAGCCCAATAGAGTCATGTCTAAAAACCTTCTAGGTTACTGCAGTTTGCCATAGAAATATGACCATTTTAAATGTGGAAAAGGCAGGAAAACACAGCTTTATACCTTGTAGCACATCTGAAATATTTCATTAAAAATTGTGACTTCACCTGCAGCAGCAAAAGAAGAAGACCCAGGAATCAGAGAAGGAACTGGACTGCGGTTCTCACTGCTTCCATAAACTGCTGTTTCCTTTGCCGTGAAACCAGAAGAACTGGATGGTGCCCAAGCTACCGTTACTGAACGTTTTGATCAGGGACTCAATAAATGAGTCCTGATCAAAAGGGAAGTAGGTATGCAACAGAATTTCAAATTTCTTGTAGAATCCAAATTTACTGGACCCATTGAGGCTGGAAAAACCCCTGAATCTGTTGCCCTGAGAAAGCTTTTTAACCTTAAACCGAAACTATCCCCTGAAGTCAGCATTTGGGCTACCACGCAGCTCACTACACCCGGGGAGACTCGACCAGCAAGCGGCAGGGCTAGGATGTGAACTCAGGCCGGTTTGGTGATCTGGAGGCTGGGAAGTTGGTCCTGGTCGCCAGGTAACCTCGAGAGCCGAGCCCAGCAGGGCCTTGTCCTAGGTGAGCTCTTAGTTAATATTATTGAGTGATTGAAGGAATAAATTAATGAGTGAATGAATGAAGGGAGAGAGGATAGAAAGTTCTCCCAGTCCAAGAGGGAGGGTCCTTTTCTTTTTAGTTATCACAGTTTTCCAGAAAAAGGTCTGGCTGCAGCTGGTCAGCTGAAATGAGAAGTGGCTTTGCCTTGTCCCCTCAGTTTCTTGCCCCACAATCATCCATTTTGTTGGGGTCAAAGGTCACTGCCAGCAGAAGTGCGGCCCTCCTGTTGCTCCCTGGGCCCTGCTGACAATGGTCATGGGTCTTTTAAGCAGAGTGGCCCCTCCAGGTGTGGCCCCGAGGCCTGTGTCTCCCCATCACTGGGAGGGCCACCCATGGGTGCAGTGCCCACTCAGGAGGCTGTTTAATGCCCCACCACCAGCTTCAAAGCGGTCCTTTCAAGGGAGCAGACAGGGTTCAGCTGTCCGCGCCCTGCAAACAATTATGGATTTGGGCAGGAACTCTCGAGAGTCGATTCCTATACTTAGGGCCTCTCAATCCACCCTGCTTTGAAGGCCCAGCTGGGATGTCTTGCAGCTTTCCGGGGAGCAGAGTTCAGGGAAGGAAGACAGGTGGCCGAGTCATTAGCAGAGGATGGGAAAAGCACCCTTAGTCCAACAATCCAGAGCTCCAGGTGGTTTTTCGGCATCCCCATGGGAACCTTTGAGCCCCTGGAAGAGTAATCCCCAGATGCCACCAGCCTCTGTGGCACCTTTGGTGAGTTAGAGAAGGGTGACCCTCTGGGACAATGAGTCCTCAGGCCCACGGCTTGGCCAGTGGTTGGCACCCTTGCGTGAGAGTATTCAGCCAGCTTGGGGAAAACACGGGTGGTCAGCATTACGAGAGGGACGCTGGACCAAGGGCTGAGCCATGATGTGAAGGACTTGGATTTTCATGCCAAGGAGTTTGGGCATGCTTAAGGAGCTCCTGGGTGGTGCAAACGGTTAACACACTCACTAACAACCAAAAGGCTAGAGGTCCGAGTCCACCCAGAGGCACCTCAGAAGAAAGGCCTGGCAATCTACTTCCGAAAAAATCCGACTTTGAAAACCCTATGATGCACAGTTCTGGTTGACACACATGCGGTCCCCATGAGCATTTTTTTGTTGTTTTGTTTTTAATATCCTCAGCACCCAGCACAGTGTCTCAGTAAACAGTGACTGAGTGAGAGTGAAGAATGGAAGGGAAGAAGGATTTCAGCCTGAGCCACTGTGGAGTGCAGAGACTGAAGGCAGGGGGACCAGGCAGGTGGCTGCACCACAGGCTGTCACATTGAAAGCATTGAAATTTGATGTGTGGAACTTTCAACCTGAAAGCCAAACGCCGCCTGAGCATCGCCAGAGATAAGGCGTCAGTGTCCAGTGATAAGGGTGCCCTGGGAGCCAGCTAGGCGCTGGGCAGGAATCAGTGCTCACCCGGCCCCCACAGACAGACCAAGGGTGGTAAATATAGAACAACATGAAAGCAGTGAGCGGCCCCTGCTCCGGCTTTCCAGCAATGTGGTGGTCAAATATGACAGCCAAACTTTTTTTATTTTAAGAGGCTTTATTTTTTAGAGCAGTTTCAGGTTTACAGAGAAATCCAGCAGAAAGTGGAGCTCCCCCCTCCCCCTAGCACACTATTTCTCCTATTATTAGCATCTTGCATTAGTGCAATACATTTGTTACAACTGATGAACTGATAATGATATATTATTTTTTACCTAAAGTCCATAGTTTACATTAGGGTTCACTCTGTGTTTTTTTTTCTTCTGTGATGTACAGAAACCCTGGTGGCATAGTGCTTAAGAGCTACAGCTGCTAACCAAAATGTTGATGGTTCAAATCTACCAGGTGCTCCTTGGAAACTGGGGGGCAGTTCTAACTTGACTTGAAGACAATGGGTTTGGTATGGGTTTTCTGTGCTATACAGTCTTAGGATAGTTTAAAAATATTACTGTTTGTTTATTATTTATTTTAAAATATGTATATATGTAAACAAAAAGGTTGCCGTTTTAACCATTTTTAAGTGCACAGTTCAGTGACATTAATTACATTTACCACGTTGTATATCATCACCACTGCCTATTTCCAAAAGTTTTTTATCTCCCTAAACAGAAACTCCCTGTGCCTTCAGCAGTAACTCGTCATTCTCCCCTCCCCAAGCCCCTGGTAACCACTAATAAGCTTTTGCCTCTACACATTTGCCTATTCTAAATATTTCATATAAATGGAATCATTTAATATTTGTTCTTTCATGTCTTATTTCGTTCAGTATAATGTTTTCAAGTCTCATCCATGTCATAGCCTGTATCAGGACTTCATTTCTCTTTATGGCTGAGTAATATTCCATCGTATGGATATACCACAGTTTGTTAATCCATTCATCTCTTGATGGACACTTGGGTTGTTTCCCCTTTTTGTCTATTGTGAATGATACTGCAATGAGCATTGGTGTACAATTATCTGCTTGAGTTCCTGTTTTCAATTCTTCTGGGTATAACCCAGGAGTGGAATTTCTGGGTCATATGGTAGTTTTCAGGATTGCTATGAGTTGGAATTGACTCAGCGGCCATGTGTTTTACGGTAGTTTTATGTTTAACTTTTTGAGGAGCCACCAAACTATTTTCCATAGAGGCTACCCCATTTTATAATCCCCCAGCAATGGATGAGGGTTCCAATTTCTCCACATCCTCACCAACACTTGTAAGTTTCCTTTTTTTTTTCTGATAATAGCCATCCTAGTTGGAGTGAGGCCTATGAGTTTTGACAAATGGATAATATGTTTCCACCATTACAGTATCATACAGAGTAGTTTCACTGCCCTAAAACTGTCCTGTCCTCCACTATTCATCCCTCCACCCCTCCTCTGAGTCTCTAGCAACACCTGATCTGTTTAGTGTCTCTCTAGTTTTGCCTTTTCTCAGCCTATCTACCCACTAAGCCTTTCCTTTCTGGAGCTCTGATGAGGTCAAGGTGCCCAGGGACAGTGACTATGCAGTGGACATGCACACTGGGCAAAGCCCCCCTCATCCAAAGAAGAAACAGTCATACCAGTTGGTTGCTAACCGATGAACAGACACGGGAAATATTATTTCTTTATGTCCAAACCACATTGAACAAACTCCATTCAGAGTTTGTATACCATTAACTACTACTATTTAATGAGCACTTCCTGTGTGTCCAAAACCTTTAACTACTACCATTTAACGAGCACTTCCTGTGTCCAAAGCCCATGTCCTCACACCAGATCTATGAGGCAGGACCGTCATGATCCCAACAACACAGAAGTGGAATCTGAGGCTCAGACAGGTGAAGTGTCTTGGCCAAGATCACAAACAGCCCAGGGCTTTCTGTGTCCAAAGACTGTTCTACACCCACTCTGCCACCCAGCCTCCAATTCTGCCCACCTGGGATTATCTATGAGGAATCTCAGCTTTGATGGCTCAAGCTGAAACTGTCTTAGACCTAGTTTCCTGCTGGGATCTGAGACCCACGTGAAAGTCAGATAGGAGCTGTTATTTGTTGGGAACCTACTCTCATGGGTCACTGCATGATCCCATTTTGTACTCCCAACAACTTGGCATGG
This sequence comes from Loxodonta africana, assembly GCF_030014295.1. Lineage (NCBI taxonomy): Eukaryota > Metazoa > Chordata > Mammalia > Proboscidea > Elephantidae > Loxodonta > Loxodonta africana. The sequence continues at coordinate 191,644,317 of NC_087343.1, forward strand.
TGGGCTTTATTAGCCCCATTTTGCAGTCAAGGAAATCAAGGCTGAGAGAGTTGGAGTGACTTACTCAAGGTTGTGACCACATGGCTGTTGTGGAACTACAAGTATTTAAGTACTGTTGGAGAACTAATTTCTGGAGGCAGACATATGGGAGATGAGGCTGGAAGAATGAGCAGGGTGATCATATCATATGGTGGAGCTTGCTCATTTTCTCCTCCTTATGTAGTAATATAATTCTTAGATGGCCATGTGCATGGATGTCAGCTGAAACCAACGTTTGTCAGCCTCCCTTGCAGCTAGGTAGATATACCAACGTGTCCACTTCCAAATAATGGAACGAGAATAAAAGGTCTGTGTGAAACTCCTGGATTGTGCCTTGAAGGAAGAAGAGTGCCCCCTCCCCTTTTTGCCATCCCACTGGCTGGAATGTGGATAGGATGGTGGAGTCATCTCCGACCCTGAGGTGGCTGCTGCATTGAGAAATGTAGAATAAAGTATAAAAATCCTAAATTCCCTCAAGCTACAAACTGTACCATTTGCTCAAATGTTACATGAAAGAGAAATGAACACCTAACTTGTTTAAGTCATTCTAGTTTGGGGTCTCTTTATTATAGCAGCCTAACTTTTATCTTAACCATTGCACAATACGACTTCATTATACCATGCACAGGAGTTTAGATTTTTATCCCCAGATAAGGGGCTGCAAATTCAAAGGCCTATAGGGGCCAGGCAGGCCATGTAGATGAGTAAGGTAGATGGGGTGTTTCTTTTCACCAAGGAGTATCTTCTTTCCTATTCTTAAAATACAGGATCGTCTTTGTCTATCTTTAATTTTCTCTATTTTTTGAGACATAAATGTAAGAAGTCTTTTTCTAATCTCAACTGTGCTATAAGAGAAATAACTGGTACCACTTTATTATTGGGGAGCAATAGATAGTAGTGGGGACTGTGGTGAATTGGACCTCAGATGTCTTAGGCAAAGGAACAGCTTCTTCATGGCCTCTCTTGGTATGTTGCCACATGACAACATGGGCCTCCTGTGACTAGACAGCCTAATTTTTGCAAGAGTTTCATGATCTGGATTTTTACATTTAACACAGCCTGTACAGGAGAGGAGGAAGGAGTCTCCTGAGGGAGCAGCCACTCTGAGGCTCCAGATAGGAAGAGTTCCAGTCCAATGGACAGTCCTGCAGCTCTCCAGCTCCTCCGAACAGTAGGAGTCCTGGGTACACTAGACTGTGTGGAACACAACAATGTAGGACAAAAGAGACGCCAGGTATGACCACATGAAGCCCATCTCCTCAAGCCACGCTGGTTACAGAAGTTCCCCAATGGTGAGGAGAAACTACCGGCCATTTTCTGAGCTCCTAGTATAATCTTTACAGCTGTTACATACATATTCATGATAAACCATTTATATTATGTTCTTAAAAAAAATAATAACCCTGAGGGGGCCAAACCAAACCAGTTTACAACCTTAGCTCCAGTGACTGGAAGGCATGGTAGAACTTTGAGTGAGGACATGAGGAGAAATTTGTGGAATGTGGAGAATGAATTGGAGAGTGAGAGGCTGAGGGTCAGTGTTCGGGGCTGGCAGGAGGTAAGGGAGCCTGAGTAGCATGATGTTATGGATTGAATTATGCCCCCCAAAAATACGTGTTAAAGGCCCAACCCCTGTACCTATAAATAGACCATTTGGAAAGAGTAGTTTCCTTCTGTTGTGTTAATGAGGTCAAACCTAATCACTCCTGAGTGATGTCCTTTAATAAAAAGAGCAGAATAGACACAGAGACACGCACAGAGGGAAGACAGATGCATGTGAGGATCATCTACAAGCAAAGGAACGCCAAGGATTGCTGACAGATGCCAGAAACTAGGAAAGAGGCTCGCAGAAGGAGTTGGCATGGCGGAGACCCTGATTTGGACTTTTAGCCTCCAGAACTATGAGAAAATAAATCTCTGTTCTTTAAATCACTTGTGGTATTTCTGTTACAGCAGCGCTGGGAGACAAGACAGTTGGACTAGGTATAGAAATAAGGAAACTTTTCAAATCGATAAGCAAACAGTTATTCATTTAGTTACTACAATGTTAGGGCAGCACTAGCAAACTAAAGGAATCCCTGGGTGGTGCAAAGATTAACAAGCTCAGCAGCTAACCAGAAGGCTTGAGGTTCAAATCCACCCAGAAGTGCCTTGGGAGAAAGGCCTGGTGATCTTCTTCCAAAAAAAATCAGCCACCGAAAACCCTATGGGGCACGGTTCTATGCTAACACACATGAGACTGCTATAAGTTGGAACTGACTCAGCAGCAACTGATAGCAAACTAAGATAGGTGGTGACCATGGGGACGAAGGGGACAGGCCAGATGCTAGAGCTGCTGCAGCATAGAGGAGTCTGGCCTCTTTTGCTGGCTTGCATCTGGCTGTGCCCTGGGGAGATGCGCAGCTCGCTCTCTGGAGCTGGGGTGGGAAGGTGAAAGGGTGCTTGTCCCAAAGAGAGTTCAAGGTCAGAAGTCAAAGTAATTAAAGAGTTATAGCCCTGACTCTGAAAATCCCTGGTGGTGCAATGGTTAAGTGCTTGGCTGCTAACTGAAAGGTTGGTAGTTCAAACCTACCCCCCAGTTCCACATGAGAAAGACCTTGTGATCTGTTCCTGCGAAGATTATAGCCTAGAAAACCCTATGGGGCAGTTCTATTCTGTCACATGAAGTCACACGAAGTTGAGTAGATGGCACACAACAACAACATGTCTGATTCCTTGTTGCCTAGCTTGTCTATCAGCAACACAGTTTTGAAGCTAACCCGGCACCCAGCGTGGGTGAAGGCAGCATTTCCAGGGTGTGGGTCACAAAGCCCTTGTGGTATGAGAGAGAATTTCCGGTGGTGCCCGGAAAACATTCGACTCTCAATAGTTAGGTACTTATTTTCATCTGCTGTTGTTGTTAGGTGCTGTCGAGTCAGTTCCAACTCATAGTGACCCCATGCACAACAGAACGAAACACTGCCCGGTCCTGTGCCAGCCTCACAGTTGTTTCTATGCTTGAGCCTATTGTTGCAGCCACTGTGTCAATCCATCTCGTTGAGGGTCTTCCTCTTTTTCACTGACCCTCTACTTTTCCAAGCATGATGTCCTTCTCCAGGGTCTGGTCCCCCCTGATAGCATGTCCAAAGTATGTCAGGCATCACCTTGCCAACCTTGCTTCTAAGGAGCATTCTGGTTGTATTTCTTCCAAGACAGATTTGTTTGTTCTTTTGGCGGCAGTCCATGGTATAGTCAATATTCTTCTCCAACACCACAATTCAAAGGCGTCAATTCTTCTTCGGTCGTCCTTATTCATTGTCCAGCTTTCACATGCATATGATGTGACTGAAAATACCATGGCTTGGGTCAGGTGCACCTTAGTCCTCCAGGTTACGTCTGTGCTTTTGAACACTTTAAAGAGGTCTTTCACAACAGATTTGCCCAATGCAATGCGTCTTTTGATTTCTTGACTGCTGCTTCCATGGGTGTTGACTGTGGATCCAAGTAAAATGAAATCCTTGATAACCTCAATCTTTTCTCCATTTATCATGACATGGCTTATTGGTCCAGTTGTGAGGATTTTTGTTTTCTTTGTGTTGAGACCCCTGGTAGCGTAGTGGTTAAGTGCTATGGCTGCTAACCAAAAGGTCAGCAGTTCAAATCCACCAGGCACTCCTTGGAAACCCTGTGGGGCAGTTCTACTCTGTCCTGTAGGGCTGCTGTGAGTCAGAATTGACTTGACGGCAGTGGGTTTGGTTTTGGTTTTGGTTTTTATGTTGAAGTGTAATCCATACTGAAGGGTATGGTCTTTGATCTTTGTCAGTGCTTCAAGTCCTCTTCACTTTCAGCAAGCAAGGTTGTGTCATCTGCGTAACACAGGTTGTTAACGAGTCTTTCTCCAATCCTGATGCTGCGTTCTTCCTCATATACTCCAGCTTCTCAGATTATTTGCTCAGTATACAGGTTGAATAGGTATGGTGAAAGATACAGCCCAGATGCACACTTTTCCTGACTTTAAACCACACGGTATCCCATTATTCTGTTCAAACTATTGCCTTTTGATCCATGTTCAGATTCCTCATGAGCACAATTAAGTGTTCAAGAATTTCCATTCCCCGAAACGTTATTCATAATCTGTTATGGTCCACACAGTCGAATGCCTTTGCATAGTCAATAAAACACAGGTAAGCATCTTTCTGGTATTCTCTGCTTTCACCTGGGATCCATCTTACCTCAGCAATGATATCTCTGGTTCCATGTCCTCTTCTAAACCCAGCTTGAATTTCTGGCAGTTCCCTGACAATATATTGCTGCAGCTGCCTTTGAATGATCTTCAGCAACATTTTACTTGCATGTGATATTAATGATATTGTTCTATAATATCTGCATTTGGCTGGATCACCTTTCTTGGGAATACGCATAAATATGGATGTCTTCCAGTCGGTTGGCCAGGCAGCTGTCTTCCAAATGTCTTGGCATAGATGAGTGAGCACTTCCAGCACTGCCTCTGTTTGTTGAAACATCTCAATTGGTATTCTGTCAATTCTTGAAGCCTTGTTTTTCACCAGTGCCTTCAGTGCATCTTGGACTTCTTCCTTCAGTACCATTAGCTCCTGATCTTATGTTACCTCCTGAAATGACTGAACATCAACCAATTCTTTTTGGTATAGTGACTCTGTGTATTCCTTCCATCTTCTTCTGATGCTTCCTGAATCTTTTAACATTTTCCCCGTAGAATTTTTCAGTATTGCAACTTGAGGCTTGAATTTTTTCTTTAGTTCTTTCAGCTTGAGACATGCTGAACATGTTCTTCCTTTTTGGTTTTCTATCTCCAGGTCTTTGCACATGTTATCATAATACTTTACTTTGTCTTCTCGAGCTGCCCTTTGAAGTCTTCTGTTCAGCTCATCTACCCTTTTTTTTTTTTAAGGTTAATCTTTTTTAATTGTGCTTTAGGTGAAAGTTTACAACTCAAGTTAATTTCTCATACAAAAATTTATACACATATTGTTATGTGACATCAGTCGCAATCCTTTCAATGTGACAGCACACTCCCCCTTTCCGCCCAGGGTTTCTTGTGTCCATTCAACCAGTTCCTGTCCCTTCCTCCCTTCTCATCGTGCCTCTGGACAGGAACTGCCCATTTGGTCTTGTGTATCTGATTGAGCTAGGAAGCACACGCCTCACTAATATTATTTTTTGTTTTATAGTCCAGTCTAATCTTTGTTTAAAGAGTGGGCTGAGGGAATAGTTTTAGTTCTGGATTAACAGAGCATCTGAGGGCATAGTTTTGGGGGTTCTTCCAGTCTCTGTCAGGCCATTAAGTCTGGTCTTTTTATGTGAATTTGAGTTCTGCTCCACACTTTTCTCCCACTCCATCTGGGACTCTCTGTTGTATTCCCTGTCAGGGCAATCATTGGTGGTAGCTGGGCACCGTCTGCTTCTTCTGGTCTCAGGCTGATGGAGTCTCTGGTTTATGTAGACTTTTGTCTCTTGGGCTACTATTTTCCTCGTGTCTTTGATGTTCTTCATTCTCCTTTGCTTCAAGTGGATTGGAATGATTCATCTACCTTTTGGAAATATAACTGACACATCAAAGCTGTGATTTCACAGATACATTGTTAGGAATTAGGCCAGTAAAAGAAGTGAGTCAATGAAAGTGAGTGTAAATTAAATATAAATAACAGCATGAGTGGTGTGTGGACATGGTAGAAATTGTGAAGGTGGGGCTTAAGTGATGGGGCCAGGTTGAGTTTAGGTATCCAATTCAACCATCAATTTTTTACTGCTTTTGGTTGTTTTGCATATTCTGGGCACTGGCTGGGTATTTTCACACAAATCAACTCACTGTTCACAATTACGCCTAAGTCTTTTCATTCCCATTTAAGGATAAGAAAGCTTACAGGTCAAGTGACTCATCTAAGGTCACTCAATTGGGAAGAGTCAGGATCTTAACTGAGGTCATCTGACTTCAAGGTCAGTGTTTGACTGTTAGGGGCAGGGTCACCCGAGGGCCATCCTCTCTGCAAACAGCTCCAAGAAGCTGGGATGGAGAGGACATTCTAGCTGAGGTATTGACCCTTCTTTCCCAAGGGAAGAATGTATCCATCTCTCGTTCACTTGGCCCCTGCTACAGTTGTTCTGAGGATCCTTGGAGTGACAGCCAGATATTTTGGTCCAGGTTCATAATCCTGAGACATCTGAGAAAAGCTGCCCTTTTTTCATGTCTCCCCATAGGCCCTCATTTTTGTGGTACCCACTCAGGTTGCCTCCCAGACAACAATGAATTTTACAGGTCCAGGGGCTTTTCTTCATCTAATAGAATGTTCAGCTTCTTCTGTTCCCCTTGCTGTGCTGTTCTGCTTGCATTCCTCCCGTCTGGCTGCCTTAATCCCATCACTCCATCTTTCAAAGTCCACAAAGCCTGCCCTTACTGCTCTGGCGCACTTGATCCCCATCTATCTTTGCTTGTTTCTATTTGTGTTGGATTTTTTTTCTTGTAAAAGTAATACTTGTTCTAACTATTGCCCTGAGTTACTCTTCAAACCTTGAGTCAAAACTATCTCCCGAAGTCACCTTTAAACTAAGTGACAGTTAAGTTCGAAAAGCGAAGATTGTCACTCTTCAGTATTGCTTTCTTATAAAAAATTTTCTGTATAATCTTTGGATTGGCTGGGTTTGCCCCAAATGGACAACAGCCATTTTAAAGCATAGAAGAAGAAGTTGGCGGGCAGGGAGTTTTAAGTCAATGGGGGTGAAACAACTAGAACAGAAATGAGAATGTTGACAGAATGTGAAGAATGTAACCAACGTCACTGGTCCCTATGTCTAGAAATTGTTGAATGGGAGCAGGTTTTGCTGTGTATATTTTCACAAAAAATAATAATAATTTAAAAAATACTCATTCCAAAAAGTCAAGATTTGTAGAACTGAATAATAAAGAAAATGAACACCTTCATACTCCATTCCACACTTACCCCCTAAAGAGTTAGCCACTGGGATCAGCCAATAACAGAAAGAGTTGAGGGAAAGCAGCAAGTTTTCTCACGTGTCTTCAAAAGCTCACCATCTCCATCCCCTTCTGCCTGGCTAAATCCTACTTATCCTCGTGTACTTATGGGATGGGTTAGATTACTATTCAGTGACTATTCACTCCATTTCCCAACCCACCTCCATGGAAGAGTAGTGTACCCTCCCTTTCACTTTGGACTTGACCGTGAGACTTGTTTTGGCTAAAGGAATGTTGGTAGATTTGACCAAGGAGAGGCTTGAAATGTGCTTGCTTTCTTCCATTCCTGTCTTTCACCTGGAGAAGAACATGTCCTGGGCAGCTCATTGGCTAAAGGAGATGACAGCTACCTGGAATAGACCTGGACCCAACCTGTAGCCTAGGGCCAAGCCCTGCCAATCCCCAGGCAACCACAGACACATGCGTGAGAATCAATGCTTGCAGTTGTAAGCTATGGAAATTCTGATGTTCGTTACACAGCTTTAATGTGATAATAGATGTTCTTGTTTCAGGAAAACTTCTTTGAAGCTGCCAAACCAATGTCTCTGCTTTAGGTCCCTACAGCACCCTGCCCTTATTCTGGTCTTAGCCCCTTGTCATGGTATTATTATGGCCCGTGTACTTGATTGTGTGCTTTCTGAGACTGTGGGTTCCATGACGGCAGGGACTGAGTCTTTTTCACTGTCGATTCCCTGGGACCCAGCACCACACCTGATACACAGAGAACTGGAACAAGTGAATGAGTGAGAGGAAGGGACCTCATCAATATTCTTCCAATATCTTCTGGCTTGGAGCAGCAGGGTGAGTCTGTAGCAGCTAGAACTGGATCCTCCAATCAGAGCCTCCAGGGTTCTGGGATTCATGCCCAACCTATACCTGGCTCAGAGGGTGCTAGGTAAAGCAGGTATCCTCCTGTGGCCTGCTCCCAATGAGGGCAGTCATGGTAATTAAAGAAGGAGGGCTGTCCCAGCTAGGTCTGGGCTGCCAATATACACTAAAATTAAATCCTGGGCCAACTTTGGCTCTCTCTGTCCAAAGTTCCTTTTCGATTCCTCACACAATCTTTAATCAGGCAAAATTAAAATGAGAGAGAATTTAAATCTTTTTCTTCTCATCTGATGATGGCCTAGTAGATTTGAGGAAGGATCCATGCAACCTTGGACAGAAGTCATGTAGGTCACAATACTGGAAAGGACACACCCCAATCTCCAACAAACACACCACCACCACCACCATCACCACTATCACCACCCCACCTCCACCACCACCATTAACACCACCACTACCATCACCATTAACATCACTACTCCCATCACCACCATCACCACTACCACCACCCCACCTCCACCACCACTACCATCACCATTAAAATTGCCCCACCAGCTACTACCATCACCTCTGCCATTGCCACCATCACCATCACCACCACCATCACTACTATCACTATCACTTCTATAAGCATGAGCAAACAGAAAAATTATCTGGAATATAAAAAGAATTCAGCAGATCAAAATAAAGGGACTGCCTGGAGGAATCAGACCAAATGTCTTCCTTCAAACATAATTACAGGAGGAAACAAGGAGGAAAAAAAAAACTCATTTGTCTTCTTAATAAGATTTGGAGGACATAGTCCCTGGAAAACAAGGTTGGACAGTTGTGAAGAGAAAATCTGAGAAGAAGAAAAATATCCCTGGAGATAAAATAATTACGACTACTGAAATTTAAAAATCCAATACAGCAAGTGACAACAATTTGCATACTGCAAAATACTGAATTGGTAAATTAAAGACGAGTTCTCCTGAAACTTAGAGAAAAAGGTTGAAAGAAGGAACATGTATGGAGAGAAGAGAGGAGACACACTGGAGATTCCTGGGGACCCAGTATCTACAGTTGATGTGTGCTGGAAAGAGACGCATTGCGAAGAAGAGGAAAGCTGGAACAGAAGCAACAATGAAAAAATGACAGAAGAATATTTCTCACCTGAAGAAATACTTAACTCATCAAAAGAAAAGGATGAAAACTTATTAAGGCAAACCAACTAGTGTCTGAATAGATCCTGGTAAAGTTTTCAAATTTAAAAGATTGCACAAATTAGTCTTTAAAAAAAAAAAAAAATTAGTTCCCAAAAAGGAGGAAAGAATCAGGTTGGTGTCAGACTTCTCCCTTAGAGAAGAAGATAAACCAAACACCAAACCAAACCCAGTGCCGTTGAGTTGATTCCGGTTCATAGCGACCCTATAGGACAGAGTAGAACTGCCCCATAGAGTTTCCAAGAAGCACCTGGTGGATTCAAACTGCTGACCCTTGGGTTAGCAACTGTAGCACTTAACCACTACGCCACCAGGGTTTCCAGAGAAGAAGATAGTAGAGCAATATTTAAAGAATTTTAAGGGGAAAACATTGAAGTTCCGAAACTCCATAGCCAGTCAAGCGAATTTTTATGTTCAAGGACAATAGAAAATCATTTTCAGACCTGTAGGAATTTAGAAAGCATTCACTTTGTGTTTCTATTTTATATATTTCTATACTGTTGGAATATTTTATAAACTTCAGTTCTCTTATAATTTAAAAACCTAATCAAATATGACATGTATATACTCTTCTTATTACGGGTACATTAAAATGGAAGACACAAGAATTGGGAAAATGTGGTTGTCTTAGTTTCCCAGGGCTGCTGTAACATTGAAAAAAAAAACACTAGTGGTGGCTTTAAAGAACAGAAATTTATTGTCTCACAGTTTTGGAGGCTAGAAGTACAAATCAGGGCATTGGCTGTATAGGAGTGTCCCTCCTTGTCAGTGTGTCCCTTGGCATTCCTCGCATTATAGAGGGATCTTCACATGGTATCTATTTTTTCCTGTTCTTACGTCTCTATATGTGTTTTTCTTTTTATAAGACACCACTCAGAAGTGATCAGGTTTAGGACCGACCCTACTCCAGCATGACCCTGATAACATAACAACAACAACAAAAATCTTCTATTTCCAAATGGGGTAATATTTACAGGTACAGGGGTTAGGATGTCAACATGTCTTCTGTGAGGGACACAGTCCATAACAATGGTATATAACAAGTGGCAGTGAGGAGGGAAGAAGCAAAATTGAAATCAAATCTAAATAACCATTACTAATGTGGTCGTAACACTTACTGCAAACATCTTATGTAATTTTTGAGTAAGCAGCAAAGGAAGAGAGGAAAGGGAAAGAGTTAAGCATGAGATCACTTGATTTCTTACCATCCAATGACAAGAATCAGTTTCATTCTTGGTATTGATAGAGAAAAATAGGTACAAATGGGTTTGTTTGTGAATTTGATTTAATGTCTGTCAGTTGTTGTACTGTGGTGGCCAGCATGTTGCTGTGGTGCTGGAAGCTATGCCAATGGGATTTCAAACACCAGCAAGGTTGGCCATGGTGGACAGGTTTCAGTAGAGCTTCCACACTAAGACAGCTTAGGAGAATAGACCTGACGGTCTACTTCTGAAAAAATTGGCCAGTGAAAACCTTATGAATGTAGAGTCATAAAGTAGAGTGAACCTTAATGATGTGGATGTAGTCAAGCTTTCGGGACTTTAATTTGCTGATGTTGCATGACTCAAAATGAAAAGAAACAGCTGCAAACACCCATTAAAAATTGAAGCATGGAATGTATGAAGTATGAAACTAGGAAAGTTGGAAGTCATCAAAAATTAAATGGAATGAATAAAGATGGATATCCTAGGCATTAGTGAGCTGGAATGCACTGTTATTGGCCATTTTGAATCAAACAATCATATGGTCTACTATGCTAGGAATCACAAATTGAAGAAACATAGTGTCGCATTCATCATCAAAAAGAACACTTCAAAATCTATCCTGAAGTACAACGCTGTCAGTGATAGGATGATATGCATATGCCTACAAGGAAGACCAGTTAAAAGAACTATTATTCGAGTGTATGCACCAAACAGTAATGCCAAAGATGAAGAAACTGAAGTTTTTTTTTTTTTTTTTACCAACTTCTGCAGTTTAAATTTGATCAAACATGCAATCGAGATGCATTGATAATTACTGGTAATTGGAATGCAGAAATTGGAAACAAAGAAGAAGAATCGGTAGTTGGAAAATATGGCCTTGGTGGTAGAAATGATGCCGGAGATCACAAGATAGAATTTTGCAAGACCAACCACTTATTCACTGCAAATACCTCTTTCCAACAATATAAATGGCAACTATACACATGAACCATGCTGGGCGAAATACACAGGAATCAAATCAGCTACTTCTGTGGAATCAGACGATGGAAAAACTCAATATTATCAGTCAGAACAAGGCCAGGGGCTGATTTCGGAACAGACCATTGATTGCTCATATGCAAGTTCAAGTTGAAACTGAAGAAAATTAAAACAACTCCATGAGAGCCAAAATATGACCTTGAGTACATCCCACCTGAATTTAGAGACCTCTCATGAATAGATTTGACATATTGAACACTAATGACCAGAAATCGGACAAGTTATAGAATGACATCAAGGACATCATACATGCAGAAAGCAAAAGATCATTAAAAACACAGGAGAGAAAAGACCAAAACAGATGTCAGCAAAGACTCTGAAACTTGCTCTTGAATGTAGAGCAGCTAAAGCGAATGGAAGAAGTGATGAAGTAAAAGAGCTGAACAGAAGATTTCAAAGGGTGACTCAAGAAGACAGAGTAAAGTATTATAATGACATGTGCAAAGACCTGGCGATAGTAAACCAAAAGGGAAGAAAATGCTCAGCATTTGTCAAGCTGAAAGAACTGAAGAAAAAATTCAAGCCTCGAGTTGCAACAGTGAAGGATTCTATGGCCAAAACAATGAATGACAGAGGAAGCATGAAAAAAAGATGGAAGGAATACACAGAGTCACTGTACCAAAAAGAACTGGTCGACTTTCAATCATTTCAGAAGGTAGCATGTGATCAAGAACCAATGGTACTGAAGGAAGAAGTTCAAGATGCACTGAAGGCATTGATGAAAAATAAGGCCCCAGGAATTGACAGAATACCAATTGAAATGTTTCAACAAACGGATGCAGCACTGGAAGTGCTTGCTCATCTATGCCAAGAAATTTGGAAGACAGCTACTTGGTCATCCAATTGGAAGAGATCCATATTTATGCCTATTCCCAAGAAAGGTGATCCAACTGAATGTGGAAATTATCAAACAATATCATTAATACCACATGCAAGTAAAATTTTGCTGGAGATCATTCAAAAGCAGCTGCAGCAGCGTATCTACAGGGAACTGCCAGAAACTCAAGCCAGATTCAGAAGAGGATGTGGAGCCAGGGATATCATTGCTGCCATCAGATGGATCCAGCTAAAAGCAGAGAATACCAGAAGGATGTTTACCTGTGTTTTATTGACTATGAAAAGGCGTTTAAGTACATGGATCATAACAAATTATGGATAACATTGCAAAGAATGGGAATTCCAGAACACTTGATTGTACTCATGAAGAACCTGTACATAGATCAAGAGGCAGTATTTAGAACAGAACAAGGGAATACTGCATGGTTTAAAGTCAGGAAAAGTGTGCATCAGGGTTGTATCCTTTCACTATACCTATTCAATCTGTATGCTGAGCAAATAATCTGAGAAGCTGGACTGTATGAAGAAGAATGGGGAATCAGGATTGGAGGAAGACTCATTAGCAACTTGTGTTATGCAGATGACACAACCTTGCTTGCTGAAAGTGAAGAGGATTTGAAGCACTTACTGATGAAGATCAAAGACCACAGCCTTCAGTATGGATTATACCTCAACACAAAGAGAACAAAAATCCTCACCAATAAGCAACATCATGATAAACAGAGAAAAGACTGAAGTTGTCAAGGATTTCATTTTACTTGGATCCACAATCAACACCCATGGAAGCAGCAGTCAAGAAATCAAAAGACACACTGCATTGGGCAAATCTTCCCTTAAAGACCTCTTTAAAGCGTTGAAAAACACCTTGAAGAATAAGGTGCATCTGACCCAAGCCGTGGTGTTTTCAATTGCATCAGTTGCATGTAAAAGCTGGACGATGACTGGGGTCTTAAAAGCCTGTGAGCAGCCATCTAGGATGCTCCACTGTTCTCACCACTTCAGGAGCAAGGAAGAATGAAGAAAACTAAAAATACAATGGAAAGATTAGTCCAAAGGACCAATGGACCACATCTACCATGGCCTCCACCAGACAGAGTCCAGTACAACTAGATGGTGCCCAGCTACCACCACTGACTGCTCTGACAGGGATCAAAATAGAGGGTCCCAGACAGAGCTGGAGAAAAATGTAGAACAAAATTCTAACTCAAAAAGAAAGAACAGACTTGCTGGCCTGACAGAGGCTGGAGAAACCCTGCGAGTATGGTCCCCGGACACCCTTTCAGCTCAGTAATAAAGTCACTCCTTAGGTTCACCGTCAGCCTAAGATTGGTCAGGCCCATAATACAAAACGAGACTAACGGGGACACCGGCCCTGGGGCAAGGACTAGAAGGCAGGAGGGGATAGGAAAGCTGGTAATAGGGAACCCAAGGTTGAGAAGAGAGAGTGTTGACATGTCGTGGGGTTGTTAACAAATATCATAAAACAGTATGCGTACTAACTGTTTAATGAGAAACTAGCTTTTTCTGTAAACCTTCCTCTAAAGTACAAAAAAAAAAAAAATCAGCCGTTGAAAACCCTATGGAGCACAGTTCTACTCTGACACACATGGGGTTAACCATGAATCAGAATCGGTTATAGTAAACTAAGTAAATTGAGTTTAGTTTGTTATGTTGAGGTTTATGTTTGATTCTTTGGATAAAATCTATTTGGTCATGCTTTATTGGTCTTATAATGTATTAAAAACAAAACAAAACAAATAAAGTACAACAATAAAAAAAGAGAGAAAACAAATAAATATTACGTTGAGTAAAACAAACTAGACCTCCCCCCCCCAAAAAAAAAAAGCTGGATGATGAATAAAGAAGACTGAAGAAGAACTGACACCTTTGAATTGTTGTGTTGGTGAAGAATATTGAAAATACCATGGACTGCCAAAAGAACAAACCTGAGACCAGAAGAACTAGATGGTGCCCAGCTACCACTACCTACAATTCTGATCCTACACAATAGAAGGTCCCAGATAGAAATGGGAAAAGATGTGGAACAAAACGCCAAGCTTTGCTACTTAGTACCTGCATGACCAGGGAAAGTTACTTAATCTGTCTTTACCTTAGTTTCCCCACTTATCAAATGGGACATTAATTAAATGATACAACATGCTTAGAATATTGCCTTAAAATATTTTTTATAGGGCACATAGTAAGTGTAACCATAACCATAACCCATTGCTGTCGAGTCAATTGCGACTCACAGTGACCCTATAGGAAAGAGTAGAACTGCCCCATAGAGTTTCCAAGGAGCCCCTGGTGGATTTGAACTGCCGAACTTTTGGTTAGCAGCCATAGCTCTTAGCCACACTACCACCAGGGTTTCCATAGTAAGTGTAGACATAAATGAATGAGTATATTGCATTAATGAATCTTGACTCTTTATATGCCAAAAAACAAGCTGTTAAATATACAACAAAAAGAAGAATTTGGCAAAATCATAATTGTTATGAGAGACTAACAAAATGTTCTTGGATATTGTCTAACAAAGTAGACAAAAAATACACAGAGGATTTGACTCATATAATGTACAAACGAATCAATATTTCACACTTTCAATTCAAGAGGGTAAGAAAGTATAAACTCAAGACACACAGGAAGCAGGAATTAATAAAGAAAAATGCATAAGTTAACAAGGGCCCAAACTAGGTTATTGGCAATGGTAAAGATGAAGAGGGAATGGATGGAAAATATATTGTATCAGTTAGCTATTGCTGCATAACAAACCACCCCAAATCTCAGTGGCTTAAAACAATAAGTATTTATTACTGCTCTTGATTTTACACGTCAGCCAGGTGGTTTGGTTTTCAGGTCTGGTCAGGGCACACTCCTGCATATCCAGTTGGCTACATGTCATATAGGTGGCTCTGCTGATCTTGGCTGGCCTCTCACATGTTGGGGAACAGCTGGCTATAGGAAGGCCTACGATAATCTCAGCTGCAGTAACGGGGCTCTCTCTTCCATGTGTTGTCTCGTCCTCCAGCAGGCTAGCTTTGACTTGTTCCAATGACAGGTACAGGGTTCCATGAGAGCAAGTGGAAGCAAGGCCTCTTGAGGACTAGGCTCAAAACTGGCATATGATCACTTACACCACGTCCTATTGGTGAAAATAAGTCACGTGGGCAATCCAGATCCCAGAGGCGGAGAAAGAGACTCTACTTCTCGATGGGAGGAGCAACAAAGTCACGTTGTAAGATGGCATGGATACAGGGAAGGGGTGAATAATTGGGGCCATTTTTACAAACAACTCATCACAGATATTAAGGATGGAAATTCATTGAATTTAGTGAACTCCCGTAGTGAGTTTGAGGGAATTTGGGACTGATTGAGAAAAGGGATATGACCATGAGATAGCCTTTCACAACAAAATACTTACTGGGGCCAATGAATTGACAGCTGCATGCAGTGGGTGGTCCCCCACAGCAGGAGGTCTTCTAGAGCAAGAGAGCCACCAGAAGGGGTGAAGGGCAACGGAACCTACAAGGAAGAGGAGAAGGCGGGGGGGAACACTTACGTGTCCCTAGGTGATGTCCTCCTGCAGCAAGGTGGGAGTCTAGGTCAGAGGGCTCCAAAGGCACCTTACCAAAAAACAAAGCAAAGCAAAACTGTTGCCATCAAGTCGACTGCAACTCATGAGGACCCCATGTATTACAGAGAAAACCCTAGGGTTTTCTTGGCTGTAATATTTACAGAAGCAGATCACGAGGCCTTTCTTCCACAAAGATGCTGGACGGGTTTGAACTACCAGCCTTTAGGATGGGTTTTTACCCTTTGCCTTCAAGTCAATTCCGACTCATAGTGACCATATAGGACAGAGTAGAACTGCCCCATAGAGTTTCCGAGGAGTGGGTGGTGGATTCGAACTGTCCTTTTGGTTTGCAGCCTGAGTTCTTAACCACTGTGCCATCAGAGCTCCAGCCACCTACGGACATAGTAGCACCTTTGTTGTTGTTGTTGTTAGGTGCTGTCAAGTCGGTCACGACTCACAGTGACTGTATGTACAACAGAACGAAACGCTGCCGGGTCCTGTGCCATCCTCACAATCATTACTATGTTTGATCCCATTGTTGCAGCCACTGTGTCAATCCATCTCATTGAAGGTCTTCCCCTTTTTCACTGACCTTCAGCTTTACCAAGCTTGATGTCCTTCTCCAGGGACTGGTCTCTCCTGATAACATGCCCAAGATACTTAAGACAAAGTCTTGCCATCCTTGCTTCTAAGGAGCATTCTGACTGTACTTCCTCCAAGACAGGTTTGTTTGTTCTTTTGGCAGTCCTTGGTATATTCAATATTATTTGCCAACACCATAATTTAAGCCATCAATTCTTCTTCAGTCTTCCTTATTCATTGTCCAGCTTTCACATTCATATGAGGCAAATGAAAATACCAAGGCTTGAGTCAGGCACACCTTAGTTTTCAAAGTGACATCTTTGTTGGTTTTTTTTTTTTTTTTTTAACGCTTTAAAGAGGTCTTTTGGAGCATCTTTGGGTCCTTGTAACTACAGGATTTTATCTTTTTTTATGGCTAGTGGATAATCTGCTTATTTTAAAAAAAAAATTTTTTTTTTTTTTAGGCTATTTTAAAAACAGCTGGATATATATGAATTTGAGTTTGGCGCTGGGGGCTCTTTTTGGGGGGGCCTAATGGACCTCTGAAACCTTGGTGGTATAGTGGTTAAGAGCTACGGCTGCTAACCAAAAGGTTGGCAGTTCGAATCCACCAGGCGTGTCTTGGAAACTCTGTGGGGCAGTTCTACGCTGTCCTATAGAGTCGCTGTGAGTCGTAATCAACGTGAAGGCAGTGATTTTTTTAATAATTTTTATTGTTCTTAAATGAAAGTTTACAAATCAAGTCAGTCTCTCACAGAAAAACCCATATACACCTTGCTACACATTCCCAATTACTCTCCCCCTAATGAGACAGCCCGCTCTCTACCTCTACTCTCTCTTTTCGTGTCCATTTCACCAGCTTCTAACCCCTCCACCCTCTCATCTCCCCTCCAGGCAGGAGATGCCAACATAGTCTCAAGTGTCCACCTGATCCAAGAAGCTCACTCCTCACCAGGATCCCTCTCCAACCCACTGTCCAGTCCAATGCATGTCTGAAGAGTTGGCTTCGGGAATGGTTCCTGTCCTGGGCCAACAGAAGGTCTGGGGGCCATGACCACCAGGATCCTTCTAGATTCAGACTATTAAGTCTGGTCTTATGAGAATTTGGGGTCTGCATCCCACTGTTCTCCTGCTCCCTCAGGGGCTCTCTGTTGTGTTCCCTGTCAGGGCAGTCATCGGTTATAGCTGGGCACCATCTAGTTCTTCTGGTCTTAGGATGATGTAGTCTCTGGTTCATGGGGCTCTTTCTGTCTCTTGGGCTCGTAATCGCCTTGTGTCCTTGGTGTTCTTCATTCTCCTTTGATCCAGGTGGGTTGAGACCAATTGATGCATCTTAGATGGCTGCTTGCTAGCGTTTAAGACCCCAGAAGCCACTCTTCAAAGTGGGATGCAGAATGTTTTCTTAATAGATTTTATTATGCCAATTGACTTAGATGTCGCCTGAAACCATGGTCCCCAGACCCCTGCCCCTGCTACGCTGGCCTCCGAAGCATTCAGTTTATTCAGGAAACTTCTTTGCTTTTTGTTTAGTCCAATTGTGCTGACCTCCCCTGTATTGTGTGCTGTCTTTCCCTTCACCTAAAGTAGTTCCTATCTACTATCTAATTAGTGAATGCCCCTCTCCCAACCTCCCTCCCTCCCCCATCTTGTAACCACAAAGGAATGTTTTCTTCTTGGTTTAAACTATTTCTCAAACTCTTATAATAGTGGTCTTATACTATATTTGTCCTTTTGCAACTGACTAATTTCACTCAGCATAATGCCTTCCAGGTTCCTCCATGTTAAGAAATGTTTCACAGATTCCTCACTGTTCTTTATCGATGTGTAGTATTCCATTGTGTGAATGTACCATAATTTATTTATCCATTCATCTGTTGATGTGCACCTTGGTTGCTTCCAGCTTTTTGCTATTGTAAACAGTGCTGCAATAAACATGGGTATGCATATATCAGTTCATATAAAGGCTCTTATTTATCTAGGATATATTCCAAGGAGTGGGATTGCTGGATTGTATGGTAGTTCTATTTCTAACTTTTTAAGGAAGTGCCAAATCGATTTCCAAAGTGGTTGTACCATTTGATATTCCCACCAGCAGTGTAGAAGTATTCCAATCTCTCCACAGCCTCTCCAACATTCACTATTTTGTGTTTTTTAGATTAATGCCAGCCTTGTCGGAGTGAGATGAAATCTCATTGTAGTTTTGATCTGCATTTCTCTACTGGCTAATGATCGTGAACATTTCCTCATATATCTGTTAGCTACTTGAATGTCTTCTTTAGTGAACTGTCTATTCATATCTTTTGCCCGTTTTTTAATTGGGTTATTCGTCTTTTTGTAGTTGAGTTTTTGCAGTATCATGTAGATTTTAGAGATCAGGTGCTGATCAGAAATGTCATAGCTAAAAACCTTTTCCCAGTCTGTATTTAGTCTTTTTACTCTTTTGGTGAAGTCTTTGGATGAGCATAGGTGTTTGATTTTTAGGAGCTCCCAGTTATCTAGTTTTTCTTCTGCATTCTTAATAATATTTTGTATACTGTTTATGCCATGTATTAGGGCTCCTAACGTTGTCCCTACTTTTTCTTCCATGATCTTTATCGTTTTAGATTTCATGCTTAGGTCTTTGACGCGTTTTGAGTTAGCTTTTGTGCATGGAGTGAGGTATGGGTCTTGTTTCATTTTTTTGCAGATGGATATTCAGTTATACCAGTAACATTTGTTAAAAAGACTGTCTTTTCCCCATTGAACTGTTTTGGGGCCTTTGTCAAATATCATCTGCTCATATGTGGATGGATTTATGTCTGGATTCTCAATTCTGTTCCATTGGTCCATGTATCTGTTGTTGTACCAGTACCAGGCTGTTTTGACTACTGTAGTGGTATAATAGGTTCTAAAATCAGGTACAGTGAGGCCTCCCACTTTGTTCTTCTTTTTCAGTAATGTCTTATTTATCCAGGGCCTCTTTCCCTTCCCTATGAAGTTGGTGATTTGTTTCTCCATCTCTTTAAAGAATGTCGTTGGGATTTGGATCGGAATTGCATTAAATGTATAGATCACTTTTGGTAGAATAAACATTTTTATGTTAAGTCTTCCTATCCATGAGCAAGGTATGTTTTTCCACTTATGTGGGGTAGTGGTTAAGTGCTACGGCTGCTGACCAAAAGGTCGACAGTTCAAATCCCCCAGGCACTCCTTGGAAAGTCTATGGGGCAGTTCTACTCCATCCTATAGGGTCACTTTGAGTCGGAATCGACTCGATGGCGCTGGGTTTGGTTTTGGTTTTTGGTAAGTCTCTTTTGATTTCTTGCAGAAGTATACCCTAGTTTTCTTTGTATAAGTCTTTGAATCCCCGGTAAGATTTACTCCTGAGTATTTTATCTTTTTGGGGGCTACTGTAAATGGCATTGATTTGGTGATTTCCTCTTCGATGTTCTTTTTTGTTGGTGTAGAGGAATCCAGCTGATTTTTGTGTTTACCTTGTATCCCAATGGCAGTGAATTTTTAAAGGACCTCCGTTTGCTTTGAAAAAGTAAAAAATTTGGGGCCAATACACAGAGGCCATTTTTTTTATATATAATTTTTATTGTGCTTTAAGTGAAAGTTTACAAATCAAGTCGGTCTCTCACAGAAAAACTTATATACACCTTGCTACAAACTCCCAATTACTCTCCGCCTAATGAGACAGCCCGCTCTCTCCCTCCACTCTCTCTTTTCGTGTCCATTTCATCAGCTTCTAACCCCCTCTACCCTCTCACCTCCCCTCCAGGCAGGAGATGCCAACATAGTCTTAAGTGTCCACCTGATCCAAGAAGCTCACTCCTCACCAGCATCCCTCTCCAACCCATTGTCCAGTCCAATCCATGTCTGAGGAGTTGGCTTCGGGAATGGTTCCTGTCCACAGAGGCCATTTTTGACTCATTTATATAACAATACCCCCCATGTGTCACTACTGGGGTTGAGGACGAGGACAACTTCAAGAGTGACTCTATGGTTCAGTCTACTAGGTGTACAGCTCTTTCTTAACCTGCTGACTATGAACTCACTGTTAGTGCTGCTCATTTTCTCCAGTAGCCTGATGGCGTTTCTGGAACGCATCAATATAGAGTGGGGGCCAGCATCTCAAAGGCGACCTTGGAGTTGAAAACACCTGACTCCCCACGCCTTCTGAAGAGGGTGCTGCTCCTAGCATAGCTCAGGGCAAACCCTGCAGTGCTTCTGGTAAAAAGATTAGCAACATAAAAAGGGGCACCTGCCTGGGAGTGGGAGCTAATTGCTCGTGAGGCCTCACCTGCCACAGCCCCCCCGAGGCTCAACCCACACTTGACTCCGCAGTTTAGCCCAGACCACAGGCCCCACGGGGTGCTGGATGAAAGAGCAGAGAGAGAATTCCAGCATCTAGATTTCAACCCGCAGCTTGGACAGCTGCATAAAGCAGACTCCTTATTCTGCAAGAGAAGGGACAGCCCAGACATCTGGCTGGTGGGGGTCAGGGGCATGATCAGCTTTTACTAATGCCGTGCTTAAGCCAGGTTCTCGGGCTTTGAAGATGATTCCTGCACAACCAAAGTGTTCATTTTCTTGAAGAGAAACATGGTCAGAGTTAAAAGCCGTCATCCTCCCGCAAGGCTGGGTGGCTCTCTCCTCATCTGTAAACACTATTAAGGAGCGACTTGGTTTCAGCCCTGACAAGATGAGGCTCCTTGTGTGTCGCACTTAGTGGGGACAGGGTGGCGCAGGGAACAGATGTCAGGGCAGTTGGCCATAAATGGCTCCAAATAATTTGGTTTTGTTATCTTTTGATTTTCGTTTGTGTGTTTTATTTTAGCTGTTGCAGCTGTGGTCTCCCTGGCATAAACACCCTTCTAATGTAATGGAAACCCTGGTGGTGCAGTGGTTAAGAGCTATGGCTGCTGATGAAGAGGTTGGCAGTTCGAATCTACCAGGCGCTCCTTGGAAACCCTATGGGGCTGTTCTACTCTGTCCTATAGGGCGGCTTTGAGTTGGAATTGACTTGATGGCAACAGGCTTAATGTTGTAATACAGGGCGGTGGTAGTTCAGTGGTGGAATTCTCACCCTCCATGCAAGAGTCTCAAGTTCAATTCCCAGCCAATGCACCTCATGAGCAGCCATCTCCCTTCCTCCATTGGAGGGTTTTGTGTTGCTATGATGCTTAACAGGTCTTAGTGGAGTTTCCAGACTAAGATGGGCTAGGAAGAAAGGCCTGGTAATCTGCTTCTGAAAATCAGTCAATCAAAAAACCCTGTGGATCACAATGGTCAAATCCCGTTGTGCATGGGGTCAGCATGAGTCAGGGGCCAACTTGATGGCAGCTAACAAGAACGACAGAGTCGTGATAAGGACGCACTAAAGTCTCAGCCCTGGAGCTGCACTGCTAGGTAACATCCATTCAATTGCCACAGGTTTATTGAGCACCTACTGTGTGCCAGTAAGTGGTGAATGAAAGAGAGGGAATAGAGTACAGTGGATAAAAGCATGGGCTCTGAACTAGGTCAGTCCTGGCTGTGCCCCTTACTAGCTTTGTCCATGGCTAAGGCTTTGAGCCTGATCTGTAAAATGCAGATAATGATAGCACCTGTCTACAGGTTTAATATAGATATTGATAATACAGATATAGATAATGAAGATTAATGTGATGTTGCAAGTACAGCCTGACACTTAGTAATTGCTCAGTAAGTATTAGCTATGATTACATAGTCCCTGCCTTGCTGGTGTTTACAGCCTAGCGGGAAAGGCAGGCAGTAAGGTAATGAGCCTCCCACTGTGATAAAGTCCATTGCTGTTGAGTCAGTTCTGACTCATGGTGACCCACAGTGTGTCAGAGTAGTACTGTGCTCCATAGGGCTTTCATCTACCGATTTTTCAGGAATAGATCATGAGGCCTTTCTTCTGAGGCACCTCTGGGTGGATCCAAACTGACAGCTTTTTGGTGAGCAGCTGAGCATGTTACCTGTTGTTGTTGTTTGTTTCTAGGTGCTCTCAAGTTGATTTCGACTCATAGTGACCCTTTAGGACAGAGTAAAACTGCCTCATAGAGTTTCCAAGCCGCAGTGGGTGGATTTGAACTGCCAAACCTTTGCTTAGCAGCCTAGCTCTTAACCGGTATGCCACCAGGGCTCCATGTTAACTGTAACCTGATATGATCAGGTTAAGGATCTTGAGATGGGAAGAGTACCCTGGATTATCTGGGTGGACCCAATGTAATCACAAGAGTCCTAATAAGAGGGTGACAGAGAGTCAGAGTTAGAGAAGGAGATGTGATGATGGTAGTAGAGGTTGGAATGATGTAGCCAGGAGCCAGGATATGCAGGTGGCCTTTAGAAGCTGAAAAATTCAAGGAATGGATTATCTCCTGAAGCCTCCAGAAGGAACGCAGCCCCGCCAACACTTTGATTTTAGCCCCATAAGACTCATTTGGACATCAGACCCGCAGAACTGTAAGAGAATAAATATGTGTTGTTATAAGACATGACATTTGTGATAGGTTGTTGTAGTAGCAATAGGAGGCATACCCGTGGGGTCGCTGAGGCAGTTTCTACCCATGGTGATGGCACAAGCACGAGAGAGCCAGTCTCATCAAGAAAGCAGGTGTCAAGCCTCTGTACCACAACTGCTAACATCCCACTGATCAAAGCAAGCCCTGTGAACAAGCCCAAAGATTATTCTATAGAATCTTGGATCAAAACATTCAGTAATGGTAGCTGGGCACCATCCAGTTCTTCTGATCTCATGCATGGATGTGAAGACTGCTACAGAGGAGTGGAGACCTATGACTAGTTAGACCCAGGTCATGCTCACATCATACTCCCAAACCTACCCACCTACCCACACAAGTGCTCACTAAGTTCAGGCCACACAACTTCTCTTTATTTTTTGTATAACTTATTTTGTTTTTTATTATTGTTGAGAATATATACAGCAGAATATACACCAATTCAACAATCTCTACATGTACAATTGAGTGACATCAATTACATTTTTCAAGTTGTGCAACCATTCTTAGCCTCCTTTTCTGAATTGCTCCTTCTCCATTAGCATAAGCTCTCTGTCCCGTAAGTTTCCTATCTAATCTTTCAAGTTGCTATGGTCAATTTGATCCATATAGGTAGATCTTGAAAGAGCACAATGTTCAAGGCAGACATTTTTTACTAGTTAATTTAAACTATTGTTTGGTTTTAAGAAAACTTCAGGGAATATTTTTGGTTTAAGGTTTAAAGATTATCTCAGGGCAATAGTTTCAGGGGTTCATCCAGCCTCCATGGCTCCAGAAAATATGGATTCCTTGAGAATTTGAAATTCTGTTCTGCATTTTCTCCCTTTTGATCAAAGATTCTTTTATAGAATCTTGATTAAAACATTCGGTAATGGTAGTCAGGTACCAGTTCCTCTGATCTCATGGCAAGGGGGGCAGTTGTTCATGGAGGCAATTAGCCACACATCCCATTTATTCCTTCTATTCCTGACTCTCCTTCTTCCTCTGTTGCTTCAGGTGAATAGAGGCCAATTGTACTTTGGAGGTCCACTTGCAAGTTTTTAAGACTCCTATGCAATGCACTAGGAGATAGAACAGAAGCACAGGCCACATAGCCTTCTGTTCCTTGAACATGCCAAGCTCATTCCTACCTCAGTAACTTTGAAAAAGTTATTCCCTCTACCTTTAGTTATCTTCCCCAGGTTTTCCTCTGGCTGTTCCTTCTAAACACGCAGAACTTAACTCAAATCTTACTGCCAATGTGAGGCTTTGCCAAACCACTCAGTCTAAAATACCCCCATCCTCACCCCAGCACCCTCTATTACATCACCTGGCTGGATTTTCTCTCAGTACTGATGGCTTCCTCAAATGGTCTTGTTTATGTGTTTATTTGCTTATTGTCTTTCTTCCCCACCAGAATCTCAGATTCTTATTATGCTTAATAAATATGTATTGAATTAATTCAAGAACTGCTAGGGAGGAGCAGAAGAGGGGTGTTTGAAAAGCAACAAGTAAACTGCAAACAGGCTTTTATTTTTTATTCTGTCCCTAGAAGTGCATTTCTTTGTCTCAAAATCAGAACAAATAAATCTCTTCTTTCATTCATTCAGTACATGTCATGGATTGAATAGTGTCCCCCCCAAAATATGTCAAGTTGGCTAGGCCATGATTCCCTCTATTGTGTAATTGTCTTCCATTTTTGTGATCTGATGTAATCATCCTCCATTTTGCAATATTATATAACTATCCTCCACTTTATGTGTTGTAAATCCTAAAAGCTTTACGAGGCAGGATTAGGGTGGGGTGTATCTTGATTCACATTGCCTTACTCAAGTCAAACTCTTACTCAAATCACTGAGTTAGTCCAACTTTTGTCTTACAAGAGATAAAAGGAGAGAGAAATGAGCAGGGAAAGGAGGGCCCTCACTACCATCAAGAAAGAAGAGCCAGGAGTTAAGTTGGTCCTTCGGACCCAGGTTCCTGCACTGAGAACCTCCTAGACCCAGGGAAAGATTGATGCCAAGACACGTGGCGATCTGCAAGGAATGCCGGGCCCACAGATGTTGAAAGAGACAAGGAGCTTCTCCCAGAGCTGACAGAGACAGAAAGCTTTCCCCTAGAGCTGGTGCCCTGAATTCAGACTTCTAGCCTCCTAAACTGTGAGAGAATAAATTTGTTTGTTAAAGCCATCCACTTGTGATATTTTTGTTATAGCAGCACTAGATAACTAAGACAGTAGGTATCTATTATATGCCTGCTGGGCAGAAGGCGCTATGCAGGGTGAACATGCAGACAATATCTTAGTCCTTTTTTGTGTGTGTGGAGCTGACAATTTAGCAGCAAAGACAGAATTAGAGCAGGATTTACAAACACCATGACTGTTATAGAAAAGAAGTAGGGGAGATTACGAATTTGTAGTTGAGCTTCTTCCTACATGCAAGCTTCCCTCATTCATTTATTCATCGTACATAAGCACCTACTGTATAGCATATCTTATTGAACACTGTGGGCAGAGATGAATCAGACAGAAAAGTAATTGGTATGTTACAAAGTCAATTCTCTAACAGTGGGGGATGCTTCTCAGAAAAGGTGGGTCATTTGACACGGGCTTTGATGGATGAATAGGAGTTCACCAAGTGGAAAGGAAGAACTGCAAGCACAAAAGTTTAAGTGAGTAGAAGAGGAACTACTGGCCTTGAGACAGTAAGAACTGGGAATCATCATTTTCCAAGGAAAACTCACGCCAGGAAAATGTCACTTAAAATAAATGGAATTCACAACATGACTGCAAGTTTTAAAAAAAGAAAGAAAGAAAAAAAAAAAGATTAGTTTGGGACTTTGTCTTAAAGAAAATGAAATTAAAATTATGGAAATAAATTCATCTTGTACTTAACAAAACTTAAGTTATATTTACAATTCTTTTAATTCTGAAAACAAACCAAAACTGAACCAAATGTTGATTTGGGAGAAGGTATAATTTTCCTAGCAGCCTACCCACATCCTTCACTTTGAACTTGATTTCAGAGAGCAGGTCACAAAGAGGGTCAGCTTTGCAGAAGTTCTCAAGGGCATCACCAGTTTCCTGGGGGTTCTTTTCCTAGTCTGGTGTGTTAAATTATTCTCGTTTGAAGTCTCCTGTCTCATCATTTTCTCTTCGTCGGTAGTTGACTACCTGTACCCTGCCAGAACTCAATTTGTACATGACTGAGCTGGGGCCCCTGTGGTTCTCCAATGCCACTGTCCTCACATCATGACCTCCTGCATATTTTGCAAGAATTGTCTTCTCATTTTGCCCTTGATTTGTGTTTTACTTGAAACATTTCATCAGACACTTGCCATTAAACACCCAAAGATATTAATCAGATCACTAGTGGCTTTGTTGAGGAGTGGGGAATGGACCCAGGCAGGCAGTACCCTGGAGTGGGGTAGAATTGATATGTGGTTAGGCCCTTAAGGACACTCGTGTTTCCCTGAGCCACAATGTAGCAAGGACTTGTATAATGCAGAACCCTCTGTGGTTGCTATGTCTGGAACTCAGGGTGCAGGTGAGGGGATGAGGGGGAGTGGGGAATGAGGAGCAAGGCTAGGGCAGCTTCAAATGCCTGGCTTTACCTTGGGGGCATCAAGGAGCCTAAAGAGCTTAAGCAGGGTGTGATCTGGTCAGACTCAACTTCAGAAATCTCCTCTGCGAATAACAAGAACAGGCAAATGTATGGAGACCAGAGTTTATTAGGGGCAGGAGAGAGAGCAACATGGGAAGTCATCATTTAGGAAAAAGTGTTTGTGGTGATGGAAAATTTGGCAACAATTATGCATGCTGATTGCACATTACGATTCTAATGTAATTGATATCACTAAGTTGTATACCTGAAAAATGTTGAATTGGCAAATGTTGTGTTATATATATATATTTTTTATAGCCATAAAAAGAAAAGAAATCTCCTCTGAGGCACCTGAGTGGACTGGAGGGGAAGGGAGAGCTGTGGGGTCGAGTGCGGGAAGCTGGTACCAGTGATCTCTGCCAGGGTGAGGCAGAGGTCTCTGCCCCATAGGAGAGCCAGCAACCCCAGTGGCCTGTCTAGCCTTTAGCCCCCTCCTTTGTGTGAGCTGGATGGGAAAGGCAGAGGCCCACTGTTGTCTGGGAGGGGGCCCTTCTGGAATCATGGAATGCCAAAGTAGGAGTGATAAAGTGTAAGAGGGCAGGGGGTTGACCTCAGTTAGGAGGGCCAGCGGAAGGCTGCCTGAGGTGATGATCTTTAAATGGAGACAAGAAGGCTGAGAAGGGGCTGGTTCGGCAAACAGTGTGCAGAAAGATCTCCCAGCAGAGAAAATACATGGGCAAAGGTCCTGGGGGAGGAAGGGACTTTGCTAGTTCAAGGGACTGACTGTAGATCAGTGTACCTAGGCCAGGAGGGGGATAGTCTGGGGTGGAGCTGAGAAGCAGACAGGGGCTGAACCAGCAAGGACCTAGTCCTAAGATCGAGGGGATGTCATCAAATGGCTTTAATCAGGGGAATGATGTGGTTCTTATCTAATTAGTGTCTTTGTAAGGAGCCCTGGTGACATAGCGCTCAGCTGGTAATCAAAAGATTGGTGGTTCAAACCCAGCCAGTGGTTCTGAGGGAGAAAGAACTGGCGATCTGCTCCAGGGCTTTGAACTGGCTTAGTCATGGCCAAGGAAGTGAAACAGGAACAGACCCGAAGTTTTACAATTTGGCAGACTCAGTATGGTACTCAGAATGGGAACAATTACGGCTGAAGCCCTGGAATGGGAGACTCCGTCCGAAGAGGCATAGAAAGCCCTTTCAGGATTCTGATGCATGAGATTGGATTATTGGCAGGACTGCAAGAGAGCGACACATTTTCGAAGTGGTGTAGTCAGCTGCCATCTTTGAGTGGGACGCCGCCATCTTTGAGCAGGGCAGCGCTGCTTCAGACAGTGCTCAAAATCCAAGGGCAAGAGATTTGGTTGCTATGCAATGCGTATGCTACCCTTGTTCTCTAAGAGGGAGATTAAGTTTCTAGCAGAGCTTCAATCCGTAATTTTTCCCATTTCAGCTATCTTTCTAGTTTATTATAACTTTAAAAATTAGGTCTGTTCCAGTGATGCTTCCTCAGC
Organism: Loxodonta africana; assembly: GCF_030014295.1. Classification (NCBI taxonomy): domain Eukaryota; kingdom Metazoa; phylum Chordata; class Mammalia; order Proboscidea; family Elephantidae; genus Loxodonta; species Loxodonta africana. The sequence goes on from NC_087343.1 coordinate 191,672,220, forward strand.
CATGACTGAACCAGGAAGAACCAGTTTAAAGCCCTGATCTGCTCCCATAAATATTACAGCCTAGAAAACCCGATGCGGCAGTTCTACTCCATCACAGGGGGCCTCTGTGAGTCACAATCAACTCAGTGGTACCTAACGACAACAACAGTGTCTTTGTAAGAGTCCACTGACTGTAGGGGCCAGAGTGGCAGCAGGGAGACTGGAACCTGTGGTTAGAATCCAGGTGAGGCTTGACAGTAGCTTGGCCAGGGTGGTGGCAGTAGAAATGGAAAAAAGTGAACATATGTAAGACGTAGCTTAGAGGCTCAACAGACTAGACCTACTGATGCCTGCCTCATGCATCTATCCCCGTCTCATCCACACCTCACAACTCTGAGGCAATACAGTGTGCTGGAAATAGCATGAATTTCAGAGTGCAGACAGTCCCTTCACCTTTCTGAGTGTAAAATGGTGGGAGCAGCATCATCGGAACCTCTCTAACTTCAGGAGGGATAACGACCAGGGTCAGCCCAGAGCTGGTTCCCATGAGGTGGAGGGCAGACATGCTTCCATCCTCCAACCTTTTTACCAATTCTGACACCAGTTGTCCTCCCCACAGCACTCTCTACTTCTCTGTTGCGATGGCCACACAGAACTCACAGACCATACAGAGTACGACTTGGAATTAGGATCCACAGGCTACAATGCTGAATAAGGATCGGGCAGCCTGTAGGCAAAGTCTCCCTTCTTCAGTGCAGGACAGCTCTCTCAGCTCCTCTCGGCCGTGCAGGCCTCCTGTCAGCCCCCTGAAGACAGGCTCCTCTTGACCCCTCAGGACAGATTCCTCTTGGCCCTGCTGCCTGTCACCACTGACTCTGCCTCAGGGCCCCTTCTGGACCTGTTGCTGTCTTCAGTGTTACAGCCCTTGACCCATGTTACAGCTCTTTTAGGAAGTTCTTTGCCTCCTTTCTCTCTGCTTCTCTCTTGCCTTTTCTCCTTTCTGCTTCCTGTCTGGTAAACCTCTGTGGGGGTTGGCTGCATTTAAAGTTCTCATCTATTTCAAGACATGGCCCTCCCAACAGGACCACAAACTGACCAATCCCCTCTCAGTAGGCCACAGACACTTCATCTTCATAGTAGGCTATAGTAACTTCATTTGCATAGTCTATAGTCACTTCATTTGCATAGTATATTGACCAAAATCAAGGTGTCAGCAGAGCTATGCTCCCTCTGAAGGCTCTAGAGGAAGATCCTCCCTTGTCTCTCCCAGCTTCTGGGGGTTGCTGGCGATCCTTGACATTTGTTAGCTTGTAGGTGCAGCAATTTGACCTCTGCCTCCATCTTCACATGGCCGTCTTCCCTCTGTGTCCGTCTCTGTTCCTGTGACTTCCCCTCTTATAAGGACAGGACTCAGACTGCATTAGGGCCCACAGTACACCAGTGTGACCTCATGTCACCTAACTGATAACATCTTTAAAGACCCTGTTTCCAAGCAAGGTCACATTCACCAGGGTTTAGGAATTCAACATATCTTTTGGAGGAGAAACAATTCAATCCATAATAAATACCCATGTAACCACCACCCAGGTCAAGAAATATAACATTACTGGCAAAAGCTACAATTAATCAAAACTTCCACTCTCTTTGTGAAGCCTAAAACACTTTAACTCCATTTGACCCCTCCTAAGTTATTTTTTTTTTTAAGTTAGAGGAGCCCTGGTGGCACAGCAGCTAAGCACTTGGCTGCTAACTGAAAGGTTGGCCATTCCAACCCACCAGTGGCTCCACAGGAGAAAGCTTTAAGTTATTTTTTTTTTAAGTTAGAGGAGCCCTGGTGGCACAGCAGCTAAGCACTTGGCTGCTAACTGAAAGGTTGGCCATTCCAACCCACCAGTGGCTCCACAGGAGAAAGCTGTGGCAGCCGGCTTCCATAAAGATTATAGTCTTGACTCAAAAAGAGACTCGTATACCAGTGTTCACTGCAGCATTATTTACAGTAGCAAAAAGTGGAAACTATCTAAATGCTCATCAATAGATGAATGGATAAACAAAATGTGGTACATCCATACAGTGGAATACTTACTCAGCCAGCAGAAGAAATGAAATCTTGATACATGCTACAATATGGATGAAGCTGGAGGACATTATGCTGAGTGAAATAAACCAATCACACACATACCCACACACAAAAACAAATGAACAAACCTGTTGCCGTCGAGTTGATTCTGACTCCTAGTGACCCTATAGAACAGAGTAGAACTGTTCCACAGGGTTTCCAAGAAGCAGCTGGTAGATTCAAACTGCCGACCTTTTGGTTAGCAGCCAACCTCTTAACCACTGTGCCACCAGGGCTCCAAAGGACGAATATTGTATGACCTCATTTATATAAAAAGGCAAGAAAAGGCAAATAAATGTACAGAGAACAAAGTTTATTAGTGGTTGCCAGGGGCAGGAGGGAGGGGGAATAGGGAAATTAATGGTGAGGGAAATACCGCATTGATTAAAGGTAGGGTTGCATAGCCAATTATTGCAATCACTGTCAATAAGTTGTACACCTATAAAAAGCTAAATTGGCAAAAGTTGTGTGATAGATATCACACAAAACAACAACAACAAAGAAAAAAAGAGAGAGAGAGAAGCTGCTGAGACTGTTTATATACAATCAAAAACCTCCTGGGATTTGCTCTCTTGGTTTGAGGTTTAGAGTCATGGTTTCATGAGACATCTCAATTAATTGGCCTAGTAATGTGTTTAGTGCTTCTGTTCTACCTTCTAGTTTGTTATGTAGTGCCTGGGGTCTTAAAAGCTTGCAAGCAGCCATCTAAGGCACAACAATTGGTGTCTTTGTGCAAGAACAACAGAGGAAGAAGTAGAGTCAAGAATAGGTTAACTGCCTCCATGAACAACTGCCTCTTTTGTCATTAAACCATCAGAACTGGATGGTGCTCAGCTACCTTCAGCTACATTACTGAATCTTGATCAAAAGGGGGATAATGCAGAACAGAATTTAAAATTCTCATCAACTCCAGACTTCCTGGAGCCATGTAGATTGGATGAACCCCTGAAACTACTGCCCTGAACCTTAAATCAAAAATATTCCTTGAAGTTTCTTAAAAACAAACAGTAGTTTAACTTAACTAGTAAAAACTGTATGTCTTGATCATTATACTCCTTTAAGAACTATCTATATGGAATTAAACTGACAACAGCAACTCCAAAGATTAGATAGGAACCTTAGGGGGCAGGGAGTTTATGTTAACAAGGGAGGAACAACTCAAAACGGAGGATGAGAATGGTTGCACAACTTGAAAAATGTAATCAGTGTCACTAAATGGTACATGTAGAAATTGGTGTATGTTTTGCTGTGTATTTTCTCAACAACAACAAAATTAATAAAATTAGGAAAAAAAAAAAAAAAAGAAGTTGAATAAAATTGGTCCTGTTCACAAACTCGGCAATTAAAGATACAACTCTGAAGATAGCCAATTAAAAAAAAAAAAAGATACAGCCTTAGAAATGCTATAGGGCAGTTCTACCCTGTCATATAGGGTCACTATGAGTCAGAATCCAATTGATGGCAAAGGATAATTTATAAGTTATTGTTGTTTGGTATTTAAATTCTAACACTTTTTCTTTCTTTTTTTTTATTGAGCTTTAAGTGAAAGTGTACAATTCAAGTCAGTTTCTCATACAGAAACTTATATAGACATTGTTATATGACCCTAGTGGCTCTTCCTACAATGTGACAGCACACTCCTTCTCTCCACCCTGTATTTCCCGTGTCCATTCAACCAGCTCCTGTCGCTCTCTGCCTTCTCATCTCGCCTCCAGACAGGAACTGCCCACATAGTCTCATGTGTCTACTTGAGCTAAGAAGAACACTCCTAACCAGTATCATTTCGTGCCTTACAGTCCAGTCTAATCCTTGTCTGAAGAGTTCGCTTTGGGAATGGTTTTAGTTTGGGCTAACAGAGAGTCCAGAGGCCATGACCTCTGGGATCCTTCCAGCCTCAATCAGACCATTAAGTCTGGTCTTTTTACCAGAATTTGAAGTCTGCATCCCACTTTTCTCCTGCCCCATCAGGGATTCTCTGTTGTGTTCCCTGCCAGGGCAGTCATTGGTGGTAGCTGGGCACCATCTAGTTCTTCTGGTCTCAGGCTATTGGAGTCTCTGGTTTATGTGGCCCTTTCTTTCTCTTGGGGTCATATTTTCCTTGTGTCTTTGGTGTTCTTCATTCTCCTTTGCTCCAGGTAGGTTGAGACCAACTGATGCATCTTAGATGGCCACTTACTGGGTTTTAATACCCTAGACACCACTTAACAAAGTGGGATGCAGGCCATTTTCTTAATGCACTGTGTTATACCAATTGACCTAGATGTCCCCTGAAACCGTGGTCCCCAGACCCATGCCCCTGCTACTCTATCCCTCAAAGTGTTTGGTCGTATTCAGAAAACTTCTTAGCTTTTGGATTAGTCCAATCATGCTGACTTCTCCTGAATTGTGGGTTGTCCTTCCCTTCACCTAAAATAATTCTTGTCTACTATCTAATTAGTGAATACCCCTCTCACTCCCTCCCCATCCTTGTAACCATCAAAGAATGTTTTCTTCTGTGTTTAAAACTTTTCTTGAGTTCTTATAATAGTGGTCTCATACAATACTTGTCCTTTTGCGACTGACTAATTTCACTTAGCATAATGCCATCCAGATTCCTCCACGTTATGTTTCATGGACTCATCATTGTGTAGTATTCCATTATGTGAATATTCCATAATTTGTTTATCCACTCATCCATTGATGGGCACCTTGGTTTTTTCCATCTTTTTGCCATTGTGAACAGTGCTGCAATGAACATGGGTGTGCATATATCTATTTGTGTGAGGGTTCTTATTTCTCTAGGATATATTCCAAGGAGTGGGGTTGCTAGATCCTATGGTAGTTCTATTTCTAGTTTTTTTAGGAAGCACCAAATCAATTTTCAAAGTGGTTGTACCATTTTACATTCCCACCATCAGTGTATAAGTGTTCCAGTCTCTTTAGAACCTTTCCAACATTTATTATTTTGTGTTTTTAGATTAATGCCAGCCTCCTTGGAGTGAGATGGTACCTCACTATAGTTCCGATTTGCATTTCTCTAATGGCTAATGACCGTGAACATTTCCTCATGTATCTGCTAGCGGCCTGAATGTCTTTTTTAGTGAAGTGCCTCTTCATATCCTTTGCGCATTTTTTAATTGGGTTGTCTTTTTGTTCTTGAGGTTTTGCAGAATCTTGCAGATTTTGAGGGATTAGATGCTGATTGGATTTGTTGTAGTCAAATTTTTTTTCCCAGTCTGTAGGTTGTCTTTTTACTCTTTTGGTAAAAGATTTGGATGAACATAAGTGTTTGATTTTTAGGACCTCCTAGTGTTTGTGCACTGTTAGTATTGTTTTGTATACTGTTTATGCAGTTTATAAGGGCTCCTAGTGTTGTCTCTATTTTTTCTTCTGTGATCTTTATCATTTTAGATATTATATTTAGGTGTTTGATCCATTTTCAATTAGTTTTTGTGCATGGTGTGAGGTATGGGTCTTGTTTCATTTTTTTGCAGATGGATAACCAGTTATGCCAGCACCGTTTGTTAAGAAACTGTCTTTTTTCCCATTTACTGGACTTTGGGCCTTTGTCAAATATCAGTTGCTCATAGGTGGATGGATTTATGTCTGGGTTCTCAATTCTGTTCCATTAGTCTATGTATCTGTTGTTGTACCAGTACCAGGCTCTTTTGACTACTGTGGCGGTATAATAGGTTCTAAAATCAGGTAGGGTGGGGCCTCCCACTTTGTTCTTCTTTTTCTGTAATGCTTTACTTATCTGGGCTTCTTCCCTTTCCATATGTAGTTGGTGACTTGTTTCTTCATTTCGTTAAAAATGCCATTGGAATTTGGATCAGGATTGCATTGTATCTGTATATCGTTTTGGATAGAATTGACATTTTCACAATGTTGAGTCTTCCTATCCATGAGCAAGGTATGTTTTTCCATTTATGTAGGTTTCTTTTGGTTTCTTGCAGTAGTGTCTTATAGTTTCCTAGCATAGATTTTTTACATCTCTGGTTAGATTTATCCCTAAGTATTTTATCTTCTTGGGGGCTATTGTAAGTGGTATTGATTTGGAGATTTCCTCTTCGATGTTCTTTTTGTTGGTGTAGAGAAATCCAACTGATTTTTGTATGTTTATCTTGTATCCTGATATCCTGATACTTTGCTGAAATTTTTGATTAGTTCCAATAGTTTTCTTGTGGATTCTCTAGGGCTTTCTGTGTGTAAGCTCATATTATCTGCAAATAGGGATACTTTCACTTCTTCCTTACCAATTTGGATGCTCTTTATTTCTTTTTCTAGCCTAATTGCTCTGGCTAGGACCTCCAGCACATTGTTGAATAAGAGTGGTGATGAAGGGCATCCTTGTCTGGTTCCCATTCTCAGGGGGAATGCTTTCAGACTCTCTCCACTTAGGATGATGTTGGCTTTGGCTTTGTATAAATGCCCTTTATTATGTTGAGGAATTTTCCTTCTATTCCTATTTTGCTGAGAGTTTTTATCATGAATGGGTGTTGGACTTTGTCAAATGCCTTTTCTGCATCAATTGATAGTATCATATGGTTCTTGTCTTTTGTTTTATTTATGTGGTAGATTACAGTGATTGTTTTTCTAATGTTGAACCATCCCTGCATACCTGGCATGAATCCCATTTGGTCATGGTGCATTATTTTTTTTTTTGATATGTTGTTGAATTCTATTGGCTAGAATTTCATTGAGGATTTTTGCATCTAAGTTCATGAGGGATATAGGTCTGTAATTTTCTTTTTTGTGATGTCTTTACATGGTTTTGGTATCAAGATTATGCTGGCTTCACAGAATGAATTTGGGAGTAGTCCATCTTTTTTCTATGCTCTGAAATACCTTTAGTAGTAGTGATGTTAATTCTTCTCTAAAAGTTTTGGTAGAATTCTCCAGTGAAGGCCTCAGAGCCAGGGTTTTGTTGTTGTTGTTGTTGGAAGCTTTTAAATTACCTTTTCAATCTCTTCTTTTGTTGTAGGTTTATTTAGTTGTTCTACCTCTGTTTGTATTCGTTTAGGTAGGTAGTGTGTTTCTGGAAATTTTTCCATTTCCTCTAGGTTTTCAAATTTGTTAGAGTACAACTGACTGGGAAAAAGTTTTTAGCTATGACATTTCCAATCAGCGCCTGATCTCTAAAATCTACGTGATTCTGCTAAAACTCAACCACAAAAAGGCAAATAATCCAATTAAAAAATAGGCAAAGGACACTTTGGAGAGTGGCATCTGTGGTCTTAAATGCTAGCAAGCGGCCATCTAAGATGCATCAATTGTCTCAACCCACCCGGAACAAGGAAGAATGAAGAATACCAAAGACACAAAATAATTATGAGCCTAAGAGACAAAAAGGACCACATAAACCAGAGACTACAATCAGCCTGAGACCAGAAGAGCTAGATGGAACCTGGCCACAACAGATGACTGCCCTGACAGGGAACTCAACAGAAAAACCCTGAGGGAGCAGGAGAGCAGTGGGATGCAGACCCCAAATTCTTGTGAAAAGACCAGACTTAATGGTCAGACTAGGACTGGCGGGGCCCCAGAGGCCATGGGCCCCAAACCCCATTCCCAAAGCCAACTCTTCAGACAGGGATTGGACTGGAATAGGGGATGGAAAATGAGACTGACTGGTGAAGAACAAGCTTCTTGGATCAAGTCGACACATGAGACTGTGTTGGTATCTCCTGTCTGGAGGGGTGATGAGAGGGCAGAGGTGGCCAGAAGTTACCTGAATGGACACAAGGAGAGAGAGTGGAGGGATGTTCTGTGCTATCTCATCAGAGGGAGAGCAATTAGGAGTGTATAGCAAGGTGTATGTAAATTTTTGTATGAGAAACTGACCTGATATGTAAACTTTCACTTAAAGCACAATAAAAATTAATTTAGAAAAATAAATAAATAAAGAATGCTATCACCTACGGTTTGATCACCTAAAAAAAAAAAAAAAAAATGGGCAAAGGATATGAACAAACTCACTTCACTAAAGAAGACATTCAGGCCACTAAAAAATATATGAGGAAATGCTCATGATCATTAGCCATTAGAGAAATGCAAATCAAAACTACAATGAGGTACCATTTCACTCCCAGAAGGCTGACATTAATCCAAAAAGCACAAAACAATAAACATTGGAGATGTTGTGGAGAGACTGGAACACTTATACACTGCTGGTGGGAATGTCAAATAGTACAAACACTTTGGAAATCGATTTGGCACTTCCTTAAAAAACTAGAAATAGAACTACCATATGATCCAGCAATCCCACTCCTTGGAATATATCCTAGAGAAATAAGAGCCTTTACACGAACAGATATATGCACACCCATGTTCATTGCAGCACTGTTTAGAATAAGAAAAAGTTGGAAGCAACCAAGATGCCCATCAATGGATGAATGGGTAAATAAACTATGGTATATTCACACAATGGAATACTATGCCTCAATAAAGAACAATGTTGACTCCATGAAACATTGCATAAATGGAGAAAACTGGAAGACATTATGCTGAGTGAAATCAGTCAATTGCAAAAGGACATATATTGTATAAGACCACTATTACAAGAACTGGAGAAACAGTTTAAACAGAGAAGAAAATACTCTTTTGCGGTTACGAGAGGGGAGAGGGAGGTAGGGAGGGAAAGGCATATTCACTCATTAGATAGTAGATAAGTTTTATTTTAGGTGAAGGGAAAGACAGTACACGACACAGGAGAGGTCAACACAAATGGACTAAACCAAAAGCAAAGAAGTTTCCTGAATAAACTGAACTCTTCAAAGGCCAGATGTAGCAGGGGCAGGGGTTTGAGGACCATGGTTTCAGGGGACATCTAAGTTAATTGGTATAATAAAATCTAAAATCTATTAAAAAACATTCTGCATCCCACTTTGGTGAGTGGCATCTGGGGTCTTAAATGCTAACAAGTGGCCATCTAAGATGCATCAATTGGTCTCAACCCACCCGGAACAAGGAAGAATGAAGAACACCAAAGACACAAGGTAATTGTGAGCCTAAGAGACAGAAAGGACCACATAAACCAGAGACTAAATCAGCCTGAGACCAGAAGAGTTAGATGGTGCCCGGCCACAACCGATGACTGCCCTGACAGGGAACTCAACAGAGAAACCCTGAGGGAGCGGTGGGATGCAGACCCCAAATTTTCATAAAAAGACCAGACTTAATGGTTAGGCTGGGACTGGAGGGGCCCTGGAGGCCATGGTACCCAGACCTTCTGTTAGCCCAAGACAGGAACCATTCCCAAAGCAAACTCTTCAGACAGGGACTGGACTGGAATAGGGGATGGAAAATGATACTGGTGAAGAACGAGCTTCTTCGATCAAGTGGACACATGAGACTATGCTGGCATCTCCTGTCTGGTGGGGGGATGAGAGGCCAGAGGGGGCCAGAAGCTACCCAAAAGGACACGAGAAGAGAGAGTGGAGGGAAGAATTGCGCTGTCTTATTAGAGGGAAAAATTTTTTTTTTTTTTATTAGAGGGAGAGTAATTAGGAGTGTATGGCAAAGTGTATATAAATTTTTGTATGAGAGACTGACTTGATTTGTAAACCTTCACTTAAAGCACAATAAAAATTAATTAAAAAAAAAAAAACTAGAAATAGAACTACCATATGATCCAGCAATCCCACTCCTTGGAATATATCCTAGAGAAATAAGAGCCTTTACACGAACAGATATACACACACCCACGTTCATCGCAGCACTGTTTACCATAGCGAAAAGATGGAAACAACCAAGGTGCCCATCAACAGATGAATGGGTAAGGAAATTATGATATATTCACACAATGGGATACTATGCATCGATAAAGAACAATGATGAGACCACTATTATAAGAACTCGAGAAATAGTTTAAATAGAGAAGAAAATATTCTTTGATGGTTACGAGAGTGGGGAGAGAGGGAGGGAGGTATTCACTAACTAGATAGTAGACAAGAGCTATTTTAGGTGAAGGGAACGAAAACACACAATACAGGAGAGGTCAGCACAACTGGACTAAACCAAAACCAAAGAAGCTTCCTGAATAAACTGAACGCATAACAGGGGCGGGGGTTTGGGGACCATGGTTTCAGGGGACACCTAGGTCAATTGGCATAATAAAATCTATTAAGAAAACATTCTGCATCCCACTTTGGAGAGTGGCTTCTGAAGTCTTAAACACTAGCAAGTGGCCATCTAAGATACATCAACTGGTCTCAACCCACCTGGAGTAAAGGAAACTGTAGAACACCAAAGACACAAGGTAATTACGAGGTCAAGAGACAGAAAGGGCCACATAAACCAGAGACTATATCAGCCTGAGACCAGAAGAACTAGATGGTGCCCAGCTATAACCGATGACTGCTCTGACAGGGAACACAACAGAGAACCCATGAGGGAGCAGGACAGCAGTGGGATGCAGACCCCAAATTCTCATAAAAAGACCAGACTTAAAGGCTTGACTGAGACTAGAAGGACCCCAGAGGTCATGGTCCCCAGACCGTTTGTTAGCCCAAGACAGGAACCATTCCCAAAGCCAGCTCTTCAGACAGGGATTGGACTGGACTATGATAGTGGTGAGGAGTGAGCTTCTTGAATTAAGTAGACACATGAGATTAGGTGGGCAGCTCGTGTCTGGAGGGGAGAGGAGAAGGCAGAGGGGACAGAAGTTGGCCAAATGAACACAGGTGGAGAGAAGGAGCGTGCTGTCTCATAGGGAATATATAGCAAGGTGTATATAAATTTTTGTATGAGAGACTGACTTGATTTGTAAACTTTCACTTAAAAAAAAAGCACAATAAAAAATAAAAAAAGGAAAAAAATTTGTTAGAGTACAGTTTTTCATACTATTCTGTTATGATTCTTTTAATTTCAGTTGGGTCTGTTGTGGTATCGCCCATCTCATTTCTTACTCGGGTTATTTGCTTCCTATCCTGTTTTTGTCAGTTTGGACAATGGTTTATTGACTTTATTGATCTTTCCAAAGAACAAGTTTTTGGTCTTGTTAACGCTTTCAATTGTTTTTCTACTCTCTATTTCATTTAATTCTGCTCTAATTCTTTTTATCTGCTTTCTACTGGTGCTCGAGGGTTTCTTTTGCTGTTCTGTTTTTATTTGTTCAAGTCGTAGGGCTAAATCTTTGATTTTGACCCTTTCTTCTTTTTGGATGTGTGCATTTATCACTATAAATTGACCTCTGAGCACTGCTTTTGCTGTGTCCCAAAGGTTATGGTAGGATGTGTTTTCATTCTCATTTGATTCTATGAATGTCTTTATTCTGTCCTTAATTTCTTCTGTAACCCAATAGTTCTTAAGCAAGGTGTTGTTCAGTTTAAATGTATTTGATTTTTTTTTCCTTGTTTTTTCTGTAATTGATTTCTACTTTTATGGCTTTATGGTTAGAAAAGATGTTTTGTAATATTTTGATGTTTTGGATTTTGTTAAGGTTTGGTTTATGGCCTAATACGTGGTCTATTCTGGAGAATGTTCTGTGTGCGTTGGAAAAGAAAGTGTACTTGGCTGCTTTTGGGTGGGGTGTTTTGTATACGTCTATGAGATCAAGTTGGGTGATTGTGGCATTAAATCACCTGTATCTTTATTGAGCTTCTTTCTGAATATCTGTCCTTCACTGAAAGTGGTGTGTTGAAGTCTCCTACTATTATTGTGGAGCTGTCTATCTCTCTTTTAAATGCTGTTAGAGTTTATGTATTTTGGAGCTCTGTCATTGGGTGTATAAATATTTGTTATGGTAATGTTCTCCTGGTGTATTGACCCTTTAATCAGTATATAGTGTCTGTCCTTATCCTTTGTGCTAGATTTTACTTTAAAGTCTATTTTCTCAGAAATTAATATTGCCATTCCTCTCTTTTTTCATTGTTGTATGCCTGATATATTTTTTTCCATCCTTTGAGTTTTTGTTTGTTTGTGTCTTTAAGTCTAAGGTGTGTCTCTTGTAGGCAGCATATAGACAGATTGTGTTTTTTTTTTAATCCATTCTGACCCTCTCTGTCTCTTTATCATTGCATAGTCCATTTACATTCAGCGTAATTATGGATAGGTATGAGTTTAGTGCTGTCATTTTGATGTCTTTTTGTGTGTGTGTTGTTGACAGTTTCTTTGTTCCACTTAATTTTCTGTGCTGAGTCATTTTTCTTTACATAGTTTCTTTACCTCTTTTTCATTGTTGTTGCTTTTGTATTTGCCGAGTCTTTATGTTTTTCTTGTTTTTTATTTTGACGTGTAGGATTGTTAGTTTCCTTTGTGGTTACCTTAATACCTACCCCTATTTTTCTAAGTTTAAACCAGTCTTTTATTTCTTTAAATGTCTGTGACTTCCCCTCTACATGAAAGATTTATGACTACATTTTTTAGTCCTTCTTTTTTGATATAATGTTGTCATCTTTTAGATAATGGTGTTTCTGTTTGCCTATTTTCACTGTTTTAGCTTTGATTTATTTTTGTGATTTCCCTATCTGGACTGATATTTGGTTGCTCTGTCCTGTGTTCTAGTCTTGGGCTGTTATCTGATGTTATTGATTTTCTGATTGGAGGACTCCTTTAGTATTTCTTGTAATTTTGGTTTGGTCTTTACAAATTCCCTTAATTTCTGTTTATCTGGAAATGCCCTAGTTTCACCATCATATTTGAGAGACAGTTTTTCTGGATATATAATTCTTGGTTGGCAGTTTCTTTTTTTCTTTCAAGGCTTTTATATGTCATCCCATTGCCTTCTTGCCTGCATGGTTCCTGCTGAGTAGTCCGAGCTTAGTCTTATTGACTCTCCTTGTTTATCCCTAGCCGCTCTTAAAATTCTCTATCTTTGGTTTTGGCACATATGATTATAATATGTCCTGGTGACTTTCTTTTGGGAATTTACCTTGTGTGGGGTTCAATGAGCTTCTTGGATAGATATCTTCTCATCTTTCACAACATCATAGAAGTTTTCTGCCAAGAATTCTCTCTGTATTCTCTGTTACTTCCCCCCCCGCCCAACCGCCCATGCCGTTCTGGTACTCCAGTCATCTGTAAGCTAATCCTCTTGATAGAGTCCCACATAATTCTTAGGGTTTCTTCATTTTTTAAATTCTTTTATCTGATTTTTCCTCAGATAAGTTGGTGTCTAGTGCTTTATCTTCAATCTCACTAATTCTGATTTCCACTGCCTCATTTCTGCTCCTGTGATTTCTACTGAGTTGTCTAACTCTGAAATTTTATTGTTAATCTTTTGGATTTCTGTATGCTGTCTCTCTATGGATTCTTGCAGCCTGTTAAATTTGTCATTATGTTCTTGTATAACCTTCTTAAGTTCCTCTATTGCTCTGTCTGTGTGTTTCTTAGCTTGTTCTGCATTTTGCCTGATCTCCTGAAGAGTTCTGTATATTAGTCTTTTGAATTCTACCTCTGGTAATTCCAAGAAGTTTTCTTCCTCCAGAAGGTTTCTTGATTCTTTGTTTTGGTAGCTTGCTGAAGCAATCATGGTCTGCCTCTTTATGTGATTTGATACTGACTGTTGTCTCCAAGACATCAGTAAGTTATTACGTTTATTTATTTTATGTTTGTTTGCTATGTCCTAGCTTGTTTTATTTTGATGTGCCCAAATAGGCCGATCAGGTGAGCTAGCTTGATTATTGATGTCTTTGAAGCTCTCACATCCTGTCTCCAGGTGGCTAGAGCTATTATTAGGTATGTAAGCCCAGGAGTTCATTTACTTTCCTTGTGTGGATTCAGCTCAGGTGTCCAGGTCATTGGTCACCGAGTGTGTGGTGCAGTATCTCACCTAGAGTCCTAGATGGGCAGGAGTGATTGGTGTAAGCACAGGTATCTGGCTGCAGTAGGGGGTCATGTGCTGATCAAGGCAGGGGGTTGACTGCTGCCCCTAAGTATCTGGGAGGAAGACATGTCCCTGTTCCCTAGAGTGTGTAGGTAGGTGGGTTTTGCAACTGAACTATGGGAACACAATACTGTTGGCTCTAAGAACTGGGAGTCACCACTTATTCTTGGGCTCCTGTCATGGGTGGCTTGGTGGAGTTTGTGGAGCCACCAGTCCTCAGGCCCCTGATGTGGGTAGGTGAGGACCCTGCTTAATGGGCAGGGTGGTGTCAAATGTCACAAATCTGCCACCCTCCCTTATAGCAGATACAGATAAAAATAGGCTTCAGGTATATACCCTGTAATACTGTGCTAATGAGGGCCCACACTGTTGACATGGGCCCACACAGATCTATGCAGGGGTGAAAGGCATTCAGAGCCCGTGGACCCTTATGCCTGTGCCAGGCAAAAGAGCTGTTTCTGCCCTGAGTTCCCCACTTAGGGGAGCTGGCAGATTATTTTTTCCTGTTTGTTAATTCGTTCCCTCTCCAAAGCCAGGAGAATGGCTCAGGTTGCACGATGGGTCCTACTTCTGGCCCAGGGAGGGCAGCAACCACTGAAGGCAGATGGAGACCTGGAGCAGAGCCAGGAGGGGGCAGGTAAATGGGAAAGAGGTACTTCTCAGGAGGCAGGTGTTTGATCTGTACCGTGGGTGAGATGCCTGTACTTATCTTTTGCTGATTGAGTGCCTTTTCTCACTGGTTCTGGAAGCTTGAGGAGGCTCTCTGCTGCTCAGTCTCTCCCTATGTGGAAAATGTGTCCTGAGCACCACTGCTTACCTCACTGTGCGTTACAGCTGATCCATCCTGAAGGGTGCCAATGGCAGCCTGGTCAGTTCTGGCAACTCCTCCCTGCTTCTGAACTGTCTCTCCCTCCCCCTGCTCCTCAGTCTGATTCCTCAACTTTGTCTTTGATGTTCAGGGCTCCTAGCTTGTCATATATAATTGATACATTTGTTTTTTCAGGTCTTTGTTGTAAGAGGGACGACAGGAAGCCTCTGACTACTCCATCCTCTTGGCCCCAATTTCTGAGGCCTGCTTTTTAAGTGCTTAGTTCATTCGTGATTTTTTTTTTTTTATGGGGCTTCTGTTTTCCTGTGGAATAGAGGCCTGGCAATCTGCTTCTGTAAAGATTACAGCCAAGAAAACCCTATGGAGCAGTTCTACTCTAACACATGGAGTCCAAATTGACTCACCAGCAATGGGTTTGGTTTTTTGGTTTTGTTTTCCTACAAAATCTAGTCCAAGTATTTTGGGTAATGAATACTTAGACGAGGAAGGCCCTGGTACAGTTATTTTGTTTTTAAACTACTCTGCTTGGCAGCAGTGGTGATTCAGTGGTAGAATTCTCACCTTCCATGTGGAAACCCTGCTGATGTAGTGGTTAGATTTCAGCTGCTAACCAAAAGGTCGGCAGTTCAAATCCACCAGGCATTCCTTGGAAACCCTATGGGCCAGTTCTACTCTGTCCTATAGCGTCACTACGGGTCGGAATTGACTCAATGGCAACTGGTTTGGTTTTTGCTTTTTTTTTGGTATGTGAGATACCTGGATTCAATTCCTGGCCAACGCACCTCATGCACAGCCACCATCCATCAGTGGAGGCTTGTGTGTTGTGATGACGCTGATCAGGTTTCGTAGGAGCTTCCAGACTCAGACAGACTAGGAGGAAAGGCCTGCTGATCTCCTTCCAAAAATCAGCTAATGAAAACCCTATGGATCACAATGATCTGGTCTACAAACAACCATGGGGATAACAAAGGGCTAGGCAGGTTTTTGCCCCATTGTGCATGGGGTCACCATGAGTCAGGCCGACTCCACAGCTGCTAACAGCTCTCCTGGATCTCAGCCACCTCTCCCTTCCTCTTAAAGACGGTTTCTGATACACACTCCCAAGGCGTGGCATCTTCTGACTCCTGCAGGAAAGAGCTACCTAGCTACAGGGGACTTAAGACTGAAGTCCCTGGAAGTGGGAGTCATGCTCTAAAATATTCATTAGGTTCCATCACAAGACAATAAGTAGCGTTGCCCTAACAGAGCAGATCTGTCTGGGGCCTTACCCTGGAGGACCTAAACCCATTGCCATGGAATCTATTCTGACTCATAGTGACCCTATAGGACAGAGTAGAACTGCCCGCATAGGTTTCCAAGGAGTGGCTGCTAGATTTGAACTGCAAACCTTTTGGTTAGCAATTGAGCTGTTAACCACAGAGCCACCAGGGCTCCCTGGAAGACCTACCAGATCAGAATACTCAGGGGAGGGGCCTGGGAGTGGAGTTTCTGATAGGTATAGCCAAGCGATGGCCAGGTTTAGGTGACTGAGAAAATGAAGTTAAAGCACTTAGTGGTCAGTATTGAGTCAGTAAGTCATTAAGGAGCTATTAAGCGTCCACATTGTGCCAGAAACTGTTCTAGGCACTGAGATTTCCAGATAAACTCCCTGCCCTCATGTAACTCCCATTGTGGCAATGGAGACAATGAGCAATTTCCAAGAAGGCTAATGAGGCGATTTCTCTCCCTCTGGCCTTGACCTCTAGCTCAGTTTCCAGGCCTCTTTCTCTCTCTATATATATTATGTTATGTTATAAAAATATATATTTCTGTTTTTGAAACTTCAGTTTTGTTTCTGATGCTCGTTGCAGAAGACTTAGAATATATAGAAATCAGAGTTTCATCTTATGTTGTATACATACCTGAATCACATGTTTTTGAAATAATGCAACACCAATAATGATCACGTCTCCTTAGGTGCAAAATTTGGCACCGTGTGACCTGTACTTTCCATTTAATCCTATGGCAAACCAGGATGGAATTACCTGAGGTCTTCAGGAAGTTCTTCGGGTATAAAACTTGAGATTACCGTTGGCCAGGCAGGCTTTGGTGTATTTCCTTTCTCACCCTCCCCACCACCTGCCTCATCCTGTGCCCAGTGTGGTGTGAGAGTGAGCAGAACATGGGAGTGGGAGAAATCTAAGGCCCCCATAAGCTGTGTGACTCAGGGCATTCCCTTCGCCTCTGTGTCCTCAGTTTGAACAGTACCTGGACCCATCACAGAGAGCCCCTAGTTGTGTAGTGGTTAAGCATTCAGCTGATAACTGAAAGGTTTGCAGTTTGAACTCACCAGCCACTCCGCTGGACAAAGATGTGGTAGTCTGCTTCTGTAAAGACTGGAAGCCCCAGGGGGCTGTTCTACTCTGTCCTATAGGGTCACTGTGAGTTGGAAGGGACTCGACAACAACGGGTTTGTTTTCGGTTTGGAACCATCTCACAGAGTTGTTATAAGGCCCAGATAGAATTATGGTTTTAAAGGACTCAGTACACAGTAGGCTAATGTTTGACAGCTAGGGAACTGGTGGCTAGATAATATGAAACAATCGTATGTGATACTTCATGCAATATAATTTATAACCATACATGGATTTTCACATAATTGAGATCTTCCTGGAAGGAGAGTTTTAATCGTGTGTTCTTTCACTTAAAAATATGCCCAGGCATAACATAGTTTATAAAGAAAGTGTTTTACATTCTACTTTGGTGAGTAGCATCTGGGGTCTTAAAAGTCTGTGAGCAGCCATCTAAGATACTCCGCTGGTCTCACCCCTTTGGACGCAAAGGAGAATGAAGAAAATCAAAGACACAAGGGAAAGATTAGGCCAAAGGACTAATGGATCGCAACTACCACGGCCTCCACCAGACTGAGACCAGTACAACTAGATGGTGTCTGGCCACCACCATTGACTGTTCTGACAGGGATCACAATAGATGGTCCCAGGGGGAGCTGGAAAAAAATGTAGAACAAAACTCTAACTCACAAAGAAGGACCAGACTTACTGGCCTGACACAGATTGGAGAAGCCCCAAGAGTATGGCCCCCAGACACCCTTTTAGCTCAGTAGCGAAGTCACTTCTGAGATTCACCCTTTAGCCAAAGATTAGGCAGGCCCATAAAACAAAATGAGACTAAAGAGGCACACCAGCCCAGGGGGAAGGACTAGAAGGCAGGAGGGGACAGGAAAACTGGTAACAGGAAACCCAAGGTGGAGAAGGGACAGTATTGATATGTCGTGGGGTTACTAACCAATGTCATAAAACAATATTGTACTAACTGTTAACGAGAAGCTAGTTTGTTCTGTAAATCTTCTTCTACAGTACAATTAAAAAAAAAAAATCTCTAGAGTAGAACCTCCTTATTCAAAGGCCAAGTCCTGAAACTCAGGTCGGCATGATCAATGCTGAGGGTGCATTTTAAAATTGTAAAATACAGAATGCTACGTACCCACCCAAAAGTGTATGTGCAATTTGTGAAAATGAGTTGAGCTGAACGCTTAAGATTTATGTACTTTACTGCATGTAAGTTACCTCTCAATTAAAAAGCTAAATAATAATAATAAAACAAAAATAAACAGCATGTATGGTCCCTTGGTGGCGCAAGCTGTTTGAGATCAGCTGCTAACCTAAAGGTTGGGAGTTCAAACTCACCCAGCAGCACCAAAGAAGAAAGGCCTGGTGATCTACTTCCAAAAAATCAGCCATTGAAAATTCTATGAAGTGCAGTTCTACTCTGACACATGGGGTTGCCATGAGTTGGGGTCAACTTAAAGAATAAAAAAAATGAATCCATGAGTCCCATCACCCAGATCAAGAAATAGGCCATGGTCATACCCACAAGTCTCCATGAGCTCCGCTCCCATTGCATCTCTGTCTCCCTCCCCCAGAAGACATCACTATCCTGAAGTTTGAGTTAATTACTCACTTGCTTGTATTTATAGTCTTGACAACTAGGTGCATATCCCTAAATAACACATCTTTTGTTTTCCCTATCTTGATCATTAGGTAAATGGAATCACATGGTCTATATTCTTCAGTCACTTGCTTCTTTTATCTACCTTATGTCTTTAAGATTGATTCATGTTGATGAGTGTGGGTATGGTGCCTTCTTTTTCACTGCTGTATAATATTCCACTGTGTGACTATCCCACAACCTACGTATCCATCCAACTGTTGATACACATACACATTTGAGTTGTTTCCAGGCCATACTATTGTATGCAAGGCTGTTTAGAACTTAATTACATGTGTCATCCGGTGTACATGCACAAGACTTTTCCTGGGGTATAAGCCTAGATCAAGGGTAGGCTCATATTTGACTTTACTAAGTTGCGCCCAACTCTCTTCCAAAGTCTTTGTACCCAGTTACACTCCTGCCAGTGGAGGAGTTCCCATCACTGCACTCTCTCAATTTCTGGTTACTGACAACTTTAATTTTTGCCAATTTGGTGGGTGAATTGTAGTATCTCATTGTGACTTTTAATTTTTCTAATTGATGATTAGATTATATTTTTATATGTTTAGGGGCTACTTGTGCTTCTTTTTCCATGAAATTCCTCTTTATTTCTCTTGCCTATTTTTCCTCATTTGTTTACTGATTTTCTCATTCATCAAGTTTTACTAAGCATCTAGGAGGACCAGGCATTCTTCTAGGTACTTGGAATACATCAATGAACAAAACGGTACATTAGAAGGTAAAAAGGACTAACGGGAAAAAAAAAAAATGGGTAGGGATTACCAGTAGTGTATTTGCGTGTCCATGGGTACAATTTTAAATAAGGTAGTCAGGGTGAGACTCAAAATGAGTTGATAGTTAAACAAAGACTTGGAACAGATGAGGCATTAGCCAGGCAGATATTTGGAGAAAGGGCATTCCAAGAAAAGGAAACAGCCAATGCAAAGGCCCTGAAGCAGGAGTGTGCCAGGCTTGTGCCACAAACAGCAAAGAAGCCAGGGGGGCTGCAGTGCAGTGGCAAGGAAGAGTTTTAGGATTTTATTATTTATTCTGGATACTAATGCTTTGTTGGTTATATGCATTCCAAATATCTTTCCGTAAGCTGTGGCCTGTCTTGTCTCCTCACTCTATTTGTGATATTTTTTGGTGAGCTGAGGTTTTTAATGTTAATGTAGTCAATCTTTTCCTTTAAGGTTTTTGCTTTTTTCATGTCATGTTTAAGTAACCTTTTCCTACCACAAAATCATAAAAACATTTTCCCACAATGTCTTTTAAAAGTTGTATAGTTTTGCTTTTCACATATGGGTCTTTGATTAACCTCGATTTGATTTTTATGAATGGTGTGAGGTAGGGGTCTAATTTTATTTTACTGTCTTAGGGAATACCATTTATACAAAATTCCACTCTTTCCCCACTCATCTTTAAAAACTACAAAATTCCACTCTTTCCCCACTCATCTTAAAAAACACCTCTGTCATGGATCATATATGTACAGTATTATGGATTGAATTGTGTTTCCCCAAAATATGTGCTGTAAATCCTAACCTTTATGTCTGTGGTTATAAACCCATTTAGGAATGGGTTGTCTTTGTTATGTTAATAGGCAGAATTAGTGTAGAGTGTGTCTTGAGTCTCTCTCGTTTGAGATATTAAAAAAAAAAAAAAGATTAAATGCAAGCTAGCAAGTAGAGATGGGGGAAGAGAAATGCCAAACCACATGAAGATCACCCAGGAGCAGAAGCTCAAAGAGACAAGGACCTTCCTGCAGAGCCAGCAGAGAAAGAAAGTCTTCCCCTAAAGCTGGCAGCCTGATTTCAGACTTCTAGACTGCAAAGTTGTGAGAAAATAAATTTCTGATTGTTAGAGCCTCCCACTTGTGGTATTTCTGTCGTAGCAGCACTAGATAACTAAGACATTTAGGTTGGACTCTAGGCACCCTATTTTGTTCCACTGGTCTTTTCACTTGCTCCTGTGTCAATACCACACTGTGTTAACTACCATGGCTTTATAAGTCTTGTTATCTGATAGGACAAGAACCCCTACCTCGTTTTCCATATTTCAGAATGTCTTGGCTATTCTTATGCTTCCATTTTGAGTTTTCTAAACACAATATACAAATGCACTATGAACATTTTGATTGGCATTATATTGAATCTATATAATACTTAGGACCTTTTAAACCATCATTTCTTTATTGTTTCAAACTTCAATTTTTTCCAAAAGACTTCTGAGGTGCTTACAATACCTGATTAGGAAATCCAGATCACGGAAGGGAGAAAAACTCAAATAGCCAACAAACCCAACACCATTGAGTTGATTCCGACTCATAGCCACCCTATAGGACAGAGTAGAACTGTCCCCATTGGGTCTCCAAGGCCATAAATCTTTTCAGACGGAAACTGCCACATCTTTCTCCCACAAACAGCCACCAGTGAGGAGAGCCCTGGTGATACAGCAGTTAAGCACTCAGGTGCTAACTGAAAGATTAGGGGTTCGAACCCACCGGCCACTCCTTGGGAGAAAGATGTGCCAGTCTGCTTCCGTAAAGATTATAGCCTTGGAAACTCCATGGGGCAGTTCTACTCTGTCCTATCAGGTTGCTATGAGTCAGAATTGACTCGACAGCAATGGGTTTGGCTTTTTGGGTTTTTTAGAACAAATATGGTGTTAATTGAGCATCCTGTTTGACTAGAGCTAGGGAAAAGGGGAAATTATTTTTGTTAATTTGTAAGGAGGAACCTACACCAACTTCATCAGTGAGGCACATTTCTTATTGTTGAAAATGCACAGGGATCTATGAAGGGCCACAAAAGAACAATAATGAACATCCACTGTTGCATGCATTGAAAATCAGAACAGAAGCAACCAGCTTCTTAGGGAGGGGTAGAGCTAATGTGAACCAAATGAGATTTCTGAAGGCAGGAGTTAGGGTGCTGGGAAGGTTGGATGTACACTGAAAAGAAGATGGTTTTCTGTTAAAACTGGACTTGGCCGCTTCCTACCTGTGGGAATGGGGCAAGGGCCAAAACCTTCACAGCCTCACTTCCTTCATTTGTTAAATGGAGTGTGCAATGACAGCTCATGGTCAGCTCTGATGTCGTCATGTGGGCAGAGGGTCAGCTGAGAGCCAGGCCCACTGTAAGCCCCATGGAGACTGCTTTTCCCCTCTTCCTATGCATGCAGGGCCCTAGGGTGGAGATTAAGATCTGGGCACAACAGATGGACTGTCTCCCAATAAAAACCAGTTGCCATCAAGTTGACTCTGACTCATTGCTACCCCATGTGTGTCAGAGTAGAACTGTGCTCCACGGTTTTCGATAGCTGATTTTTTGGAAGTAGATCACCAGGTCTTTTTCCCAAGGTGCCTCTAGCTGGATCCAAACCTCCAACCTTAGGGTCAGCAGCGAGCACGTTAACCATGTGCACCACCCAGGGGCTCTTCTCTCCATCGAGTCAATTCCAACTCATAGCAACCCTACAGAACAGAGTAGAACTGCCCCATAGGGTTTCCAAGACCGTAAATCTTTATGGAAGCGGACTGCCACATCTTTCTCCCTCAGAGTGGCTTATGGGTTTGAACTGCTGACCTTCTGATTAGCAGCCAAACGCTTTAACAACTGTGCCACCAGGGCTCCTTTGTCTTGGAATGACCCATTGCTGTTGAGACGATTCTCACTCAGAGTGACCCTATAGGACACAGTATAACTGCCCCCATAGGATTTCCAAGGAGCTGCTGGTAGATTTGAACTGGTGACCTTTTGGTTAGCAGCCGAGCTCTTAAAAAAAGTCCCTGTAAATTCCTCTTCTCTGCAATGCAGCACTAGCAGGCACGGGGCTGTATAGGCCACAGGGATGGCTTTGTGGTCTGGGCAAACTGGTGTATACCAGAGTCCCTCTTCCCCCCTCCTCCCTCTCCTCCCCCCTCTCCTCCCCCCTCTTCCCCCCTCCACCCCCTCTCTTCCCCCTCCACCCCCCTCTTCCCCCCTCTTCCCCCTCCACCCCCCTCTCTTCCCCTCCACCCCCCTCTTCCCCCTCTCCTCCCCCTTCCCCCCTCTTCCCCCTCTCCTCCCCCTTCCCCCCTTTCCCCCTCTCCTCCCCCCTTCCCCCTCTTCCCCTCTCCCCCTTCCCCCCTCTCCCCCTCTCCCCCCCTTCCCCCTCTCCCCCCTTCCCCCCTCTCTCCCCCCACACCTCTCTTTCCCCCCCACCCCTCCCCCCATCCCCAGGGCTGCCTGGCTTGTGCTGTAGCCACAGCCACTGGATCACAGCAAAAGTACAGGGACCCTGAGATGGAGGAGCAGGGCTGGGAGACAGGAAATCTCATTCCAGTTTCTCCCAGGCCCTGAAGAGCCAGAGCCTGAGGTATCCCAGCCTCTGTGAGCAGCAGTTCTCCAACTTGCCACATGATGAGAATCACCTGGTTACAAATTTGGTTTTGCAAGCCTCTTCCCTGGGGAATCCAATTCAAGGGAGTGGGGACAGGCCAGGCTTTTGGTTTGTCCCAGCCCTCAGGCAATGCCTGCCTTCAAGCAAGTTTGGGAACTGTGGAGGGTGGTTTCAAGAGCCAGGGCTCTTTAATCATCTGGATTCAAGTCCTAGCTCTACCAGTGCTACCAGTGAGGCCTTAGGTAGGTGTCTTAGTTATCTAGTGCTGCTATAACAAATACCACAAGTGGGTGGCTTTAACAAACAATTTTATATTCTCACAGTTAGGAGGCTGAAAGTCTAAATTCAGGGCACTGACTCAACCAGGGAGGCTTTCTTGCTGTGTTGGCTCTGGGGGAAGATCCTCGTCTCTTTTCAATTTCTGTTCCTTGGTGATCTTCATGTGGCATGGCATCTATCTCCCCCCATCTCTGCTTGCTTGCCTGCTCGCTTAATCTGGTCTTTTATATCTCAAAAGGGATTGATTTAAAACACCAAACCAAAACCAACCAACCAAACAAAAAAATCCCACTGCCATGGAGGTGTTTTAAATCATACTCACAAATCATAATCATAGGGTCACTATGAGTATGATTTAACAGGCCGTATGGGAGTATAACCACGGGTATAAGAGTTAAGGTTTACAACACATTATTTGATCCATAATGGTAGGTAATGTGCTTATCTTCTCTGGGTTTCAATTTCCTCCTTGGGAAACAACAGAATGAGGTTTGCAGGTCTGGCACTTAGCCCTTGGCCCGGCACAAAGGAAGCACCACCAGATATGAGGCGATAATCCGTACTGCTATCCCTTGCATGGCCGGGAGCCTATGGTTGCTCTGGGTGACCAGCCTGTCACTGTTCACCCTCTCTCCAATAAGCTCTCCTCTGTGGGGCAGCAGCAGAGGGTAAGGGAACCAGACTGTCTGCCCCAGAATCCCAGCGGTCACACCTCCCCTCTGTGAAATCTTGAGCATCACTTCTCTCTGCATTTCAGTTTCCTCCCATTTCCAAGGCGAATAATTGTGCCTACCTCATACGCTTTTTGTGCCTGGCACATAGAAATCTTTGAGGACTTGTTAGCTAACAGTGGAGTCTCTGGGTGATACAAATGGTAAAACACTCAGCTGCTAACTTTGGAGGTTCAAGGCACCTCAGAAGAAAGGCCAGGCGATTTACTGCCCAAAAACCAACCACTGCAAACCCTGTGGAGCACAGTTCTACTCTGACACACATGGAGTCACTGTGAGTTGGAGTCAACTTGATGGCAACTGGTAGCTAATGTCATTACTATAGTTGATCAATCAATAAATGATGCTACTCTTTGCCTAGCCCTGAGCTGGGACTGCGAGGGCACCATTTTTTCAGACTTTGCATCCAGACTGCCTGGGTTTGAAAGCAAGCTCTGGCACTTACCAGCTGTGTGACTTTGGGCAAGTGTTTCTTCTTCTCTGGGCCTAAGGTTGTGTCTTCATCTGTTTCCTCAACCGACCTCCGAAGTTTAAAATAGTTTTGAATGTGTTCGTGTTTGTAAAGAGCTCAGGACAGTGCCTGGCACGTGTACACACCGTGAGTGATAAATAAATGAATCCCAGCCAGGGGCTCCTTTCTAGACCTGGGGACCGCGGGGCTGTGGTTTCCCACACGGCGCGTGGGACGACCTGAGCCCGGAATGCTTCCGGGGAGGAGGTGCGGGCCCGCGGCGCACTACGTGGGCCTGGGTGCCGAGCGCTGTTGGGCAGGGAAGGGCGCCCGCGCCGCATACCCGGCTGCTACTCAAGTTCCGGGGTCTGCGGCGAGCGCTTTGGACTCTGCGCGACTTTTTCAATACATGTTTTTAAATACACAACATGGTTTTGATTTTAGGGCAAACCTAAGCGAAATAAGAGGACTAAGGCTATTCTGATTTGGCAAAACCTGTGCATCTGGGCCAGGAACGACGGAAGGAAACTTAGGGGACGTCAGGTGGGTGCAGCCGGGTGGGGAGTTCTGAGGGGGTTCCCACCTAGGAGGAGCGCAATGGCCTGGCGGTGCACCTAGGGCTCCCCGAGTCCGGGTAACCCCCCTCCCAGCTCCACCGGGCGGCGAAGGGCGCAGGGCGCAGGGAATCACCCCCTCCCCCAGACAGGAGAGCGGTGTTTTTCTTTTTAATGTCTCTGTTTATCTCTTCGATTTATTTTTAACCGCGGTATATAAGCCTTTGATTTTTTAATCTATTAAAAATAGTAACTATGCCCCTATGTACCCTCCAAAAGGTCCCTGGGTGGCCCGAAAGGCTTGCGCTCAACTACTAATCAAAGTGGCAGTCAAACAAACACAGCAGCGCCACTTAAGAAAGGCCTGGCAATCTGCTTCAGTGAAGACTGCAGCCAAGAAAGCCCTGTGGAGCTCAGTCCTACTGAGCCGTGAGTCGGGATGGATGCCAAGGGCAACGGGTTTAGTTGTTTGGTATGTGCCCTCCAGGCGCTCAGCATGCCCTAGTGCCTGGGCACCCCAATCTTCCCCGGTTTTACCACCCGGGAGGTACCCTGAGCGTCTCATTTCTTTCCGGCTTATCTGTCCTAATTCAATTTTCTCACTCTGCATGCATCCTTTGTATCAGTAATTTTGAAACAAAACAAACCTTACAGATTTACTTTTGGGAGGGATTGCTATGTCAACGCGGGTTGTTAGTTTGATTCTTCTGAACCTGCAACCAACACCCTCTGAGGAACTGGCTGGACAAGGCCGTAGGGGCTGCTTCCCAGAGCTCAGCGCTCTACAGTTTGAGGCTTAATAAGAAACGTGAATATAAGGCCTGACATTGTCACCGACTGATGAGAGTGTGGGGCTGCTTAAACCAGAGGCATTTTCCGGAGAGAGGTGACCAGTGTGGCAGGCTCTCATTTAAACATTCTCGCCTCACCCCCCATCCCACCCCACCCCACCCCTAGTCTTCGGTATATATATCTCCCCTATTGATGTAACCTCTCTCACCCTCGGTTTCCTGAGCTGCAAATGAAGATAGGTTAGATTAAACTGATGCCTGGAGAGGTTTAATACCTTGCCTGTGTACAAATGGCCGGTACTGGCAGAGCTGAGGTTTGATTCCCTGTCTGTCTCAGGTCAGAGACTGAGGGCACCTGCCAAGAGCTCTCAGATTTACTCCTTGAACCCTACTATGTGCCAGGCACCGTTCTGGGTGCTGGGTATTAAAAGGAGAGCAACAATAAGCAGGGCCCTCGGTGGCGCAGTGGTTAAGAGCTGGGCTGTTAACCAAAAGGTGGGCAGTTGGAATCCATCAGCTGCTCCTTGTAAACTGTATGGGGCGGTTCTCTGTCCTATAGGGTCTCCATGAGTTGGAATCAACTCCACAGCAAGGGGTCATGTGATTGGAGCTCACAGTAACTGGCCCCACTTAAAAGAATGCCTCAGCCCATTTTACAAAAGGAAGACTGAGATTGGGGATGCTGTAAAGCATTTAGCCAGGGGTCCTCACACTTGGAAGCCCCCCGGAGCTGCTAGTCAGCCATTGTTCCCCGTTGTGAGTGCTTGGGGGAAAGGTACACGGAGACCCTTCAGTTACTCTGCTGGCCCCTGAAGCCAGGATGGAAAGTGGTGTAACTCTAGGTGAGATAAGTATTACTTCTAATGGTACTGCAGAGAAGTGAATGAGAAAAACGGCCAAGGCTGTGCAGGACCCCAGGCAGTCGTGAGCAAATACTCTGATGTGGTTAAGAAAAGAGCATGAATTTGGGTGATTTCCTGGTAGAAAGGTTCCCGTGGTTGTGAGTTAGGCTGCTTGCTAGGGCTTGGTGCCTGCCAAGTGGCGCTATCCTGCTTAAAAGATGGCCTGGTGGCCCAGCGGAGCCTCAGTTTGCTCCTCCCTGAGACGGGGTCATCCTGTGAACTATGAGAAGGTCAGCAAAAGCGGAAAAAGTCTCACAGCGAGGTCACAGGTCCAGGAGGCAGAAGGCCGCAGCGGAGCTGAACGTATCCTCCTCCCCAAATGCCTCCCAACCACAGCAAGGGGAATTCAGGTTCCGGGCCCCAGGCCAAGCCCTGAGCTCGCCGGTTCCCCCTAGTGCCACGGCCCAGCCCTGATACCCGCCAAGGTGGACGAGTGCAGCCCAGTCCGGCAGCAATACCCTACCCGGCGTCCATTCCAGTGCCTTGCGCGGCTCCAGCAAGGGGTAAGCATTTAGAATCTCCTAGCATCTCTCTTCTCTCGCCTCGCGGACGGAACGCGGGCCTGGGTGGAGGCACTTACCCAGAGAGTGGACAGAACTGACTCTGGCAGCGTTGCATGGTCCCCAGCGCGGTCGCTGCACGGCTGGCGGTGGCGGCACCCCGGGTCAGGCGACTCTTCCCAGGAGTCGGTGGCGTACATCGAGCCGCGCTCTGTGCCTGGTCGCCACCAGCAAAATTTGGGCTGCGTCAGGGCGCTCTCGGCCGGTGTCCCGTAGCCCCAAGCCCGGTCGCCCTACGCAGCCCGCCCGGAGCTTCCTGGCCCAAATCTCGTACCCCGCGGGAACACAAAGCCCCGATTCCCAGCTGCTTTTTTCTCTTTGTAAGAAGCGCTGGGCAGTTCCTCCTGGACCCGGGGTCTCGGGACAGATTTGTTAGGGATCAGGCCCGTGCTCCTGTGGGCTAGTGAGACCCGGCTCAGAGTGAGGCATCCCTGTCATCCTCAATTTACAGACCAAAAGGGGAGGTGCACAGCTGGCAAGTTAAGTTAGGAAGCAAGCAGGTTTTTTAGCT
This sequence comes from Loxodonta africana, assembly GCF_030014295.1. Classification (NCBI taxonomy): domain Eukaryota; kingdom Metazoa; phylum Chordata; class Mammalia; order Proboscidea; family Elephantidae; genus Loxodonta; species Loxodonta africana. The sequence goes on from NC_087343.1 coordinate 191,700,102, forward strand.
TGGTATCCTACAGCCTCACTTTTTTCATCTATAACCGCTGCCACTGTACTTGTCTGTCAGGAGTATGGCGAGATTAGTTTAATGCTGTGAGGAGAAGATGTCTGTTTGGTTATGGCCCTGGGGCTTTCCTGCCCATTGAATCATGTGGCCTCACCCCCTGGAGAGAATGGCCTGCAGGACATCTCTCTGCGGTGCAATCTCTGTGCTCAGTCCAGGTCGTGAGGTTGGAAAATTGCTGGGTTGGGTAGTTCTGGGCAGCTTGACCAACGCTTTGGTTCTCAGCTTTCTCATCTGTAAAATGGGCTAAGGTATTCTTTTAAGCGGGATGAGTAATGCACCGTTCCCTAACGGTGCCTGGTATGTATACAGAAGGGTTGGTTCAAGGCCTGCGTTTGAGAGCTCTGGGCAGGCTACCCCAGTCTCTGAAGTAAGACAGGCCTGGAAATGAACTTTAGCTCTGTTGTTATCCGCGACTTGCACGCAGGCAAGGCATTCAACCTCCCCAGGCCTCAGTTTACTAAATTTTAAAATAGGACCTCCCTTTTCGGATTAGTTAAGATTACACTAGACAATTCCAGAAAGCGCCTAACGCTGGAACCAGCACGAGTTCGTTTTTGTTATCATTTATTAATTTTCCCAGTGAATGTGCCTGCGACCCCAGACCAGCCGCGACAGGCTGCCTCTGCCTTCCGGAATTCTGTTTCTGCAGCGCCGCGAGGGGAAAGAAGAACACGTGCGGGGTCAGCGCACTCTCTTTAATGCGAAAGGGTGTCTCATTTCTTAACAGCAACAGGTAAAAACATAAATACGGGTGGGTGGGAGGCGATGGCAAGTCAGCTGAGGGCCCGGGCGCCGGGCCCAGGCTGGGGGAAGGGCGGCTGGATCTTAGGCCCCGCGCGCCCGGACTCTCAGCCCCAATTGGCTGGTGTTCGGCCCATTGAGGGTGCCCATGGGCGCTCGGAAGGCACTCCCGGGGCGGTGGCTAAGGCATCAGGCTGTGGGTTCGCTCACCACAGGCTGCTGCGTAAACTAGGCCACAAACTCCCGAGCGGGGAGAGAAAGGCGCACGGGTCGGAAAAATGTTCCGAGACCTCCGCGGGAGTGAATGTGAAATCCAAGGGGTCCACGGCCCTGACGGGAGCCCTCCCTCCCCCTGAGAGTCAGTGCCCCTCCATTGAGGTGGGATCGTTCAGTGGCGCCCCAGGCGGGTCCCTTCCCTACCAGGCTCGGATACCATGCAGCGTGGACACCCCCGAGTTGCCCTGCGGAATTCCTGGGCTCTGCACCGCATTCAAGTCCCCGACGCCGAAGTTCACGAAATTGTTGTTGGTGGCGGCGGTGGCCGGCTGCGCTGGCGGCGGCCCAGCAGGGTAAGCAGCGGCGCAGCTGTAGCCAGGGCTGCAGGCCGCGCCACCGTAACCTGGGTAGGCGGGATAGGCGTTATAGCCGTAGGCGTTGAGGCCCACGCCGTAAGCGGAAGCGTAGGGCGCCGAGTCCCCTAGGCACGGCTTGCCGTCGCGCACCAGCACTGGCACCGCGATCCTGCGCGCGGGAGGTGGTGGAGGCGGGGGAAGCCCCACCAGCTCCAGAGTCTGGTCCTGTCGCTGCCGCTTGCACTTGTAGCGCCGGTTCTGGAACCAGATTTTGACCTGCGTGGACGTGAGCTTTAGCACGCTGGCCAGCTGGTCACGCTCTGGGGCGGACAGGTACCGCTGCTGCTTGAAGCGCCGCTCCAGCTCGTAGACCTGCGCCTGCGAGAAGAGCACCCGCGGCTTCCTCCGCCGTCGCGCCCTGGGCCGCTCCGCGCCGTCCGCCTCCGGCTTCTCCAGCTCTACAGCCTTCTGCAGCGCACACAGCTCTGAGGGGGACAGAGAGGCAGAGACCCTGGTCAGAGCGGAGCGCCCACCAGGTAGTAGGCCCTGGCGGTGCCGCCCTGCCCTGCCTGAGAGCCCAGTTTGGCTGCAGTTCACTGTGCCAAGTGCACTGAATACCGTAGACAACTCGGCTTTCGTTTGACAGTCAGCTAGCATTTGCTGAACGCCTACTACGTGCCAGGCACGGCGCTGTGCGCGAGAGAACAGGTCAAGAGAGGGCCCTGCTCCGGGATAGTTCGTACCCTGGCGAGGGAGACATACAGTGCCCAAGAGCTTTAAAAAAAAAAAAATTTTTTTTTTTTTTAGGCTGCAAAAATAATAAAACCAGGTGATACGCTGGAGTGAATGATAGGACTACTTTGGTTTGAGAGTTAAACGGAGGCAGGCTGAGGCCTCACCCCGGGGGCGGACACATCGTCTCAAAATTGAGAACTGGAGCCAGAAAACCAAGAGATACTAGTTGGTGATCCAAGGCTCTGGCACGACCGCTGCGGGGTTATCGATTCTAGTGGCCATGCCCGGCTGCATCTGTTCCCAGGTCGCCTTCTCTCTGCTCCTAGACCAATCTGCAAATCTTCTCCGACCTCTCAGGCGCCCATCGGCCCGGGCCCGGGTGCCTGTCCTCCCGGGGTTCGCGCGGAGCCCGCATTAACCAGGGGACTGTCCAGCAAGCGGTTTTCCGTGGCGGGGCCCGCCTCCCTCCTCGGCCCCGAGATGGCTTGGGCGCAGATCTGGACACAATCCCCAGCCATCTCTACTGCCTAGCAGCTTCAGTCGCGCAGCATTTTCTAACGTTTCCTACGAGAGAACCTCTAGGCCCTACCCGCTCCGAGAAATTGTGCTGGGAAAACAATGCTGCTAAGCCAGACTTCCGAGTGTCCAGCCTATTCCATTTTAAAATAAAGACCCTTGTTCCCGAAGACTATACTCTCCCGGCACAAAGGAGGAAAGGCCCAAGAAACCGAGGGCCATGGGTAACAACAGAAGGTCTAGGACCCTCCTCCAATTGTGAATAAAAGTATGGCTGATAGGCAGAATTTAATTTTTGTTTAGCGGTTTTCGTCAGATCCTCAGAAAGACTCCTAAATCCAAACGGTGTTCAGAAACCCCTACAACAAACTTATCACTCAACTTCGTAACAGACCCAGGAGCAGGGCCCCAGCCGCCTGGGGCTTTGTTAGACCGATTTTTTTTTTTTTTTCTGTCTCGTTTCTGATCCTTTCTACCCAACATTTCTTCCAAACCTCCGATTGGACGCGGGGCGCTGAGGTCTCCAGACAACCTCGCTTCTCACACTCGGGAGCCTCCTGTCTCCGACCCTCAGTTCAGGAGGTCGCGTCTCCACCTCCTGGGCCCGGGCTTCTTGGAGACGGGATTTGGAGGCAAACTGACCCGGGTGGCCAGTGTCTGCAGGGAGGGAGAGGAGAGGGGCTTGTGTTTTCTTCTCACCTTTCTTATCTGCTCGCGGGTCCTTGGCAGGGTCGGGGTCGCCATACGCGCGCGGATAGAAGGTGGATGCAGCGGGGAAGGCAGGCACGCACTTGGCAGGCGAAGGCGCAGGGCCCAGCTCGGCTCGCAGCTCCGGGAGGCCCGGCGCCGCTGCCTCGGGCCCCGCGTAGGCCTCGGGCTTGAAGGCCGCCAGCATGCAGGAGGCGGGCGCCAGGGTGGCCTCCAGGCGCGCCGAGAGTTCCCCGGCGGCCAGGCTGCGCTGCTGCTGCTCCAGGTTCAGGATGTCTTTGACAGAGAATGGCGTGGGTGTGAGCGCAGGGCTGGGAAACATGGTGGCAGCGCCCGTCTCACAGCGCCAGGTGGGCGGCAGAGAGCGGCGCTGCCCACGGCCCTTGGCAGCTTCGCTGCATGGTGCCCGCCGCCTGCCCGTGCACCCGCCTTCCTGCTCGGGATGTGGCGGGGCAGCAGGTAGCGCTCAGCACAAGGGGCAGGAGAGGCGGGACCAGGTCGGAGGAGGGGGCGCTCAGCCTGCCATTGGGCCGGGGACGCGATGACAGGAGCGATGAGCAGTTTTGTGTCACCTAATATAGTCATACGGCTCAAAAAAAAAAAAAAAAAAATTCCTGCTCAGCTTTTTTAAAGGGGCCACCACACATTTGCGAGGCTCTCCCTTTTTTGCTTCTGTAGCCTGAGCTTCCTCCATAGTATCAGCCTGAAAAACCCACCAAGGCACATTCACAGGAAAGTGCCCCATTTTCTTTGAGCCCCATCTCTGGGTGGTGATGGGTGGGTTTGAGATTTGAAGAAATACTCCTCAGCATCCAAAACAGTGGGAGGAGAGTGAAGGATTGGGGTGGGGGGAGCTTGGAGGGATTTTTCTCAGGGGTCATTAAGGCTTCATCACACAGGTGTCTGACTGGGAAGACGAGCATGGGGGAGAGGCTGTGCTGCGGAATGATGGCAGGAGGGGAAGGTCCTGGACAATTTGGGGGCTCTGTTTGGCTTGACTTACATGGCCAGACATGCCCCAGTAGCCAGCCCCTTCCCCAGGAGCCCAAGCTCTGGTGGTTCTTGGGTGAAAGAAGCTGAAAGGGCAGGGAGGTGGTTGTGGGAAGTGGTCACCTCCTTACTGTGGTGCAAGTTGTTCCCTTCGCAACTGCAGGGGTACAATTCATTGCCAGTCGCCTCCCAGGGAAAGGACCCTTCTCTTAAAATTGAAACAAATCCAAATTCCTAAACAGAGCTGTCTCCTAGGGTGCCCCAGCTCACAGTGGCCTAGCTTTTTCCGCTTCTAGAGCCTACCATTCTTGCCTCCTTTTTCCCCCCACCCTTCCTTCACAGCAGCAAAGCCCTCAGGTCTCTGCCAGCGCCAGGGCCTCAGGTCCCCAGCCCAGGTTTGAGCCCAGCTGGGCCAGGATTTCTTTGAGGCCTCTGGGACTCACTCTGGGTGAGGCACCCTGGTGGCTGGTCTGGCACGTGTAGGGGGGAATGGTAGGTGGGGTGAAAAAATCATTTTTAGCCCAGGGTCAATAAAGTCGGGTTCTTCTTTGGGGCAAATCTGCCACTTTTTGAGGAGTGCAAGTTGGGTGGCCAGGTCCTGGGGAGACCATCTTACTCCTTTGGGTCCTGACACCCTTTGAGAGATCTGATGAAAAGTTTCCGCCTCTGCACCCCACCCCTAACCCAGAACATTGCATAAAAGTGTTCTATTTTGCCTGCAATTTCAGGGAGGGTCGGAGCAGACAGAAGAGCCCCAGGGTAAGGACGCCCACCTTACCGGATCGCCGAGGTTGGCCGGGTTTGTCGGTGGAAAAGCGTTGATTTTCCATGACCCAAGTGCGTGCAGGGGAGGCGCAGGGCGGAACTCGCGGATCTGCGGAGATTGGGGATGTCGAGGGCTCGGCTTCTAGGGGATGTGGGAAGTGGTGCTGGCAGTAGGAGAAAGGCCGCGCAGGGCCAAAGACTAGTTCGGCTTGGCGCTTGGGCCCCAGGCATCCGAAGTGCGTAAAGGAGGAGGCCAGGGGACCTCTGTCCTGAACGCGAATCTCAGGGTGCTCAAGCGGGACTGGAGTCAAGCCTTGGCCCAAAGTTGGGACCTTCCTTGACCCTCCTCACATCAAATCCCAACTCCCAGGCCTGTGGCCCCCGAACTAAGACACAGGGGTGCCGGGGAGCCGAACCCCGCGCGGCTGTCCTGGCGGCTCGCAGCGCCCGGGGCCTCTGCCTGACCCCAGCCGACAGCTTATCCCGTTTTGCAGGCGCCAGCAGTCTGTACCAGGCCCAGGCGGCCGCCAGAACCTCGCGTGGGGCTTTTGAGCCAGGGACGACTCCCGGTTCTGGAATTGTTAGTTCAGTCTGCGAAGAACGCCTTTTCCCAAAAGTGTTCCCATGGCGCTCGCGAGCCCCAGGAACCCTCTGCCTCCCTCACTTCCCACCCCGGGCTTTCCTTCGACTAAGCCGCCACTAGTGGCCTTTCCACCGCCCTTTCTCGCTGAGCTTTTGGCCACAATACAGTTATTGCTCCCAACCAACCTATGTTGGAGCCCCCCTCGCCTTTGAAGATTGTTTTTGGGGGGGTGGAAGAGGAGGCCTATCTCTGAGGCGGTGACGTCTAGCAAACGAGCCACATCCGATTCAATTAAAGGTCCCGCTGAAAAGAGCTCGGAGCGAGGGTCCTGGGAGCGCTGTTAAGTGAATGGGTTGGCCGGGCGGCTCTTGATGACAGTTTGAAAGATTAGTGTGAGCCGACGCCTGAAATATTACCGTTTAATGGTGGACATCGAGGCTGCATCCGGGATCCCTGCCTTCAGGTTTTTTAAAGAAAGGGATAGTTCCTGAGGAAGAAAAAAATATTAGCGATTTCCTCCGCAAAACCAGGCTGCGAAGATTTATCGCCTGCATTTTGGGTAAGCAGGGGTTCCCAGGGCTGACAGATAGACCTGTGGGTCAGGTGTCATGAAAAGGGGAGGAAAGAAAACCCTCCCTAATTGGACTAAATCGTTGATTTCACCCACTATGCCCTGGGTAACAATTTCTCTTAGTTCCAAAAAAGGCGTTGGCGTTGCGGAGGAGAGGAAACGGGGGCTAAACCGGATAAATACGTGCAGAATCGAAATTGAAGGTCAGCTCATACTGGCTTCCGCAGAGAAATATCCAAGAGCAATTGGAGGGGGGGGAGTTCTCTTTTCTAAGTGGGAAAAAAAATTTTTTTTTCCCTTTAAATAGAAGTTGCAATGGTTGGGGGTAGGGAGGTGAAATTTGATTCTCCAGTTCTCCCCACCCCCCACAACCGCACCACCAGGGACGCATCTTCCTTCCCAAGGACGGCTGACTCAACCTGGCTGCCTCTCTAAGCCGCACTTTGGCCAAACCAGTAGGACAAACAAACAGCCTTCAGCCGAGAGGCAGGCAGAGAGAGACAAAGAGACAGAGGGATCGAAAATCTATTCATCTATTTCCTTGCCTTTTAAAGAGTTGGTACTGTAAGACTAGCCAAATTCCAGGCTAATTCTGCGCACATAAAATATTATTAATTGAAAAGAGATCGGCGCTGCCCGGGCCGACCCCCCTTTCCTGCAATCAGCAGGGCCGGCCGCAAAAGGTATATATGATTAATTGAAAGATAAGCTGGAACTATCACCGGGAATGTCATTAATGCGCCGGGGAGACGTGCATTGGAGACAGGCGGCGTTATCCGCGGCTTTATCTTCAACAACGCCTCGCTCTCGGCCCGCGCCGGGGAAACAGATGGGGGTTTCTGTCTGGGACGCTCGCCCCGTGTTTATATTTTGGGAAGAATCGCAACTCGTGGGAGTCCCCGGCCGGCCCCCTGATAAATGAACATTAGCACTTTTTCGGACTACTGTATCAACAAAGGGGCCGCGGCGCGGCAATAATTGGCGAGAAAGCAAACAGAGGGCCGAGAGCGCGCCTCTGCTCTTCGTCCGGCTGATGGATGAGCAGCCGAGTCTGCGGGCCCGGCTCCCGGATTCGCCCGGTCCCGGCCGGCCCCGGGGCCCCTTGGCCGCCCTGGCTTCCTTCCTGGCCCGCGCTTGGGGGCGGGGCCGCTCTGGGGGCAGCGACCGTGGCCCGTAGCTCCGGAAGAGCCCAGGCGACTCCGCGGTGGCGCCCGCCGGATTTTCCCGAGACGATACTTATTCAGGTGGCTCGGCCGGTACCAAATCTCCCTCAAGCCTTAGTTTCTAGAAACGCCCACTGGGTGCGCCACCGGCTCTCAGATCTGTCATCGCTGATCTTACCCCGATTGCCCGGCAGAGGAGAATGCGACTCAGAGGAGTGAAGTGACTTGTTCAAGGTCATACAGACGGGAAATGTCAGTGCTAGGATTTGAACGTAGGGCTGCCTCCAGAGCTGGGACTGTTTTATAGCACTTCGCTGCCTCCTGGAGCCATATCAAATGGAGAGGAAGCAAGACACACTCCCTCCCCCACGTCCTCCCCCTCTACACAGAGGAGAACCAGCGCCGCTGGATTTGGAATCCCAGGTCCCCCAAGACCTTCTTCCTTCATTGGCAAGGGCGGCTTCCTGCATAAAGTTCGTTTCAGAGAAGGGGAGGAACAAAACGATTCAAGGTCCCACCAGCTCTCTTCTCTTACTTCTGCTTGGTGTTTGGTAACAGCTTTATTAAGCTGTAATTCACCTACCATACATACAATTCACCCATTTAAAGTATACAATTTAATGATTTTTAGTATATTCACAGGATTGCGCAACAGTCAATTTGAGAACCTTTCATCACCCCAAAAGATCCCTTACTATTTATTATCGCCCCAGCCGCCCCTCCTCCGCCCCCTCCCTCCCCCAGCCCCAGGCAACCCCTAATCTACTTTTCCTCTCCATAGATTTCCCTATTCTGAATATTCCATATAAATGGAATCATGCAATATTGGCCTTTTGTGTCTGGCTTAGCATGGTGTTTTCAAGTTTCACCCTGTTGTAGCATTATAAGTAAGTACTTCATTCCTTTTTACAGCTGAATAGTATTCTATTTTAAGGATAGGCCATATTTTGTTTACCCATTCATCTGTTGATGGGCATTTGGGTTGTTTCCACCTTTTGACTATTGTGAATAACCCCCTCCCCCAGCTTCTACCCTAAAATCTGATCCTTTCAGGGTCTGGGGAGGACCCCTGGGTGTGTGACCTGTGCAAATGTACAAGACCTGAGCTTAGAAAGGTCCTGTGCTTCGTTTAATGCTCTGCTGTCACGTCTTGAAATTAAAAAAAAATTTTAGAACAAGGGGCTCCATATTTTCGTTTGCACTGAGTCCCACAAATTATGAAGCCAGCCCTGCTTCCTGGGCAATCTGGGCAGAGCCCATGTCCCCAAAGCCCCTGTTGTCTGTTTGGCTATTGGGTTCCTTTGCCTCAGGGTCTAGTCCCTGCTAGCCAGCTAACAGACAGGAAGCTCCCTGCACTGATGTAAGGGCTGTCTACTCGAAATTGTTTGGCCATTGGAAGGGCCTGGAACCCACAGAAGAGGAGAGCAGAGGGCAAGTAGCCCTGACTGGTGAATAGTGTGTGTGTGTGTGTGTGTGTGGTAGTGGTAGTAGTAGTGAAGGAGAGGCTAAGAGAATGGGTCAGAACTTCTACCAGCTTCTGATTGGCGACCCAGCCTAGCCATTACTGGGTGCTCCACCTGATTGCCTCCTCTTCACCCACATTGGCTGTGTGCCCACCATGGGCCAGGGGCTGGGGTTGCACAGCATAAAACACATAGACGCTGAAAGAGGCAGAGTTGTAGCAGAAAAAGTACCAAACTATGATCCAGTATTGGGTTCTGGTCACTGACTGGCTGGCCTTGAGCACATTCTTTTTCCTCTTGGTCACCAGTTTCCATATTTGTTTCCTTAGTGCCATTAAGCCTAAGGTTCCTTTCTGTGTGTGTTATTTTGAGAAACATCCCAAATTGCTACCTGGACTCACCCTAACAGCAGGCTTGGGATGAGGTGTGGAAAGGCATGTTAGTGGTTATCTAACCTACAAAATGAAACTCATTAAGATGGGGAATAAATTCCTGCCAATTGTGATATTGTGCTGTCTTGGGGTGTGGTCCATACAACAGTACACCTTCAAAATAAAGTGAAATAAACTGATGTTAGGGAAAGATGAAAGTAATGGACTGTCCTTACACCAAATACATTCAATTCCAGTGACAGAAAAAATTGAAACTCGAAAAATAAAACATAATAGTGCAATGGATGCCAAATAAAAGCCCCAAACCCAGATGACTTCACTGGAGAAAATTACAAAACATTCAGAGAAGAGTTGATACCAATTGTACTCAAACTATTCCAGAACATAGAAAAGGAAGGAATACTCCTGAATTCATTCTATGAAACCAGCATAACCCTTACACCGAAGCCAGGCAAAGACACCACTAAAAAAGTAAATTACAGACCAATCCCTCATAAATCTAAGAGGCAAAATTTTTCAACAAACTTCTGGCCAACAGAATTCAAGAGTGAAAAAATAAAGTGCTGTGGATGATTACAATAATAATTTTGGATTTTTGTATATTTCACAGGGTAAGTGAAGAGGGCAAAAGATCCAGAAGCTGTAAAAGATGGATTATATAAATTTGATGGCATAAAAATAAACTTGTGCACAGCAAAAAAAAAAAAAAAAAAAGCCAGAAATAAAATGAAAGGGAAAATGACAAGCAGGGATAATACTAGCAATACATGACAAAAAACTGATTCCACAATATGGAAAGGGGTCATGTAAATCAATAAGAAAATGACCCAACAAACCAGTTGAAAAACTGGCCAAGAGTAGCAGAACTTTGCTTGTAAAAAAAAAAAAAAGAAAGGGGAAAGAGTAAAGAAAAAGAAACCCAAATGAAAACACCAAGAGGCTAATGTTTTCACTCACCAGATTGACAAAGATCAAAAAGTTTGATAATTACTCTGCCTAGAGGAAGGAGCCCTGGTAGTGCAATGGTTAAGTGCTTAGCTGCTAACTGAATGGTGGGCGGTTCAAACCCAACCAGCTATTCTGAGGGAAAAAAGGCAAGGTAATCTGCTCCTATAAAGACTATAGGCTTCTACTCTGTCACATTGGGTCTGTCGTGTTGGGTGGCTGAGTCCTCAGGATTGACTTTATGGCATATAACAAGAACAACAACAGTCAAAGAGGTGGGAAATCTATACCCTTTTACTTTGTTGGTTGGAAGTGTAAATTGGTAAGCCTCTTTGGAGCAATTTGATACTATCAAAATTAAAAACGCATAAACCGTGTGAGTAAGTAATTCTATTTCTAGAATAATCTTTTCTATAGATATACGAACACATGTGTGCAAAAAAGTATTTCTAATTGCAGTTTTTTTTTAGGAATCAAAAAATTAAAAACAACTCATATCTATTTTAGGGGACTAGTTAAAAAAAAATTGTTACACCAACAAAGCAGAATACCAGCAGCCTTGAGAAAGAATTCATCACATTTATAGGTACTCTCATGGGTACATTTTGAGATACGTTAAATTGTCAAACCAAGTTCTACAATTCTGCTTATAGTATGCTACCATTTTTTTAAATGGACATATGGACATATATGTGGTCTATGATTTTTTTTAAGGATAAACAAAATGGTAATGAAACCTCTGGGAAAGGAGATCAGGAATAGGACATTGAGACTTTTCATAGTATACTTCTATGAACAGTTTCCTTTTTTGCTTTTTGTTTTGGTGTGATAGTTGTTTGCCATATGCATGTGTTACCTTCAAGAGATTTTAAAAAATCACAGTCAAGATAAATATCCCGATCTCCAAAGGTAGTGAATAAAGGATATCCCTGTACATAAAGAGGATGGACACTTGGGGCTGTGGAATATCTACATCAGAACCCACTGGGGATATATGCTAAAAATGTAAATTTTGGGCCCCACCTCTCATGTTGAGACTTAAGAATTAAGCCTATGTACAGCTTGAGACAGGCAGCTGAAGTGCAACCCACTTAAATCCCAGGAGGGGAATGGAGCTAAACCATCAGTAGAAGAAAGACTGAGTAGGGTGGTCACTGGAGCCCCAGAGAGGGTGGCCTTTGTCTACCTAGAAAATTCGCTCTTAAGATCCTACCCTGACGGATGCTTTGGCTCCAGGGCCCAGCCTGGAGAGTAGACGCTAGTCTTGGGGTCACAGGGAATGCTGCTTCCTCGCGTTAATCCCTGCCCTGGCGGTTCTGGTTGAAGGTCCTGTAAGCCTGGCCGCTCTAACAGGGGCCGCAAAGTGGAAAGATGAGGCTGTTCGGCAGCACTGGTAACCACACCCAGGCCCTGCCCCCAGATCCCCAGGGGAGCCTGGAGCTCCTAGTTTTCCTGGCCCGGCCTCGGGCCCACTGTCAATCTGTCTCCTGAGGGCCAGCCTCCAGGAACCTCTTCGAAACAAGCCCTGAACCCGAACCAGATTTGGAATGTGTCCCAACAAAGCCAAGTGCCTCTTCCCCATCTTCCAGAGGATAAACGGAAGTATTTCATATCTACTTCTTCCAGACGGGGCGGGGGGTGGTGGTGGGGAAACACTGGCAGTCCCCGGTCCCTGGCTCTGCCCCCCGCACGGGGAGGTGGCCTCGTCGGCGCCCTGAATCTCAGGGTTCAGAGGCGGCGAAGCCTCGGTCTCTCAGGCCATCGGGGCTTCTGCTCGCCCGTTTTGCCTTGGGACTGCCCCGGCTCCCCATCCCGGGCCTGGAGCAAACCGGAGCTCAGCCTTCCTAAAGCACCGAAGCCGGCCCGGCGTCTTTGTCCGAGGCGGGAGAGCGCGCAGCTCGCGGGAGCTAGGACGCAGCCTCCGGAAAACAAACGCTCCTTCCTCCCGCTCCCCAGCGCGGTGGCGCTCTCCTGTGCCCGGCCTATTTCAGGAGTCCCCGAGGAGGTGACAGCCACCCATATCACACATATCCACCAGGAAAGTTTTGGGTCCTCGTTTTTCGTTGGTGTGTTAGTCAAAGTGGCAAAAAACCAAAACCTAACTGAACGTTAAAGCTACCTCCCCTTCCAAAATGTTTTCTGGGCTTGGACAGTGGTTGGTTTTATTTATCCCTACAACGGGGTGCACAAGCGACTCCTGTTTCTGCTTTTGCTGGTTTCTTCAATAATTGGTTTGTATTCACATGACCGAATATCCTAGTTACATCTTTTTGAATACGTAATACATCATAAAAACAAAACAACAAAAACAAAACAGATGTACAAATGGGGATACAGTGCAAAGGGTCCCAGGCCTGTCCCCCACATCTAGTTCCCTAGAAAGCTGTGGCCGGAATTACTCATTTCTCAAATCAATGTCATCAAGGCATAATGTACCTAGAGCGAAACAAACGAAGTTTATGTGTGTAGTTCGATGAGCTTTGACACATGTGTAAGTCCGTGTAACTACAATAAAAAACGTTTACATCACCCCCAGAAAGTTTTCATTCTGCCCCTTCCTGGCTAATCTCCGTCCAACATAGGCTGTAACCAACTTTAAAAAATAGAGCTTTTTCTGCAAATTTAACTATTACTATACATTGAATTTTAAAAATTTTTTTTCTGAGCGTAACTACATTTCGACAACTCCTTTACATTTGAACCATTGCCAGCTTTTGTTGTTAGTCTAATTTACTTGCCAATTTTGGGGGGTGTATGTGTCTAAAAACGAAATTTATCCGGGGTCAGTGGATATGACCTGTTTTAAAACTCGTGTTAGGGTTGGCCAGAGCGGATGGAGTCACCTTCAAACTTTCGTTGTCTGTTTCAGGTTCATTCCGACCTCCCGTCTCCTGTGTGGTCGGGCTGGTGGCTGCAACGTCCCTCCTCCCCCGACGGCTGCAAACCGCTGCAGAGAAAACAGCGCAGAGAGGCGGAGAGAGCCGAGACACTCTAATCAACCCCTCCGGATTCCGTGGCTGGAGGTCACGTCTGGAAAACTCAGGTGACACTCGAGTCAGACGGACAAAGGCTGGAAAACGGTTTTTCTAGAGTTAGTCCACGCCTGGTCGGTAGGCGTGAAGCTTGGAGAGCGGCTGCGTTGGAAGACCATTCGGCGTGGGCGCTCAGGTTTGGAAAAAGCCAAGTTGGGCCAACAGCCGGCCGATTTTGCCCAAAGCGCGGGGCTTGCGGGGCCTACTTACAGCGGTTCCCAGGTTGGGGTTGGTGGTCGGCCACGGCTTCCTGGAGAGATGAAAAGTGTGCGGACTCTGTGTGGCCTCCAGGGCCTCGGGCGGAACCCCCAGCCCGGGCCGCCAGTGCCTTCACCCTGGGTATTCCCGGCCTGCTCACTGTCTCATTTGTGTTGGAAATGGCTAGTCCGGGGGCGATGAAACCCTCCCCCGGAGGTCTCCTTCCTTCCTCCTCTTCTTCCCTGCTCATGTTGTCTTCCAACCCTCTCTGCGGAAACGCTGCGAAGTTTCCACGGCTGGGCGGAGCACATTGTACACAGATAGGTGGCAAATTGCTGCACAGGACAGCCATTCCATTCCGTATCATTCGGTTCAATAGCTATTTGTTGAGTGCCTACCCCGGGAAAGGCTCAGAGGACGCCCAGGGGAACAAGTTAAGGATTCCTGAACAAATTCAGTCTCAGCAGCGGGGTATCTCAGCGGACATTCTGCCCCCCAAGCTAAATGGAGAAATGCGGGAATTCAAACGCTCACTAAATGGGCGCGCTGTAAACGTTCATGTTGACATATTCCCATAGTTGAAACGTACACATATGAAAGTTGGAGACGTTCAAGCTCTTTACAGTAGTACAATGGAGCGTCTACATTTTAAACATGTATCTGTAGAATGCGTTCACAGCGAACAATAACCCAGTTTGAACGTGCATACTGGGATACTTTAAGTATGCTAAGCCGATCTGCATACACGTACCCATACTATAAGAGCACAGTCGCTGTGTGTGTGCGTGTTTTAAGTAATACGTGCATACGGTCAAAAAAATTTTCAAGGGTACAAAAGATTATACTGTGAATTGCCCTGCCTCTCCTGCCCCTCTTTCCCCCTCCCAGCTAGTGTTGCCTTCAGGATTGTTCTACCCACACCCCCGCATTTGTGTCCTCTACTGGGTAAATGTCTCTGCTGTCCCTGCGCCCTAGTTGGGTGTCGTCTGTGCAGCCCCTGTGGTGTGTCGAGGGCTGTGGCCTTGTATCTCTACGTAGGGGACATCTTTTGTCTCTTGGCGAGAAGCTTTCCTCCGGGAAAGATAAAGTAATCGATAGGGTCTTTTAAATAGCTCCGCGTTTCCTGTCCGGAGCGGAGTATCAGCGCGAGCACCAAATCTGCTCTGGTATGTCACCTTATCTCCGGTCCTCGCTGTTGTCCCCAAACGCCGCCTGTCAAGGGAGACGCCACCCGCATTAGGACCCAGACTGGGGCCCTTCCGCTCGGGGTCACGAGCAGCGCCCTTGCCTCGTCCCCAGCCGCCCTTTCGGGGGTCCCAGAGGGAGGGGAGAACAGGCTGGGGCCTGGATGAGGGTGCGGGGGTGGGGGCGTAGAAGTCTAGTTCGGGTCAGGGGGGACACTAACAAGCACGCCAGAATCGACCAGGCCGGGACAAGCGTGCGGGTGAATATCACCCAGGGGAGGCTTTCTTTTCTTATTTCAATCGGTTCTAACCAGGAAAACAGTGCATTTGGGCTGTAGGATGGTCCAGAACAATGCTTTGGCGGCTATCCGGGCGACCTTGCTTGTCGACGTCCAGGGGAAAATCAGGTTCATGCTTCGGAGAGGGCCCCCTTGGCTTTGGGAAGGTTACCTTCCGCACTGCGCTGCGCGCTGGCGCCTAGTGTTGGGGAGAGGAGCAAGCTCCGGAGCCCTGAGGGTTACAAGTCCTTCGAAACCCGCCACTGTCCTAGCCTCTGGCAGTTTGGCTTCGCCAGCCTGCAGCAAACTGAAGTTGGAGCAGACTGAAGCCTGGCCCAGGGCAGGCCAGAGCGGAAAGATGTGCAACCCGAGGCTGGCCTTCCAGCCCTAGGGAAGGCTCTGTGGCTGGCCTCGCCTTTCCTCGGTGGTGAGCCTTCGGCTGAGGTCTTGGGCAGGCCCGTTTCTGCCCTGAAGCGTTTGTAGATGTTCAGCTCAGCCGGCTCCCCGGGCCTCCTTCGATGTCCAAGCTTGTTACCCCCACCTCCTCATGTTTCTCTTCCTATATTCAAGGTTGGTTGTACCCACTTTTTTTTTTTTTTAAGAAAAATAAACAACAATAACAAAAACCTCTCAAGCCCTTATCCCCTATCACTCCATTAAGTGCCCACAAAACTACCATGGCTGCAACCATCTAGATAGGGTGGGATTCAGCCTCCCAATTACCCTCACAGATCTCTTCTCCAGGAAGCTGGAGGGAAAAAATTACTTCTTGGCTTCAGTACAGACCTGCTCCCTCCCAATTTTCCCAGGATCATTCTGGATTACAGTAACTGCTGAGAGAGGACCACCCACCAAAATACATCCTGGGGAAAACCAGGGCCTTGAGAAAATTTGTTTCTTATTTATAAGGGTTTACTGGGTGGTGCAAACAATTAAAACGCTCAGCCGCTCACAGAAACATTGGAAGTTTGAGTCTACCCAGGGATGCCTTGGAAGAAAGTCCTGCTGATCTTCTTCCAAAGGGCCAGTCATTGAAAACCCTAAGGAGCACAGTTCTAGTCTGACACACACGGATTCACCATGAGTCAGAGTTAACTCCTGGGCAACTCGTTTTATTACTGGAGGGAAATAAACCAGGGCAAAACATCTCACAGAGAGGAGGACTAATTTCTGAGTCTTCTCATTCTTCAAGGCTCTTGTAACTCCTCCTACTCCCTTGGCCTTTCCGTATTACCTTCGGCTTAATTAAAAAAAAAAAAAAGAAGAAGAATTTGGTTATTATCAATAACTGAAGGGTGGTGGTGGCAGAGGTGGGACTCCTTAGTTGTGTTTTTTTGCATGGTGTGTTATGCGCACCATGTGCTGCGTTGAAGTTGGCAGAGTGTGAACTGGTAGACACTATTCCTGGACCATGGCCACATATCCTTCATCTCCTGGCCTCTTGAGTTACTCTGGTGACCTAGTTACTCAGTCCTAGGTAAACCTAGAGATGTCCCTTTTGGAGGGAGGCTGACCCCCACTCCTCTCCCCCCCAGCCCATGACTCCATGGAGGGTGTTATGGATTGAATTCTGTCCCCAAAATACGTGTTGGAATCCTAACCCTTATGCCTGTGGATGTAATCCTGTTTGGAAATAAGGTTTTGTTAGGTTAATGAGGCTGTACCAATATAGGGTGTGTCCTAACTCTCATCACTTTTGAGTTCTAGAAAGAGTGGATTAGATACAGACACAGGCACATACTGGGGAAGTCAGATGCCATGTGGGGATTGCCAAGGAACTAAGGAACACAGGGAGCTACTGACAAGGGAGGAATCAACATGGCTGAGACCCTGATTTGGACCTTTAAACCTCTAGAACTGTGAGACTATGAATGTCTGTTCTTTAAAGCCCCCACTGGTGGTATTTCTGTTACACCAACACTAGGAAGCTAAGACGTGCACTTTCTCTGAATGAACGGTACTTTTGTAAAAAGGAGCCCAGGGTGCCTCCTGATTATTTCTTTTCTTCTCACAAAGTGAGTGAAGTGGAAGAAAGATGGGGAAATAAGGACATTTTGAAAGAGAGTGCACTGAGAACGGCCCAGGGTGGATTCAGGTGTGGGCCCGGAGTGCATTGTCCTCTCCCTAATGCAGTAGTCCTCTGTTAGAGGTGCTTGCACTTTTCTTAATGGGGGGAACGGAGAGGACAGAGGGGACCACATGGCACCGGGAACAGTCCACGGCCAACTCCCAGATCCTGAGCTTAGCAGTGGCTCAGGGAGATGCTACTTGGGGTGAAAAAGTGAGCTTTGCTGGTTCCTGCAACTCACCCTGGGATGATCCCCTGAGCCCCTGAGCCCCTGAGCCCCTGAGCCCCTGACCCAGTCCAGCTGCGCACTTGCTCCCCCTCGCTGGACATGAGTGTGTGCACTCTTTTTAGCTTTTGGAAAATTTTTATTGTAGAGTAACATAAAAATTCACAAAGTAGAAGTGACCATCTCTATGGATTTTTACAAACTGAACATACTGTATAGCTAGTATCCAGCTCACAAAACAGAATGTTAGCAGCACCCAGAAGGCCTCCTCCCCCCTCCAGCTTCCTTTTCCCCCAGGGTAACCACTATTCTGATTTCTAACAATGTAAATTAGTTTTGCCTGTTTTTGAACTTCACATACATTGAATCATACAGTATGTAGACCCTTCTGTGTCTGGAAATTTTTATTCAATATTACATTTGTGAGATTTGTTTACATTGTTGTGTGGAATTGTAGTTAGCTCCTTTTCATTGTATAACATTTCATTGTGTACATAGGCTAAACTAGTCCCTGTTGAGTTCATTCTGACCCATGGTGACCCCATGTGTGTCAGAGGACAGCTGTTCTCCATAGGGTTTTCAATGGCTGATTTTTAGGAAGTAGATGGCCAGGCTTTTCCTGCAAGGTGCCTCTGGTTGGACTTGAACCTCCAACCTTTTGATTGCCAGCAGAGCACATTAGCCATTTACACCACCCAGGGACTCCATGAATATACTAAAACCAAAACCAAACCTGTTGTCATTGAGTCGATTCTGAATCATAGCAACCCTATCGGATAGAGTAGAACTGCCCCATAGGGTTTCAAAGGCTGTACTCTTTACGGAAGCAGGCTGCCACATCTTTCTCCTATATGAATATACTACTATTTATCTCTTCTTTGTTGGTGGACATTTGGATAGTTTCCAGTTTTTAACTGTTATGGATAATGAATACTGCTATGAACATTCCAGTACATGTCTTTTGGTGAACATATGTACATATTTCTATTGGGATTAACTAAGAGTGGAATTTCTGATCATGAGATATTCATAAATTCAACCTTAGTGGATACTACTCAACAGTTTTCCAAAGTGGTTGTACCAATTTATATTCATACCAGCAGTGTATGAGAATTCCCATTGCCCCATATCCTCTATAATACTACTTGGTGATGTTCATAAATTCATCCTTAGATACTACTCGGAGCCCTCGTGGTGCAGTGGTTAGGAGCTTGTCTGCTACCTAAAAGGGCAGCAGTTTGAATCCACCAGCCGCTCCTTGGAAACCCTATGGGGCAGTTTTACTCTGTCCTATAGGGTCTCTATGAGTTGGTATGGACTAGATGGCCATGGGGTTGCTTGTTTGTTTTTTTTTAGATACCACTCAACGGTTTTACAAAGTGTTGGTACTAATTTATATTCATACCAGCAGTGTATGAGAATTCCCATCTCTCCATATCCTCCACAATACCACTTGATATTGTGAATTTTAATTTTTAGTCATTCTGGTGGGGGAGTAGGGATATCTCACTATGGTTTTATTTTGCGTTTCCATAATGACTATTGAGGAGCCCTGGTGTTTCAGTGGTTAACAGTTTGGCTGCTAACCAAAAGGTCGGCAGTTCAGACCCACTAGCTACTCCTTGGAAATCCTACGAGGCAGTTCTACTGTGTCCTATAGGGTCCCTATGAGTCGGAATCAAATAGACGGCAATGGGTTGACATTGAGCACCTTTTCAAATGTTCATTGGCTTTTGAAGATCCTATTTTGTGAACTGCCTGTTCCAATCTTTTGTCTTTTTCTTACTGATTTGTAGGAGTTCTTTGTATATTCTGAATGAGTCCCTCGTTGGAGACGCGTATATTGTGACTATCATCTCCCAGTCTGTGGTTTGCATTTTCACCTTCTGAATGACATAGCGTCCATTTTTGGCTCTGGTTTAATGACGTGCTCTGACCTTGAGGTAGTAGCACTGCTAGTCTACATGTCTGGGCTATCTGTGGCTGAGATATCTTCTTGGGCTCTGGACTCAGTCTTGTGTTTGTGAGATTTGTCCATGTTATTCAACTCCTTGAAGGTCTGCCCTCCACGGTGAGCTCCTTGAAGCTGGAATTCAGGTCTGATTTTGCTTGTTTCCCTCATAGATGCTCAAGCAGTGTCTTTTCCAAGGATATTTTAGTCATTCATTGAATAGGAAAAAACCTAAAAGAACACTTATGGATTTGAACAAGAGAGCTGAATTCACTTATTATATATTCTTTTTCACATGTGGTGGTACGTCAGTCTTTTCAGAACAATTTAAGATGAAGACTTTAAACTCTCCATTTTTAAAGCATATGCAGTACACATGTAGAAGTGTAGCTGAGTCCTGTTCTGTAAAAAAGTCCCAAGTCTAGCTCTGCCTCTTCCAGGTAGCGTTCCCTAACTGCTGCAGCAAGGAACGCCACCTTCCCTTTGGAATATGAATGAAACATGAGTATAATTTATAGAATCTTTCTGGGAAGCAGTTTGAGAATTTGCATTTTAAGAAATCTTTCTCCAGTATGTAATTGAAAATAGCATATAATGATTTTTAATGTTAATTAAAAAAATTATTTTTCAAATGCTTGTAATTCATGTGTATTTTTTAATGCCTAATCTGTTAGTACCCTTTGATCTTAGTTGTTTTTTTTCTAATTGATTTCTATGAACTCTTTACATTAGATAGGAACCCTTTGTTGTTTTATTAAATGTTGCAAATATTTTTCCTATTTTCCTACTTGTCTTCCTAAAACCTTTATTTTCGTTTTTATGCAGTGGATAATACTGTTTAAAGGGGATACTAAAACACCGATGGGGTTTTGTTTCCCAATTAGGACTGGCCATGGGCCAAGGACAAATGAAGGCATCAGGATCCTATTTGCCAGCAGACTGCCCTGAGGCAATGGGGATTCCACAGGACAAAGGCCATCCCTGCTCTGACCTAGGAGAGCATGAAAAGCCCATAAGTAGCTGACATTAGAGACTGGCGAAATCTGGGGGCTGCCTTTCTTGAAATTTCCATCACAAGCCGCTGGACTGGTGAAGGTTGGTTGGAGCAGGGAATGTCAATGGCTTCTCCAAGGGCTAAAGGAATTCAAGGCAGACAAACCAAGAGAAAGAGATGTGGGAAGAAATGTCCTGGAGTTTGGGCTGGAGGGCCTTGAGGAGCATAGGGAAGAAAGGAAAGCAGCAGCAAAGGATATGTGGTGAGTCTAGTGGGCAGTGATTTGGAGGTCAGGCTCTGGATTAGGGCTGCTCGAATTGTTTAACCTCTCTAAGCCTCAATGTCTTCATCTGTCCAGTGGGGATAATATCAGTAATTCCTCAAAAAACTATTGTGTGAGAATTAAATAGGATGGTGTTGTAAAACATGGTGGCAAATTTTTGAACACTCATCCATTCAGAGGTGAGGTCTTTGTCCTCACCCTCTGGGCAGGTTTGCCCCTACTTTCACCAATAGAGCACTATAGAAGTGACACTTTATGACTTCCATGGCTGGTTCAGGAAAAGCTATGCAGCTTCTTCCCTATTGGCTGGAATATTGGTCTTGGATGCCTGAACTACCATGTAAGAAATTTGACTACCCTGAGGCTTCCATGCCATGAGGAAGTTCAAGCCACACAAAGAGGTCACATGTAGGTGCACTGGTTGACAGGTCTAGTTTCTATCATCTTAGCCCAGGTGCCAGACGTGTGAGTGATGAGGCTTCCAGATGATCACAGCACCCGGCTTGTCCAGTTTTTATAACCCAGGACCCAGACTTCATGGAGTAGAGACAAGCCATCCCAGCTGTGTCATGCCCAAATTTCTGGCCCAGAGAATCAATGGATATAATAAAATTCTTGTTTTTATACCACTAAATCTTGGGATGGTTTGTTATGCAGCAATAGATAACCAGAACATAGTACAGGCAAAACAACTTAGCATACTCCTTGCTCTGTAGAAGTTGCTCAATAAATAATAGCTCTTAATAGTGTTATTGGAGTGGATGACAAAAGGCTGTTAAGGGAGAAAAAGCAGAAAGCCCTGCTGTAGGAAAGCTGATCCAAGGATAATCTCAAGCCATCCACGTGGGTAGTGTCTTGGCTCCAGTTTTAGCTCCCTTTCCCTTGGGTGGTGCCAATGGTTAATGTACTTGGCTGCTAACCGAAAGGTTAGAGGTTTGAATCTATCCAATGGCTCCTCTGGAAAAAGGCCTGGTGATCTACTTTAGAAAAACCAGCCATTGAAAACCCCATGGAGAAGAAGGATGAGAATGGTTTCAAAATTTGAAGAATGTAATCAACGTCACTGAATTGTACATGTAGAAATGGTTGAATTGGTGTATGCTCTGCTGTGTATATTCTCAACAAAATAAAATAAAATAAGTTATTAAAAAAAAAAAAGAAAGAAAACCGTATGGAGCACACTTCTACTCTGACACACTTGGAGCCCACCATGAGTTGAAGTTGACTCCGCGGCAACTAGTTTTAGCTCCCCTACCTACAGGGTTTGCAACTGCAAATAGCCACGAAAGAAGAGGTGGGAGGACCTAAGAGTTTTCTTTTTTTTTTTAATTTTTATTTACCACCCCTCCACTCATTTTAAAAATTCTAGAGTAGTATTGGCAAGGGCCGTAGGCTGGAGTGGAGCTTGGGAAACATGGGCGTGGGGAGCAGAGGAGGTGTTAGAAACCATCGTTGCTGCGACTATAAAACCATAATAATACAGTAACTGTAGTAATAATTAGAAACCCTAGTGGCACAGTGGTGAAAGTGCTTGTCTGCTAACCAAAAGGTTGGCGGTCCACCAGCTGCTCTGAGGGAGAAAGAAGTGGCAGTCTGCTTCCATAAAGATTTACAGCCTTGGGAACTCTGTGAGGCAGTTCTACTCGGTCCTCTAGGGTTGCTGTGAGTCGGAATCGACTTGGCTGCAGTGGGTTTGGTTTTGGGATTTGTAGTAATAATTATCACGTAGTATAATTGGGAAGAAAGGCCTGGAAATCTACTTCCAAAAAATCAGCCACTGAAAACTTTATGGATCACAACAGAATACTGTCACTTGCTTTGGACACACCATCAGGTGGGATCAATCCCTGGAGGAGGACATCATGTTTGGTGAAGTAGAGGGCCATCGAGGGTGTGGGAGACCCTTGGTGAGATGAACTGACACAATGGACTTGAACATGCTGTTGGTTGGGAGGATGACTGGGCGGTGTTAGTTCTGTTGTACATAAATAAGGGAGCGTGACACAGACTCCACTTAACAACTAACAACAGCAATGACAGAATAATAGTAACTCTTTGCCTCTGTGCACTGCTTTTCAGTTTATAAAGTACTTTCCCATGCATTGCCTTGCCCTCCATAGTCTTCAGCCATTTGAGGGCAGAGATGACCTACTTAGAGTACAACAAATGCTTGCTGATTGATAAGTATGAAACCCAGGAACGGATTGTCCAGTAAGCAAGGTATGCACAGGCTTAATTGTGTTTACTTACTGACCTGTAGTGAACAATTTCACATGGGTGTCAGTGTGTTTACTTATTAGTCTGTAGCGAACAATTTCACATGGGTTTTACATCTGAAACCCACGTGGAATTGTTCACTACAGAGTAGTAAGCAAACACAATTAAGCCTGCACATACTTTGCTTTCTGTAAGCCCGTGCTTACTGTGTTTACTGGTTAATTCGCTCCTGACAAACCCTTGGAGCAGTGCCTCCTAGCAGCAGTGCCTTCTCCAGAGAAAGGGGATTTTTGTGTTTGTGACTCAGGCTTTCCGTCTGCCCTTTGCAAGTACACCTCCTTGGCTTTCCCCTCCCAGGGTGGCAGGGGAGCGACCCCATCAGAAAACAACCAAAGGCATTTAGCCCTGGGGCTCAGAGCTGCAAAAAGGCCAAGGCTTGGATAGCAAACATTATACGATTTCTTTTTTAATAGGTAACAGAACATTTGCCAGTTCTACAATCTTCACATGAACATTTCAGTGACGTTAATTATGTTCATCACATTTGTTCAACTCTCACCATTAAGGGTCCGGGATTCTTTCCATCACCCTTACCAGAAGCTCAGTGTCCCCTAGGCGTTGTGTCTTCCTTTCCCTCTCCCTCTCACCCCTAGTGGCGCAGTGGCTAAGAGCTCTGCTGCTAACCAAAAGGTCGGCAGTTCGAATTCACCAGCCACTCCTTGGAAGCTCTATGGGGCAGTTCTACTCTGTCCTATAGGGTCGCTATGAGTCAGAATCGACTCCATGGCAATGGGTTTGGGTTTTTTTTGGTCCCACCCCGGTAGCCACCAATAAACTTTGCATTATACTCTTTTAAGCTGTAGCAGAATTGTCCTTGGCTTTTCTCAGGAGATGGTGTTTTGGCCTTAGCATCCTGGGGGTTCGCGGAGGGCTGGGACTGGGCGCCGAATCTTCTCGGTTTCCGTGGCGAGCGTCTTCCATCTCTTCTTAGATCCAAGAGGCTCTTCCTCCCTCTGAAGAGCGGCAGGCGGAGCGGCACCAACAGATTTTCCACAACTGGGGCACATCTGGGCAGATCGTTAGCGCCGCTGCAGGCCACGCCCAGCTTGGGTGTCTGCCCGCCGCTCACACCTCCCCCGTACCTCACCTTGACCTTCCTCCTCCTTCCTCCTCGGGAAGGCCGCCCGTGCAAAGGGGTCGGCTGCTCGCTTTCCATTCTGCTTTTCAAGTCTTAGCTGCTGGTTGCTTCTAAAGAAAGAGACAGAGAGAGGGAGGGAGGAAGGGAGACGAAGAGATAGAAGAGACAATTTGAAAGACAGGAGAGAGATTGAGAGGAAGAAGAAAGAAGGGGAGAGGAGAGGCAGAAAGAGGAAGAGAGAGGGAGAGAGAATTATAATTAGTTTGAAAGAGGGGCGAGATTGAGAGAAAGAGAAATAGAATTTGAGAGACGGGAGACTGAGGGGAAGAAAGAGAGACAGGAGATTGAGAAAAGAGATTGAGAGAGAGTCAGAAGAGACTGAGAGAGAAGAGAGAGTTGATAGAGGGAAATTCAGAGAGAGAATGAGAGAGATACTGCAATAGATAGATAGACCCCTCAAAGGAAAGGAGAGTTTTTGCAAGTCTAATTAAGGGAAGCTGCCCAGGCTGGCCTGGGAAGGCTGTTCTGTGTGGGGAGGAGGAAACCGTTGTCTGGAGTCCACATGGAGACCACATGGAGACTGACAACAGCCAGGTGTCAGGGAAGGAGAAGGGCATCAGGTTATTAAAGGACATTTAGCTTTGATGAAAACGCTCATCTGATTGTTTAAATATTATGAGAAGGCCTTTCTTTTAATCAGTTAAATGCGGCTGAGTGGGGGTGAAGTGAGCAGTAAATCATTTTGTCAGAGGGAAATATTCTGTGTGGAGCAAGGAGAGAGGGCCAGGGAAGGGGTCTGATGGGTCATCTCCTGTCACTCACTTGGTGCGCCCGGCCCACCCCTCCTTCAGTGATCAAATGGAGAGTTACAATACCAACTTCTCAGGGTAGCTATCACCTGCGTAAACTACCCAGCTCAAGGTCAAACACGGAAGGGGAGCAGGGTAAAAGTTAGTTTCTTCCTCTACCCTCTTTTAACCCTCCCAGCCTGGTTACCTTTTTTGTAAAATGGTGATAATTATACCTGTCAATTTAAGTGGGCTGTTGAGATGTTTTTGTTGGGCGCCATTGAGTTGATTTTCTACTGATAGCGACCCATGTGACAGAGTAGGACTGCCACACAGGATTTCCTAGGCGGTAATCTGGTGCAGTGGTTAAGAGCTACGGCCGCTAACCAGTTGGAATTTACCAGCTTTTCCTTGGAAACCCTATGGGGCCGTTCTACTCTGTCCCATAGGGTCGTTATGAGTCTGAATGGACTCAACGGCAACGGGTTTGGTTTTTGGTTTTTTAATCTTTACGGAAGCAGATCGCCAGGTCTTTCTCCCGTAAAACCACTGGATGAGTTTGAACTGCCAACCTTTTGGTTAGAAGAGATCAATGCATACAAAAGATATTGTACCCATGTAAAAGCCAGTTGCCGTCGAGTTGATTCTGACTTATGGCCACCCCATGCGTGTCAGAGTAGAACTGTGCTCCGTGGGGTTTTCAATGGGTGTAGATTGGCTGGTTTTTCTTCTGAGGTGCCTCTGGTTGGACTCAAACCTTCAACCTTTTGATTAGCAGCTGAGCACGTTAACTGTTTGCGCCACCTGGGGCTCCTATATAAATGCAAGCACTAATTTTTCACTGTTGATGATATGCCTTTGAAGGAATTGGCTCTCTTCTCTCAAAAAAAATTTTTTTAACAGCAAATTGCACCTTTGGCTTATTTAAAAAGAAAGAAGAGAAAATTTGTTAAAAAAAAAAAAAACATAGAATAAAAGATCTCACCCTAAGGAAAAGATTTCCACCAAACTGTGCCAGTGTCATCTCTTGAGTGGTGGACATACAAATGGAAACCCTTTTCCAGTCCCACAACAGTAAAAGGGGGTGAGGGCAGGCTTTGGTCCACCAGCCTGGGCTTTCCCTGAATGAAGGGTTAGAAACAGAGCTAACTCGGGACAAGGCAATATTTATGGAGGGATGGCCTCTTTCTAAATTGTGGGACCCCTGAGCATTATTCAATAAAACCCTTTGCTGTAGAGTCAATTCTGACTTATAGTGACCCTATAGGGCAGAGTGGTGCTCTGGTGGCGCAGTGATTAAGAGCTATGGCTGCTAACCAAAAGGTCGGAAGTTCAAATCCACCAGCTGCTCCTTGGAAGCCCTATGGGGCAGTTCTACTCTGTTCTGTAGGGTCGCTATGAGTTGGAATCAACTCTATGGCACTTAACAACAACAACAACACAGGGCAGAGTAGAACTGCCCCATAGGGTTTCCAACGCTGTAACTTTTTACAGAAGCTGACTGCCATATATTTCTCCCTTGCAGCAGCTGGTCCTTGACAGCTGCACAAACCTATTGCCGTCCAGTCTATTCCGACCCATAGCAACCGTATAGGACAGAGTGGATCTACCTCATAGGGTTTCCAAGGAGCACCTGGTGGATTCAAACTGCGATGTTTTGGTTAGCAGCCGTAGCTCTTAACCACAGAAGGTGTTAATTCTTGTCCTTTGACTGAAGATGTTACAGAGGTCCAGAAAGATAGTGTTCTATCCAAGGTCACGCAGCTAGACTAAACAGCCCCAAGTTGTCCTGGGCTGCTTTAACTACAGTGGTGGAGTAGCTGGTAGGTTTGAACCACTGACCTTTCAGTTAGCAGCCAAGCGCTTAACCACTGTGCCACCAGGACTCCATCACTGAAGACATACTGTGAAAGAAGAGCTGAGCCTTCCTCTAGGGTGGGGACAGGGGTGTTCTGAAAGGTTGGACTTCCTGTCTTCTACCAGTTGTGTCAGCACGATTCTAAGTGAGACCCTGCCAGAATCACTCAGGGTAGGGAAGTTGGCCAGAAGAGAATGCTATCCTTTTGCATCTTGATTAGGCTTAAGACTCATCTGGAGTTCTCCTTCAAAGAGGAACCTCTGGGTGGTGCAAAGGGTTACTACTGTGTTTGGCTGTTAACCAAAAGGTTGGAGGTTTGAGGTACCTCGGAAGAAAGGCCTGGCAATCCACTTCCAAAAGCTCACCACTGGAAAAAAACCCTATGGAGCACAGTGATACTCTGACACACACGGGATCATCATGAATTGGAATCCACTCGATAGCAACTTTTTTTTTGGTTCAATGGAGATTCTTGGCCACCAGCCCCTCCCCCCCATACTTCTTTAGTAGGGTCAGGAATCTGCACTAGAAAACAAGCCCTCCAGGTTATTTTGATGGCACTCATTTTCGGTAGGAGTCCTAGTGGTGCAGTGGTGAAGCTCTCAGCTACAAGAAAGATGTGGCAGTCAGTTTCCATAAATATCACAGCCTTGGAAACCCTAGGGCTCTATTCTATTCTGTCCTATAGGGTTGCTAGGAGTTGGAATCAAGGGCAATGGTTTGGTTTTAACGGGTTTGGTTCTCTGGTCTGCACTTTGACAAAGACGGACTTAAAGCTTCAATCTGATCATTCTCGAGCCCTGTCCTGCTGCCCCGCTGAGATGACAGAGGCAGCACCGCTTCCTGACTGCAGATGGGGGAACCACATAAGGCCATCCCTGGGAAGCTTGTGGTGGGCTGCGGAGCCGGCTAGTGTAGCCCAATGGCCAGACCGTCAGCCCCAGGGCTGGAGGAGCTCAAACTGAAAAAAAATGCAAACGCTCTTTCTGGCTGATGAATCTATTTTAATCCGTGCTTTCTCACAACCCATTTATAGACCTTGTTAGTCTATTTATAGACTTCACATCTCATGCTCTTTTCCTTATTTTGTAAAAAAAAAATTTAAAGTTTTTATTGTTTATAAAATTATACAGCAATGAATATATATTCTTGTTGTAAAAAATTCATATTCTATACAAATCACTCTAGTCCCCTAATCTCACTTCCTTCCCCAGAAACAACTCTTGTTATCCATTTGATAGGAAGCAGAGGTGGTTTAGCGATAGAATTCTCACCTTCCATGCAGGGGATTGGCTTCCCGGCCAGTACGACTCCTGCACAGCCACCACCCGTCTGTCAGTGGAGGCTTACGTGTCGCTAGGATGCTGAACAGCTTTCAGTGGAACTCCCAGACTAAGACAGACTAGGAAGAAAGGCCTCGTTTCTACTTCTGAGAAACCCTATGGATCACAATGGTCCAATCTGTAACCCATCGTGGGGATGGCACAGGACTGGGCAGTGTTTTGATCCATTGTGCATGGGGTCACCACGGGTCGGGCCAGTGCGACGGCTGAACAACAACAACGACATCTGTTTAATGCCCATCCTTCTAGCCCTGCACTATCCAATAGTGTCATAGCCACTGGCAACATGTGGCTCCTGAGGACCTGAAATATGGCTAGTCTGAGTTGAGATGTGCAGCCAGCATACACCAGATTTTGAGGACTTAGTATGAAAAAAAGGTAATATATCTTAATTTTTATATGGATTTATTTGATAAAATTTTGGATATATTGGGTTGCATAAAATAAATTTCACTTTTTTAAAAACTTAAAAAAATAGATACTAGAAAAATTTTAATTACGTCTGTGGCTCACATATTTCTATTAGATGATGTTCATGCCTTTTGCTTTGCATTTAGGCACACATACACGCATTTATACATACAATTACAAAGAAAAGATAACTGGCATCACTCACTCTGCCTTAAGGTACAGTTTACTTTTTTTTCCTACCAGTCTGTCTTGTTGCTATTTCCATGTCAGGACGTATATGTTGTTGCCGTGTGCCGCTAAGTCAATTTTCGACTTATAGTGATACCATGTGACAGAGTAGAACTGCCTCATAGGGTTTTCTAGGCTGTGATCTTTATGAATAAGGAAGGCTGAAGAAGAATTGATGCCTTTGAATTGTGGTGTTGGCAAAGAATATTGAATATACCATGGACTGCCAAAAGAATGAACAAATCTGTCTTGGAAGAAGTACAGCTAGAATGTTCCTTAGAAGCAAAGATGGCGAGATTATATCTCACATACTTTGAACATATTATCAGGAGGGATCAGTTCCTGGAGAAGGACATCATGCTTGTTAAAGCAGAGGGTCAGCGAAAAAGAGGAAGACCTTGAACAAGATAGATTGACACAGTGGCTGTAACAAATGGGCTCAAGCGTAGTGACCATGAGAAGGGCTGCAGGACTGGGCAGTGTTTCATTCTGTTGTATATAGTGTCGCTATAAGTCGTGAACTGACTCAGTGGCACCTGACAACAACAATAGCAATCTTTACAGAAGCAGATTGCCAGGTCTTTCTCCCATGGAGCTTCTTGGGTGGGTTCGAACCACCAACCTTTATGTCAGCAGCCAAGCACCTAACCATGAGGCTTCTTGTTAGGGCATATGGATCCTATTTTTCTTTGGAATTGTTGCATAGTATCCCACATTGATGAGCCACAATTTACTAAACCTTTTTTCTATATTGATGGCTTATTTCCACAAACCAATGAACGGATTTTTTCTTTGGCCTCATTTATTCCCACATCGCTTGGCTTGCAGGACTAGCTGGAGTTTTCCAGATTCCTTCTGAAAAGCATAAGTGGGACCTAGGCCAAAGGTAAGCTGACCATATAATTTATTGTCCAATGGGGACTTCTAAGAGTGAAAGGCAGTGATGTCAGTAATGATTCTGGGACCAAAGGAGGCACAAACTGGGACTGTCCTGTGCAAATTAGGATGCTTGGTCACCAGCATCATAGGAAGGTCCCAGTCTGTCTTTTTAGTGAATGTTTCACAAGGTAAGGATTGGAAGCTGGACTTCAGTGTAGAGATCCACCCCTTAGGCGTTGGGGCCATCTTCTGAGGCTGGGGGAGGGGACAGGGATGCAAAATGAATCAAAAATTCAAAAAGACTGGCTGAGTGGGGAGGCTCCTCTACTTGAGGCCTAGCCTCACGGAAGGTCTTTGTAGAGTAGATGGTGGACCAAGTAGGCAGAGAGCTTACAGAGGTTGCTTTCATTGTTGACCGTTCTCTGCTAACTCAGGGATGATCTAAGCTGCTGTGACCTTGAGGTGAAAGCCACCAGATTTTGTTACTGATTCCTTCAGGAAACGTCCACTCTCTTCCCGCCCTCCTTTCTGTGACTAATTTCTGAAATCTCTGTAACCGAGAAGGCATTGGATGAGGTTTCCCACTCTGGGAGGATTGTGGGTGTCAGGCTGGGGGTGGGGAGGGTGGTGGGTGAGGGGCAAAACTCCTGTGCGGTCACATGCCATCCCTCAAGAGCAGAAGTGGAGGCCTTAGATTGGGTGGCAGCAGCTGGTGGGGTGTTGGGATAATCTCACTGATGACTGGGTAGATATGACTATTGTGTTAGTGGATTCCAGTAAGCAATGTGCTCCTTGATGAAAAGGCCATGGTCATTGTCTTGTGGGATCTGCCTAGCCTGGCTTTGACAGTTCTCAGCTGCTCCATAAATCTCCCATCAGTTCCATCTGGCCAAAAAGATGTCATCACCATTTTCTCATAGAGATGAAGAGTAAAGGTCAATAGTGAAACAACTTCCTGATTCAAGCCAAAGAAGATGAACTTAAATTTCTCAGTGGAAGGGGAAATTAGTGCTGATGTTGAGCTATTTATTCGCTAGTAATAGTTTATATTCACACATTATAGATTGTTATAAAGTGAAGGATAATTGTGTTTTAGGTATTATTTAATACCCTGGACACCAGTACTTACTACATAGAACATTAGAATCTTAAAGTCAAAAGGAGCGTTATGTTAGCAGTCATTCAGTTCTATCATTTTCGAACTTCTGTTTTAAAGCTATAGAACTCTTATTGCAAATAACATTTTTTTTTGCAGAGCCCCAATATGTAAAATAGATGAACTGAGTGTATGGAGGCCTAGCTCTCTGCTCCCTTAATTCCAGCTTTTCCTGCCCTTATTGTGGTTCCAGTCGGGAAACTGCTGTGTTCACAGCCTTTATCTAGTCCCTAAATCCCCATTGCAGCCTCACCAATAATTGGTTGTTAACGTCTTGCCAATTGTTTGCATACCCCCAGTGAGAGGGGCTCACACCTTTGGGAAGGAGCCTCCACTATGCTAACACAGTGCCAAAGGTCAGAAAGATTGACTTGCATCACAATGAAGTTTTCTTACCACATTCTCTTCAAATATGGGACACCCAGGAGGTTCCAGTAGCCCATTTAGTACCCACCCACCCTATTGTTGTTAGGTGCTAGGGAGTCTGACTCATAGAGACCCCACGTGACAGAGTAGAATTGCCCCATAGGATTTTCTTGGCTGTAATCTTTTTTTGGGTATTGTGCCTTAAGTGGAAGTTTACAGTTCAAGTCAGTGTCTCATACAAAAACTTATACACACATAGTTATGTGACCTTAGTTGCTGTCCCTACAATGTGACAGCACACTCCTCTCTACCCTGTTGGCTGTAATCTTTATGGGAGCATGTTGCCAGGTCTTTCTCCCATGGAGCTGCTGCGTGGGTTTGAACTGCCAACCTTTTGGTTAGCAGCTGAGCTCTTAACCAACCCTTGTGCCACCAGGACTTCTCATATTTCAGGCTGTGTTTGTGTTAACTAATGACAGGTCCTTTTGCTGGACTGTATGGTTTATCAGGAATTGAGTAAAGTGCATTCTGACTCACACTGAATGGACACTCTGAGGGGCAGGAATAGCCCACACATCTCCTCCCTCCTTCCAGAGCTTGAGGAATGCCTGTCTCTGGTTGTGTGGACTCCTGGAAGGGTGAGTGGGAGAGGCTCCAAAGTCCTCTGCCCTGTTTTCTGAGTAACTTTTCCAGCTTGATTCTTCCCTGGTGCACAGGGATGGCCTTGCCCTTGAAGTTCCTCTCTGAGCACCAGCCTTGCGGGGTGCGTTGGGGAACTCTCAGCCAGTAGTATTCAGGTCAGAAGCTGTTTCAGTAATTTCCAGGAAAAAAAAAATCTGAGGCATAGTCATCGCAGGGGACCCAAGGGTAGCTTGGTAACTTGACTACATCCTGATCCCTGATTTTGCTTGAAGGCTGCAGAGCACGGTGGTGTTGGAAGACAAGGGTTTATATGCATCTACACACTTCCAGCTAGCAGTCACCAGTAGTGGTTTAGTCAGGTTTTACTTCCTCTTTTCCTTCCTTTTGAAAATTGAGGTTAAATTCACATAACATGAAATTAACCATTTTAAAGTGAACAATTCAGTGATATAAGTGCGCTCAATAGTATAACCACCACCTCTATATAGTTGCAAAACATTTTCATCTCCCCAAAAGGAAAGCCCATACCCGTTAATCAGTCATTCCCAATTAGCATTGTATTAATGTTAATAATAATATTTATTTCACACTTACAATGTTCTGTGCCCATTCTCATTTGGTTCTCAGGACAGCCCTATAGAGAAGGCTCTAGATTAGGTCCATTTTACCCATGTCAGGAAACTACTTTTAGAAAGGTTTCATGGCTAGGCCTGAGCTTGGATTTGACCTGAGTGTGCCTGGCTTCAGAGTCTGAGCTCCTCAGACACTCTCTGCTTTTATTGCTTCCCTGTCTTTTCCTGTGCTCTACCCTCTTCTTGCTGTTTCATTCTCTTCTCTAACAGGTGAATGCCTGCTTATACAATTCAAACATCACCTCCCTTGTGACACTTTGCCTGATATCCTTGATTGGTTAACAAATATTTATCAAGGACCTTCTAAATGACAGACACTGTTCCATAAGCTGGGGATGCAGTAGTAAAAATAAAACAAGCAAACAACAACAACAAAACCCAGCAAAGCTTCTACCTTCAAGGCAATAACATCCTGGTGGAAGAAAACAGATAAACAGAGGCAAACAGATATTGCCATGTTGATAGACTGGTTTTTGGGAATTAAGGAAAGAGAAGGATTGAGGATAACAAATAATTGGCTTAGGCAACTGGTGTTATTTCCTGGGATGGGGAAGACTTAAAGAAAATAGATTTTCTTTCTTTCTTTTTATTTATTTAATTTTTTATGAGGGGAGGAGCTCTTTTTTAGATGCCTTAAGTTTGAGATTCTTATAGATGTCAAGTTTCAAACAGGTAGTTGGATTTTGAGTCTGGAGCTCAATGGAAAGGTCTGGGATGGAGACACAAATTTTGGAAACCATCGGCGTATAGTTGGCTTTTAAAGCCAAGGCAGTGGGTGAGATTATGCAGGGAAATGTAGAGAAAGAAAAGTGGGCCCAGGACTGGTCCTGTCATTGCTCAAGTTAGCTGCCCCCACCCTGATTCCATCATACTCTACTTTGGCGCTTGCCACTCCCCATGATGAAATATTTTGTTCCTCAATAGCCTGGGAGTGTCTTGGAGGACAGGCACCATGTGTTACTCATCTCTGCAGCTGCTGTGCCCATTGTAGTGCCTGATCCATGGTAGATGCTCACTGAATATTAGTGGTTTCACAAGATCATATGACTGAATGAAGAAACTACTATCATTCTGGAGCTCTAGGTTCATCATGCCCAAATTTATGCGTTTAGGCTTTCTAGAATAGTCTATGCTCCAACCTTAAGGCATCCAATCACTGTAAGAAAGGGGGAGTACACCTGGTCACTACCTCCATTTGTGTGGCTGTCAGGAAGTGGGGTGGCTGGAGAGGTGAGCTCTGGCTTATAGGGGCTGTATTTGAGTGGTCCAGACCAGGAAAGATGGGGAGAGCCCAACAAAGGGCGGGGCATTTAGGAAAGTGAGACTGGATAAACCAGAACATTCTTCTAGAAAGTGTGACTATGAATAATACAGCTACGGTTCAGCAAATCACTAGGACTTTGGTTGTACAAAAATAAAAAAAAAGAAAACCAGAGAAGAGGGACAAAACTTTTTAAGGATGTTTATTTGAGGAGACATCAAGGGAAGAAGGAGAAAAAAGGAGGGAGCAGGGATTCAATTTCATTGAGTAGCTGGTAAGTGCCAGACGCTTTACATAAATTTTCTACTAAGTTTTACTATCTGTGTTTTAAAGAAAACAAGTGGAAGTTAATCATCAAACAGCTAGTTTTGAACTCAGGTTTGTCTGGCTCTAAAAGCCACCAAGAATTGAAAGCTTGGGTGGCAACACGGTATAGTAGAAGAAGAACTGGATGTGTACTTGGGAGACATGAGTTCTTTCAGCACATCAAAAGTACCATCTTATTGTCTTCTGGCTTCCATTGTTGCTGATGAAAAGTCAGCTGACTGCCTAGGGACTACTTCGTTGTAAGGTAATCCACTTTCCCCACCCCCCAGCTGCTTTTTGTATTTTCTTCTTTATTATTTTTTTTATTTTAATTAATTATTTCTTTATACGTAACTGAAAGTGATGTTACAGTACATAAGTTATTTACAACTGTGCAGTAATGGTATTTTCATCTTTAGTTTTAAGTATTTTTTTTAAAAAAAGATCACACACCTTGGTGTACATTTCTTTTTATGTATAATGCTTGGAATTTGCAGGGCTTCTTTTTCTTTTTTTATGTTGTACTTTAGGTGTTGGTTTACAGAACAAACTAGCTTCTTATTAAACAGTTAGCACACATATTGTTTTATGACATTGGTTAACAACTCCACAACATGTCAACACTCCTGTCTCGACCCTGAGTTCCCTATTACCAGCTTTCCTGTTCACTCCTGCCGTCTAGTCCTTGCCTCTGTGCTGTTGTGCCCTTTTAGTCTCATTTTGTTTTATGGGCCTGTCTAATCTTTGGCTGAAGGGTGAACCTCAGGAGTGATTTCATCACTGATCTAAAAGAGTGTCCAGGGGCCATACTCTTGGGGTTTCTCCAGTCTCTGTCAGGCCAGTAAATCTGGTCTTTTTCTGTGAGTTAGAATTTTTCTCCAGCTCTGTCCAGGACTGTCTATTGTGATCTCTGTCAGACCAGTTGGTGGTGGTAGCCAGGCATCATCTAGATGTACTAGACTCAGTCTGGTGGAGGCTGTTGTAGATGTGGTCCATTAGCCCTTTGGAATAATCTTTCTGCAGGGTTTCTCAAATCTGTGGTATGATGTCTTTCATTAGTTTTGGAAAATTCTAGCTGTTATCTCTTCAAGTATTGTTTCTGCCATATTTTCTGTGTCTTTATCCTAGGCCCTTAATTACACATATGTTAGATCTCTTTGTGTCATTTATGTCTCTTGCTTTATATTCTGTGTTTTCCAACTTATTGTCTCTCCTACTTTATTTTGATAATTTCTTCTAACCTAAAATAGTTCTGCATTTTTAAAAGCTAAAACTATCCTTTGAGTTTTTAATTGTGGTTGTTGTGTTTTTAATTTCCATAGTTTCCATTTGGTTATTATTATTATTTTTATAGGTTTCCATTCTCTGCCAGAATTTTCAGCCTTATCTTTTATTTACTTGAACTTGATAGGATAGTTACTTTAAAGTCTTGGTAACTCCAATATCTTGAGCCTCTGTGGGTCTGTTTCTGTTGTTTGTTGATTTTTCTATTTTTTATTTCATTTTATGCTGCCTTATCTCCTTTGTGCATTACTATTTTTTATTGTGTTCTGGACATTGTACATGCAAAATTATTTGCAGAATTAATTGAAGGCCTCAAATAATACTATTTTCCTCCCAATATGATTTGCATTTGTTTCTGTACTAACAATCCAATATTACATCAACCTAATTTCAGGGCTTTAGAAGACTTAAAACTGAGCTTTAGTCCCTGCAAGGGCCTTTCTACTTCTGGTTCACACTTACTTGCAGAGTGCATTCTTTTGGAGTCCCAATCCAAAGCAAGGAGGTTTTTACCTGGACCACGACTCTTTGTAGGCCTCAGATTTCAATCCTTGCCCCTTTGTCCTGGAGGCTGTCAAAGGTGCCACTCAGACTCTTAGCCACCCCTTGCAAAATTAGCAAATACTCCTAG
This sequence comes from Loxodonta africana, assembly GCF_030014295.1. Classification (NCBI taxonomy): domain Eukaryota; kingdom Metazoa; phylum Chordata; class Mammalia; order Proboscidea; family Elephantidae; genus Loxodonta; species Loxodonta africana. The sequence goes on from NC_087343.1 coordinate 191,735,660, forward strand.
GTCTAAAGCAACTCAAAGATTGTACTCGACTCTCTGGGCCTCCTTCCCTTGTCTCCTGACTGTCAATTTTTACTATTTTGTTAGCTTTCTGGTATCATTAAGCAGGCTTTTTTGTTTATTTGTTCTTTATTTTTTTCTTTGAATAATTATCAGTGTTGTTAAAATAGATGTTTATAAACCACGGTAACAAAGTAATCTGACAATCTATTTTACTGGATTTATCTTTTTTTTTTTAATCAAGAGATATCCTGGCAGACAAAATTCTCACAAAGAAACCGCTTTTAAAAAAGTATAATTTTTGAGGTTGACCTGATTTGTAAACTTTCACTTAAAGCACACACACACACACAAAAAACCCCAAAACAAAAACCACTTAAGGCCTCAACAAGCAAAGAAGTAGGGGGAATGTGAGTTTGGTTTTCTAGCCTAGCTGAGAATTTAGAAATGGTAAATTCTGGCATCAAGGAGCCCTGGTGGAGCAACTGTGCTTGATTGCTGGCTGAAAAGTTAGTGGTTCAAAACCACCCAGTGGCTCCACTGGAGAAAGACCTGGTAATCTGCTTCTATAAAGATTACAGTCTAGAAAACTCTATGGGGCAGTTTTACTCCGTCACATGGGGTCGCTATGAGTTGAAATCGATAACAACAACAACAACAATCTGACATCACTCGCCATGAAGGTAATCAAATGAGATAGGCTGTGTGGAAACATGGAACCCAATGTAAATGTAAGGCACTAATGCCCATTTCCCCTTGATCCCCATCTCAGGATTTCCAGAGGCGTTTGAACTTTTTGGGGAGGAGAATCCATGCTGACTCCCAGACCAATAGTTTGCATCAGTCAGTTCCTTCTATTACTTTCTGAACATTTGGTCAATTAATGATCCAGCATTCATTATGGTAGCCAAATCTTAAATCTGGGTGTTCTGTTGAGTTTATTTTTTTACTTTATTTTTGTTGTTGTTGAAAATATATACAACGGAACATACACCAGTTCAACAATTTCTACATGTACATTTCAGTGACATTGATTACATTTTTCAAGGCATGCAACCACTCTCACCCTCCTTTTCTGAGTTGGTCCTTCTCCATTAACATAAACTCACTCCCTCCCACGTTTCATATCTAACCTTTCGAGTTGCTGTTGTCAGTTTGATCCCATATAGACAGTTCTTTAAAAGAGCACAATGCTCAAGGCACACATTCTTTACTAATTAAGCTAAATGGTTATTTTTGTTGAATTTTCATTATACTTTCACTTCTTTCCCCACTTAATTGCATTTCAAGAGGCTTCCCTGGCTTCTCTTTTTTTCTTTAATTTTTGTCTCTAATAACTCTCCATGAGCAAACTTGCAATGTGCAGCAGCAAGGCACCAGGGCTCGGCTAAGGGAAAGCCTCCCGGCCATGACCTCGCTTGGCCACCTAGGCCTGCCACCCGGGAGGGGCCCCCCTGAGTCTCACACCGATCTTGGCCTTTGTGAACTGTGCAGAACTGGTGCTGACCCTACCGATCTGTGGATGTGTGGCCAAGACAGGTCCCAGTGTCCTGCCTGGGCTGTGCGTGTGAGGGGGATCTGTGATGCAATGTGATGGCATTTGTGACAGGGTGAGGGAACAAGAGATTGCTGGCAGAGGCTTCATGGGGTGCGATTAGATTACAGCTGGAGTTGCCTGTCTGGCGTAGATGGAAGACCTGTCCCTGTGAATTTCATACGCGGTAGAGCCCACATTTACATATTGGCCAGAGGGATTAATTTCTGGAGCAGTGGGCAAGAGCCCAACAAGCACAGAGCCAAGAAGCTAATTCCACAACACCGCCCTGTGCTCTTGCTTTTTATTTCGTACTCCTTTCCTTTGTTTGGTTTTCTTTTTCTGAGGTGGTGTGTTTCCGCAAAGCTAAAACATCTGTATGGAAAGTGAAAAAAACTTGTCAGTCATCTCGAGTCTTGTCCATCTCAGCTCACGTTCCTCCTTCTCCTCTTACCCCTTCATTGCTTTTGACCTTTATTTGCAAAAAGAAGCCCATTCAGAGGGAGGAAGCAGTGTGGCTTGGTGCAAACACCTTGGGTTTTGGCATCAGGCTCAAGGGATTTGAATCCTTGCTCGGCCACTCCTAGCTGGGTGAGCTTGGGCGAGTTATTTGGTCTCACTGAGGCTCTGTTTTCTCACCTGTGAAATGGAGAGCATGCTATCTATCTCTTAGTTGTTGTGAGAGTTGCATTAAATAAAATATGTAATGTTTCTAATTTTTGCCACATTGTATACACTTCCCATTTGGCATAGAGTATGCATTCAGTGAATGGTAGTTCCCTTCTCTTTTAGTCTTTTATTTTTCTTTGTTTTCTGTTAAATATCCCTAAGGAAAGACTTTTCAGTGAGGAATAAGAGATTCAGATATAGTTAGGAAGCGTTGTAGATTCTGTCCCACCTGTCATCTTTGATCTCAGTCTTGGGTGCTCCTTATTGAGGATGTGGAGTGGTGAGAAGTATCCCAAACCAAGGCTGAGGACAGACCAGGTCAGGAACAGGATCCAGATAGAGCCCCATGGAATTCCACCCTCACACAATTCAGCCAGAGTAAAACAGTTCATGTTGGTGCCTGGGGGCCTTCCCTGTACCTGGTGGAGCCCTGCCCCACTCTATGAGTCTCTGCACAGGCAGCCCTGAAGTGGAAGGGTGGCTATGGATTACTTTCCACCAGGTCAGACATTTATACTTAATTGATATCAAAAAAACTTAATACCTTACTGTAGAGTTTCCTAAACCTCAATAGTTTGCCATAGCCAGATACTACATACCAAAAACTCCAAATCAAACCCGTTGCCGTCAAGTCAATTCTGACTCATAGCGACCCTATAGGGTGGAGTAGAGCTGCCCCATATTGTTTCCAAGAAATGGCTGGCAGTTTGGAACTGCTGACCTTTTGGTTAGCAGCCAAGATCTTAACTACTGCACTGCTAGGGGTCCAGATATACATTCTACCTATATTATTCCTTATTTAATATTTTTAATTTAGATCAACTCACTTTTTTTTTTTTTTGTACTTAAAAACTTATTTTAGCCTTGACCTAAGCAAACATAACCAAGAAATTGTGGCCTTCCTCTCCCCAACTGACTGATTTTTGGAAGCAGATCGTCAGGCCTTTCTAGTCTGTCTTAGCCTGGAAGCTTCTCTGAAAACTGTTCAGCATCATAGCACCACGCAAGCCTCCACTAACAGGTGGGTGGTAGCCGCCCATGAGGCACATTGGGTGGAGATTGAACCCAGGTCTCCTGCTTGGAAGGGCAGAACTCTACCACTCAACCACCATTACTCCCCAGCTCATGGGCTTCTTTAATGCACGAGTAGGTGACCGTTGGGCCCAATTTCCCTTACTCAGAATGATGAGTTCGTGCCAAAGAAGAACAAAATTATAATCTTACTAATCCATAAAAAACACTGACAATATTTAGGCGTGTTGTTTTCCATTCATCTTAAAAAAAATTACTGTGGTAAAATATATATAACAAGACATTTGCCATTTCAGCCTTTTTCAAGTGTATAATCCAGTGGCATTAATCACATTCACAATGTTGTACAAACATCAACTATTTGTTTCCAAAACTTTCATCACCCCAAACAGAAACACTGTACCCATTAAGCAATAATTTCCCACACCCCTCTTTCTCCAACCTATGGTAACCACTAATCTACTTTCTGTCTCTATGTATTTGTCTATTCTAGACATTGCATATAAATGGGATCATACAAAACGTGTCTTTTGTGTCTGACTTATTTCACTCAACACAACGTTTTCAAGGTTCATCTGCATTGTAGGATGTATCAGAACTTCATTCCTTATTATGGCAGAATAATATCCTATTGCATAGACATACCACAGTTCGTTTATCCATTCATCCATTGATGTATATTTGAGTTGTTCCACCTTTTGGCTATTGTGAGTAATGCCGCAATGAACATTGATGTACAAGTATCTGTTTGAATCACTCTTTTCAAGTCTTTTGAATATATACCTAGATATGGAACCGTGGGCCATATGGTAATTCTATGTTTAACTTTTTGAGGAACCACCAAACTATTCTCCACAGCAGCTGCACCATTTTACATCCCACCAGCAATGGATGTGGCTTTCAAGTTCTCCACATCCCCTCCAGCACTTGTTATTTTCTGATAATAGCCATCTTAGTGGGAGTGAGGAGCCCTGGTGGCTCATCGGTTAAGCACTCAGCTGCTAACCTAAAGGTTGCCGGTTTGAATCCACCCAGTGGCTGGGGCAGTTCTACCCTGTCACATGGGGTTGTTATGAGTTGCAACTGAACCAACGGCACCTAACAACAACAATAACTAATGATGTTGAGCGCCTATTCATGTGCTTATTAGACATACGCATATCTTCTTTGGTAAAATGTCTATTCAAGTCCTTTGCCCGTTTTTTGATTGTGTTGTCTTTTTGTTGTTGATCCATTTGTCTTTCTATAGGTATATTTTATATAGCTAAGATCACATCATATGCAAATTCTGTCCAATTTTGCCACTTAATTTAAATTATAAGCATTTCTCCATGTTACTGAAACTCTTTTTGAACTTGACCTTGATGGCTAAGCTTCCTGTGGCTGTCCTGTTTCCTCACAGGACACTCTGTTGAACTGGTGTCTATCCATGGATGGGCCGATAGGACACCGAGATGGGCAAGCCTTCCATTCCCTCCACTGACAACTTTTAGCTTGGAGTGCAGAGATTTGTGTAGTTCATATTTTGCTTTTTACCTAAATATTTGCAATTGATTTTTATGATTCTATTAGGGGTAGAGAATATAGCAAAATTCATTAGTGGTTGACTATACAAAACTTTCATTTGATAAAGTGACATGAAACTCCAGATAAATATAACATTCATAATAAACTGGGTTCTCCACATCCCAGCCACCAGGATGGCCATTATATATATAAAAAAAAAACAAAATGAAAAATAACAAGTGTTGGAGAGGATGTGAAACCCTTGTCCACTGATGGTGGGAATGTAAAATGGTGCTGCTGCTGTGGAAAACAGCTTGAAGTTTCCTCAAAAAGATAAATATAGAATTACCGTATGACCCAGCAAGTCCACCCCTAGGTATATATTCAAAAGACTTGAAAGCAGGGACTCAGACAGATACTAGTACTTTAACGTTCATTGCAGCACTGTTCACAATAGCTAAAATGTGGAAACAACCCAAGTGTCCATCAGCATATGAACGGATGAACAAAATGTTGTATATATGTACAATGGAATATTATTCTGCTATAAAAAGGAATAAAGTTCTGATACATCCTACAATGTAGATGAACCTTGAAAACATTATGTTGAGTGAAATAAGTCAGACACAAAAGGACACATTTGGTATGATCCCATTTACATGAAATGTCTAGAAAAGACAAATATATAAAGACAGAAAGATGAGCGGTTAACATGTGCTGGAGGAAGAGGGGTATGAGAAGTTATCGCTTAATGGGTACAGTGTTTCTGTTTGGGTCGATGAAAGTTTTGGAAACAAATAGTTGACGGTTGTACGACATTGCAAATGTGATTGATGCCACTGGATTGTACACTGAAAATGGTTAAAATGGCAAATTTTATGTTGTATTTATATATATATATATATATATATATATATATATATATATATATATATATATATATATATATAAAAACCCCAACCCAACCTGTTCCCATAGGGTTTCCAAGGAGTGGCTGGTGGATTTGAACTGTTGACCTTTTGGTCTTAACCACTGCACCACCAGGGCTCCATGTTGTGTATATTTTTACCACAATTAAAAAAAAGGACAGCGAGATATCAACTTTTTACAGAAATAAAATAGAGATTAAAGTAACAACAACAACAATAACCCAAACTGGATTCTCCAACCTAAAGAATCAGAGAACAGCATCTCAGAAACCAGTCACAGGGTCTCATTCACTGCCACTTCCAGACTGTAAATGGATGGCAGATATTTCCATTTTCCATTCCTTCTGGTTTTCCTTAGAGTGTTTCTCCTCCCCTTCCCTAGATATACCAGTTGTGGTGGAGTTGACTCTGACTTGTGGCGACCCCACGTATTTCAAGAGTGGAACTGTACTCCATAGGGTTTTCAATGGCTGACTTTTCAAAAGTAGATTGTAGAGGCGCCTCTGGGTGGACTCAAACCTCTAACTTTTTGGTTAGCAGCTGAGCTTGTTAACTGCACCACCCAAGGACTCCGTCCCAGATACAGGGGATGGTAATAATGGTCTCATGAGGAATCAAATGTCTTGGGTGCTCCATGAGGAAATATTTCTAAGCCAGCTCCCCACACTTGCTTCTGAGTAACAGTTGTGGGCTCAGCCCATTCACACCCTTAGATGGTAGTTCAGCCCACCAGCTAGCCAGGGTCTGTCTGCTATCCTTGCCTGTGCCTCATGCCACAGCAGGAGGGATATTGAGTGTCCCGAGCCCCTTCAGAAGCACAACTGGGAAGCCTGGATGAACCACAGAGAGCGTGAGGAAAGACATGAGTGGCGGCTGGAGACTGCTTGTCCATCAACCGCCAGCCAGGCAGTCAAGCAGCTCACTAAACAGGACAGAGGAGCGGGGACCGTTTGCATCATCTCAATGAGCCCTAATTAAAAGTCTTGTTTGAACAAAATTGCTGAAGACAGCCAAGCCCAGTGGCTTCTCAGACGGCTCTGCTCGCTATAGGAGAGGTGGCTAAAAGCTGTCTTTTGGAACATGGGCGTTAGGAGAGCTTTTAACCATTATGTGTAACTGGCACGTCAGAACCGAGTTGAGAAGCCTGGGGCGGGGGCTGCAGACAGACCACCCTGGCGCTCAGTGCTAGAATGTAGGAGGGGCCTGGGAGAGGCCTCCAAAGTAGAGGACAATAATGATACCAGTAATGATAACAATACCCGGAATATTAAAAAAAATAACTTAGACGGTTCCATGTATATCATCACATGCCCCCACTAAGAGCAGGGAGACCAGGTTCACATTGCTGGCAGCTCAGCTTTTTCATGGTACTTTGAGGAAAACCATCTCTTCCCAGGCCCAGCAGAGATTAGAGGTGTTTTTCATCAGGTCACTTTCCTCCAGTTGCTCTTTGCTCCCCCAGCTTTGTGCTGGCTTAGCTGCTCCGCCCCGGCCACCCAGGGGCAAGGGGCCGCAGATGGGGGCAGCCCCGGCAGCTGCTCCCTCCAAATTCCCTGGGATTCAAGGCCGGGCGCTGGGTGATTACACCGCTGTTATCTGGGATTAGCTATTTTCGCTCCCTGTATTTATATCATGGATGCAGCAGCGTGATGCAGCCAGATGCCAGCCTGGGGGAACTTTGGCTTCCTTCTGGGCCCACCTGCTGTCCTGCTCACACCTGGCAAGGTGGCAGTTGTTGGGGACCAGACCTGCCAGCCCCTCCTCTCCCTCCCCAAACCTCTGGAATTGAGGAATAGAGAGACTGGACTGTGCAGTAAGAGGCCAAGGCAGGACCCAGGCTTGGGGGAAGAAGGGGTGGAGGGCTGGCAGTGGTCCCTGCAGAAGACGCCTGTCACCTCCCTAATCCCCTAAGTCTTCCCATCTAGGAACCTTCTTGCCTGTCCCCCACCCCTGCTCCACCCAGACCCATGTCTATCTCCCCGGGTTACACGTGAGGGCTGCTGAAAGGTCTTCATTTTAGGCTCCTCAGAAAAGCCCCAAGTACCCAACAGTCCCCACATTAAGTGCAGGGGGATTAAAAGGCTCTGCTCTTATTATCTTGGTCCATATTTGCTTCAATGGAGTCTCTGGGTGGCTAACATGCTCTGCTGCTAACCAAAAGATTGGAAGTTGGAGTCCACCCAGAGGTGGCTTGGAAGAAAGGCCTGGAGATCTACTTCTGAAAAATCAGTCAATGAAAACCCTGTGGAGAGAAACAACTCAGAAAAAGAGGGTGAGCATAGCTGCACACCTTGAAGAATGTAATCAATGTCACTGAGTTGTACATGTAGAAACTGTTGAATTGGTGTATATTTTGCTGTGTATATTCTCAACAACAACAATAAAATAAAATAAATTATAAAAAAAGAAAAGAAAACTCTATGGAGCACAGTTCTACTCTGACACATACGGGGTCACCGTGAGTCAGAATTGATTCCAGGGCAACTGGTTTGGTTGATTATTTGGTGTAGGAGTCCCAACCAAAAAAACCAAACCTAGTGCCGTCGAGTGGATTCCGACGCATAGTGACCCTATAGGACAGGGTAGAACTGCCCCATAGAGTTTCCAAGGAGCGCCTGGTGGATTTGAACTGCCGACCCTTTGGTTAGCAGCCATAGCACTTAACCACTATGCCACCAGAGTTTCCTATAGGAGTCCCAGGCTGGTACAAATGGTTAAGTATTTGACTGCTAACCAAAAGGTTGGAGGTTCAAGTCCACCCAGAGGTGCCTCAGAAGAAAGTCCTGCTGATCTATTTCTGAAAAATCAGCTAATGAAAACCCCATGGAGCACAGTTCTACTCTGACACACATGGGGTTGTCATGAGTCCGAGTCAACTTGGTGGCAACTGTATTTTTTTTAAATAGTAATTTATGTTGCCTTCTGTTTAGGTGCCTGCTGGCCTTCCATGTGCTCACTGGTAGAACAACCTTTTGGGGCAGGGATCTCAAGGGTGGCAGTGGATTATCCCTTCCAAGTATGCTCTTAAAAAAAAAAAAAAAATTACCCTGATGTAATGTTTACTAAACCTCAGTTGCTTACCATAGCCAGGCTTAGTAAACTATTATTTATTTAATATTTCTATTTAAATTGATTCTCTTTTTTTACTTGAAAAGTTATTTTATCCTTGCTCCAAGTAATAATATCTAGGAAATCATGAGTTTGGTGTCTCAGCAATTTAATATACTTTACAGTGAATATAATTTTTTTTTAATCCATGAGTTGGAAAATTCTGGCATAATCAAAAGAAAAATGGCAAAATACCAGGGATTCAGGTAGCCATGGTGGGCTGACATAGGACAGGAGGCGTGGGGATATCTGGACGGGGGCTGATTTGTGGATGTGGGGTAGGGGTGGTGGAGGGAAGGAGAGGGAAGGGGTGGCAAACGGGAAACTTCTTGATTGACCTGAGAAGGTAGAGCAGCATCCGGCTTGGGGAATGTTCATTCCTTGGGGTAAAAAGGAGAGAGAGAATTAAAGCCCCAACCCACTAATACAAATGGCCCTGCCTTTGATGAAGCTATCTTACCCTAGAATGGGAATTTCCCAATCTCGTGTATACTGGGGCCACAAATCAATCACCAGGAGCACACTGAGCAGAGAGGTCACCTGGGGAAGTGGTGGCCAGTGGCCTCCTGGCCTCTTGTCCTTAATGACTCTTAGTATCTCTGCCACCCACAGCCAATTGCTGCCCCTGTTTTAACTCTTTGGGAAAGAGGGGTGAGCACCTGCTGGACAGGGCAAAAGAAGTGATAGCATCCAGAACTGGGGCTGAGGAGTTCCTGTTTCCACAGCAGTACAGTACCAGCTGCCAGAGAGTCAACACCACCTCCTAGTGGCCCCACATATGTCAGGGTAGAACTGTGCTCCATAGGGTTTTCAATGGATGATTTTTCAGAAGTATATCACCTGGCTTTTTTCCTGAGGTGCCTTCGGGTGGACTTGAACCTCCAACTTTCTGTTAATAGTAGAGCATGTTAACTGTTTGCACCACCCAGGGACTTCTTCCAAAGCCCCAAAACCCAGTGCCGTAAAGCAGAAGAAGGGAAAAAGCAATTTAGCCTTCACTCTAACCTTGAGTCACTATAAGTTGGAATCCATATGATGGCAACAGGTACGTACGGTGCTAACCTTGGGTGGCCCAAACAGTTAAGTGCTCAAATAATAGCCAAAAGGTTGGTGGTTCAGATCCATCCAGAGACCCTTGAAAGACATTTCTGGCAATCTGTTTCTGAAAGTTCACAGCTTTGAAAGCTCTATGGAGCAGTTCTACTCTGCACACATGGGGTCACCAGGAGTCAGAATTGACTTAACGACAACCAACAACAACAATAACCCTCTCAATTCAGAGTCCTCCTTTCTTGAGATACAGCCAGAGACCAAGTACCTCTGGAAGTGGGGAGAGGATATCCTTCAACCTTCCCTCAGCCCCTCCCTTATTATGTGAAAGGATTCCATGCTCATTGTCATTTTGCAGAAGAAAAAATTATAATTTCACTAACTGATCAAAAAACACTGACAATATTTAGGTGTGTTGCTTTTCATTCATCTTTATGTTTTTTTTTACATAGATGGGATACCATTTATGCAATTTCTGATCTGATTCTCCCATGCCGTATAAAGTTTTCAGCATTTCCTCAGGCCTTTGATCGCTCTTTACATACTTAATATTGGTAACCTTGGTAATCTTAAGTTTCCTGTTTTTGTGTATTAATGGTTCACTTTTTTGACTATTATAAGTGATGTGACAATTAATATCTCTTGTATAGGGTTGCTATGAGTTGGAATCGACTTCACCGTCATGGGTTTGGTTTTTGGTGTGATAGGGACAGAGAGGAAGTGGAGGGTGAGCATTTTTCTTTTAAGGAAGTGATTTGGAAGTTGCACATATCACATCTTCTTGCTGTCATTGGTGAGAACTTGGTCAGGGGGCTGCCTCTAGCTGCAAAGGAGGCTGGGAAATGTGGTCTATACTTGGATAGCCACAAGGGGGGCAGGTCTTATTAAAAGGAAGAAGGGGAAATGAGACCGTTGGATAATTTGTGGCTAGAATTTCTTGACTGTACAAGATTATTTTGCAGTCTTTTTAAAAAATAATTTATTTTGTTTGTTTTTGCTGCTGTTGAAAATACACACAGCAGAACATACACCAATGTAACAATTTCTACATGTACAATTCAGGGACATTGGTTACATTCTTCAAGTTGCACAACCGTTCTCACCCACCTTTTCTGAATGGTTCCTTCTCCATTAACATAAACTCACTGCTCTCTAAGTTTCCTATCTAACCTTTCAAGTTGCTGTTGTCAGTTTGATCCCATATAGATAGTTCTTTAAAAGAGCACAATGCTCAAGGCAGAATTCTTTACTGATTAAGCTAAATGATTATTTTGTTTAAAGAAGACTTCAAGGGATATTTTTGGTTTCAAGTTTAAAGATTATTTCAAGGCACTAGTTTTGGGGATTCATCCAGCCTCAACGGCTCTAAAAAACCTAGATTCCATGAGAATTTGAATGCACTCCTTTATTTTAACCAAGCTCATGAAATTCTTTTACTGTGGAGGCAATTAGAAGAACACAGTAGTAATGATATTTGTCTTAGTTATCTAGTGCTGCTATAACAAAATACCATAACTGGGTGACTCCAACAAACAAAAATCTATTTTCTCACAGTTTAGGAGGCTAGAAGTTAGAATTCAGAGTGCTGGCTCTAGGGTAAGGCTTTCTCGCTCCCTTGGCTCTGGAGGAATGTCCTTGTCTCTTCAGCTTCTGCTTCTTGTTTCCTTGTAGATCTCCATGTGTCTTGGTATCTATCTCACCCCATCTTTCTTCTGCTTGCTTGTTGAATTTCTTTTATATCTCAAAAGAGGACTCAAGATACACCCTACACTAGTCCTGCGTCATTAACATAACAAAGGCAACCCGTTCCTAAATGGGATTATAACCAGGCATAGAGGTTAGGATTTACAACACATATTTTAAGGGGACATAATTAAATCCATAACAATATTATTACAATGGCATTATCTCTATTTTACTGTAATCATCTCAGGTGAGCAATAAATTTTAACAGCCCATTATTCAGTTGGGCAGCTGTGTCAAATGACATCATTTTCACCTACTTTGCTTGGTGCTGGGGTGGGCTACAAAAGAAAGGGATCCCTTCTCACTCCTCCTGTTTCACATGAATGTTGTCTTGTTCCTTCTGGATGACAGGAACCATGTCTTCTGCTTTTTTTTTTTTTTTGTATTTTTAATTTTTCTGTGTTAAATAATCTCTCATTGTTAGTTTCCCTCAAGTTGTCTCCAACTCATGGAGACCTTATATATAACAAAACAAAACGTTGCCTGGTCCTGTGCCATCTTCATGATTGTTGGTATGTTTGAGTCCATTGTTGAGCTATTGTGTCAATCTCTACCTCATACATAATAAGGACACAGTGTCTTAGCTAAGACAGAAAAAAGTGAGACCAGAAAAAGGAAACAATTCATTCAAGGACACCCACCTTGGAAGTAGCAGAACCAAAATTTGAACCCAGGTCAAACCACGCCTTTGGCTTCAAAGCAAGCGCACTTAAAACAATTAAAACATCTTTGTCAAAATGTCCTTTTTCTGTCTCCTCCCACCCCATTCAACTAACCCTGACCCCCTTTTGCCAGAAGGAACATGTCAGCCCATTTATCTATTCCTTATGGTATTTGCTTCCATATTTCTAAATAATATGCATATCAAAATATCTCTTGACTCATCAGTTTTGATCATTATTGCTTGACTTCCAGTTATGGCAGATGAAGAATTCAGACCATCTGTGCTGTCTCTTCTCCTTTGTCCCCAATATAATTTATCTTAATATTTTATAAAATTTTTTTTTTAGTATATTCAGTATTTATGTTACTGTGACTATGTAAACTTGTTCACTGCTGAATCTGATGATCTGCCTTGATTAAATTTTCTTTCTTGTGCATTTTTTGTTTGCTTGCTTACTTAGTTTTCTTTGAACATCTGGCCAGTTGTGCCCTATCATTAACAACTGTGTAAGCCTCCCCATGTAATTTTCTATATGATCAAATCTATCAGAAAATTCATCAATTTGATATTTCCTTTGAAGCCCCCCACCTTCTGCTCTTAAAGCTTTCTGCATAGCTGGTATTTTCTTTCACCTCTTTCCTCGTTCCCATTTTCCTGAATCCTATGCTTTCCTTATTTTCTTGGGGAATATCCATCAGTAGCTTTCTCAGAAAGGATGTACAAGAGGTAAATTCTTAAAATCTTGTATGCCAAAAGTGTCTTGATTTTATCTTTGCCCTTGATTTATAGTCTGGCTGCGTATAGAATTTGGAGTTGAAATAATTTTTTCCTAAAAATTCAGCCATTTCTCCATTTCTGTCTACCTGTTGAGTAGTCTGCTACCATTTTATTTCTTCATCCCTTTGTATGTGACTTGTTTTTTCTCTGCAGATGGTTTTAGTACAGGTTTTCCCCACTACCTGAAAGTACTGAAAGTAGAGCGTTCCTATGAAACCTCTCATAAACTGAAATGGCATAAAGCAAAGAAGCAATTACCATTAATTTATACGGGAAACATTATTGAGTATTCCTAGACTCCAAAAAATAACCTACCAAATCATACCAAATAACACATAAAACCTAAAATAACACTAATATATAGTAAAAGCAGGAATGATATGACAAATAAGTTGAGATAAAGCACAGATGCTCAAAGACAAAGTTCAAAGCTATGGTGGCTTGATGCTAAGAAACTGAGTGTAGTTCCTGGGGAAGGAACTTGGCCAGGACAGAGACATCCCCTAACTGGGACACAGGCCCTTGAGGACCGCCCTCTTCCCAGGTTAGAGCTGCCACCCTCCCCCCTCCCCATCGCTGCCCTATCGAGTGTCCAGCATCTCCACCCAGGGATGGCCGGGACAAGGCGAGGCGAGGCAAGGCAAGGTGGAGGCAAGGGCGAAGGCCGCCAGGCGCCTGGGAAGAAGCCAGGAAGGAGGGGCCGAATCAGTTGCTCCCCAACACCACTCCCCAACCGGTGCCTGGGATCGAGGCCAGCGAAGAGAGGCTGTCAGGTGGCAGATGGCACACGCTGGGGGAGGGGGGCGATTGGCCTTGGCTTTGGGATACCCCCCTCACAGGCGCCCTCTTCTAGCGGGAGGAGATGGAGACCAGCCCGCAGCTTGCCTGCCGGGTCTTGCTAGGAGGCTGGAGAATGGGGATCATGCCCCGCTGGAAGCCTGGAGACAGGCGTGGACAAAAGAAGCACGGCGGGGAAAGGGTGTGCTGGAGGAAAGGAAGGGGTCACTGGCGGGGAGGGCTGGTTGGAGCCCCGAGGCACTGCCCTGTTCCCACCTTCAGGCAGCTGCGGAAGGCCCTGAGGCCCAGGTGAGGGCACTGCCACTCTTGCTGTTTTCGGTCAGAGCTGTCTCTTTAACCGCTAGCTGCAAAACAAATGCTGTACGCTCTTTCTGCTTTCCTTTTTTCCTAAAAGCTAAAATCCTTTTGGGATTTCTCTCGGTTAGTGAAAAAAAAGTAGGAACGTAGGCCTGTCGTAAAAGCGAAGCGGCGAAAAGCGAATTTTCAAAAAGCGGGGGATACATGTATTTTTTTTTTTTTTATTCTTCCAAAAAAAAACTCGTTGCGGTGGAGTGGATTCTGCCTATAGCGACCCTATAGGACGGAGTAGAACTGCCCCATAGAGTTTCCAAGGTGCGCTGGTGGATTCGAATTACTGACCTTTATGGTTTTTTTTTTTTTATGGTTAGCTCTTAACCATTGCGCCCCCAGCGCTCATTTTTTATCCCTACTATTCTGATATTTCAGAACAATGTTTCTTGGTATAGTTATTTTATTATTCGTTGTGCTGGGAACTTGGAGGGCTTTTGGAATCTAGAGACTCATATGTCCTGTGATTCTGTGAAATTTTCTTGTATTATTTTGTGATAATTTCCATCTGCGCATTTTATCTGCTCTCATATTCTGGAACTCCTTTTATTTATATTTTCATATTAAGCTTCCTGAATTGGTTCTTTAATTTTTCTTATCTATTGTTGTTTTTTTATTGTTGTCTTTTTGGCTTTTAATTTTATTTTCAACAGGCTATACTTGACTTTGTCTTCTAGTCCTTCTATCGAAGAGCATGTTTATTTAAGTGATGATCAAACAAAAAGTTTTTCCTGGGCAATTTCCTGATCTTGGTTTTTCCTTTTTTATAGTGTGCTGTCCTTGTCTCATGGAAGTTATAGCTTCTCTTAAGGAGCCCTGGTGGCACAATAGTTAAGAGCTCGGCTGCTAACCAAAAAGCTGACAGTTTGAACCCAACCAGTGTCTCTGTGAGAGAAAAGATCTGGTGATCTGTTACCGTAAAGATTACAGCCTGGGAAACCCTATGAGACAGTTCTACTCTGACTTGTAGGGTCACTGTGAATTGGAATTGACTTGATGATGCACGATATCAACAACATATCTTCTTTTACCCCTTAAAAACCAAAGAAACCTGTTGCCATCGAGTTGGTTCTGACTCATAGTGACCCTCAGGACAGAGTAGAACTGCCCCATACAGTTTTCGAGGAGCTGCTGGTGGATTCAAATTGCCGACCTTTTGGTTAGCAGCCAAGCTCTTAACCACTGTGCCACCAGGGCTCCTTTTATCCCTCATAGATATTAATTTCAATTCTTTGAAGTTTTCTTCTGATCTCTGCATTATCTGTTTTCTCTGAGCTTCTTTATTCTCTTTGTATGTTTTGGTCTCTGTCTTTCATGGTAGAGGTGTTCTTCAAACTCTCAGTTCGTATTAAATCAGAGCAACTAAATGTCTGATTAGAAGTTCTGTGTACTTTTAAAAAAATCAAGATATAATTCATATACTGTAAAATTAACCATTTTAAAGTATACAGTACAATTTTTTAGTACGTTCACAAGGTTGTGTAACCGTCACCACTATCTAATTCCAAAACATTTTCATCTTCCCAAAGAAAAATCCTGTACTCATTAGCAGTCACTTCCCATTCCCCCTCACCCCTGCCCCTGGCAATCACTAATCTTCTGCCTTTATGGATATGCTATTCTGCACATTTAATATATATGAAATTATGCAATATGTGTCCTTTTGTGTCTGACTTAGTCCACTCAGCATAACGTTTTCAAGGTTTATTCATGTCGTAGCATGCCTCAGGACTTCATCCCCCTTTACGGTTGAATGATATTTTATTGTAGGGATATACCACATTTTGTTTATCCATTCATATTTGATGGATGCTTCAAATTCTTTAAACAAAATTTCAAATAACTCCTTCATTTTCATTCCCTGTTCAACCCCTATTTCATGTGAGAGCTTGATGCCTTCTATTCTTGAGTCTTTCCAGGGCTCAGTAGAGCACCTTGTGGCTCCTTCCACCCAACCCTGCAGGCCTTGATTTTGACTTGGGTCCTTTCTGCCGGGTCATTTACTTTTCTCTATCTACTTCCTGTTTCTGTACATTTGGGTTAAGGGTTACAAATGTCTCTTGGTTTCATTCATTGAAGATGCAGTTTGTATATTTGTTTCTTGTTCTTGGCTGATTTTTGAGATGAACAGAGGCAGGAATATCTTTATTCTGCCATCTTGAAATTGCATCTTGAATGCACCTTTCGTTAGGCCATAATAAGCGCTAAAAAAAGGCATTCTTTTAATCATCCAATCATTTATTCAATTAATTCAACACATGTTTATGGATCACCTACTATATTCTGGGCACTGTGCTACATACTGGGAATTGGGAAAATAAGAGAGACACAGTCCCTGCCCTCAAGGTACTTACACATGAGTTAGAGATGTAAACAAATAAATAGGCAATTGCAACAGAGTGAGTACTAAGTACTTGCAATATCGTAAGTACTAAGTTTTTTTTAAGAGTATGTTCAGAGAATGGATGTACATAGGTGGGAGCATGTCATCACCCATACTTGGAATAAAGCTTTAACTTTTCAGAACACTTTCACATATTCAAAAGAACCCTATCAAGTTCAGAGATGAGGATGCAACCCTGTATTTTGTCTTCCCTGCTTCCAATAACGTCTTCCTTTGGCTTGGAGAGGGCTCTCTGAGCAGCTCCAGCTGCCTGCAGCCTCTGGAGATAAAGCTACTTAAAACACTGCCGCCTCTGCTGCTGTGAGAAGTTGGCTCCGAGCCTGATCCTCCTCTGCATGTAGCTGGATGCTGTGAGTGTTGGGTGCTGGTGCAGGAGATGGCCGGGTGGATAGAACTGTGTTTTGAACCCAGTCCTGTTCATTGGGTTTCTTCTCAGTGCCTGTGTATACTAGAAAGGAACAGTGACACTTTTCCTGGGAAGCTGCAGCACAACACACCATGGCCTCATCCCAAGAAAGGTTTAGCTGTCAGTAGGAATGAGCTGGAGTCCCTGGATTGTGCAAACGGTTAATGAGCTCAGCTGCTAACCAAAAGGTTGGGGGTTCAAGTCTACCCAGAAGCACCTTGGAGGAAAGGCCTGGCAATACTTTAGAAAAATCAGCCATTGAAAACCCTATGGAGCACAGTTCTACGCTGACACACATAGGGTCACCGTGAATTACAGTCAACTTGACAGCAACTTAAAAAATTTTTTCTTTTTTAAATAATGAACCAGAGGATTGAAGTAAAGAAAAAGTATTGTAAGCTCGGATTTGTCACATCACGAAGTACTACAAATACAAGTGCCCTTTTCATTTTTCGATACTGTACTTTTCTCGTCTTTCTCCTTTATCTCATATGCTGTCAATTTAAGATGAAAGGGCATCAATTTTGCATTCATATTAGCTCAGGTCAGGAGAGTGACAGGGCCCAGCTGGACTTCTAGCAGGGTGCTAAGTGGTTAGAGAGGCCTGGAGATGATGAAAGGGGGAGGGCTCCTGAGGGACCTGGGCAGTGGCCTCCTCCCCAGTGTGGAAGCACTGCCAAGTGCGAGAGTCACTAGCTTCAGTTTGTCTCAGTTCCAGGGCAGAAATAGACCAGGGGGAGAATGTAGGTTGCAGGAGCCAGATTTAGCCAAACATATTAGGAAGACATTTCTAATCATGAGTGCCTTAATGAAAGAACACATGGCCTCATGGAGCAAGGCTTGCTCCTTCACCATTTAAGCAGAGACTGGGCATTGTTATAGGGATGTTGGACCAGGTCACCTTGGTTCTTCTAAGTCTTGGCTCTATGATTTCAATAATAATTAAATGGTAACGGGGAGTTCCTGGGTAGTGTGAACAGTTAATGGGCTTAGCTGCTAACTGAAAACTTAGAGGTTTTAGTCTTTGCTGAGATGTCTTGAAAGGAAATTCTGGCAATCTACTTCCCCCAAGTCAGGCATTGAAAACCCTATGGAGCACAGTTCTACTCTGACACTCATGGGGTTGCCACGAGTTGCAGTTGACTTGACGGCAACTGGTAAAATATCCACAGAGTGAAGACTGTGTGCCAGGCGTGGTTCTAGGACCTTTACGTGAATTCACTTATTTAATTCTTGCAACAACCCTCTAAAGTAGGTATTACAGGTAGTCCCCGACTTACAGTGTATTCAGGTTACCACGAGCTGCATTCACGACCATGGGGTTTTTTTTGGTACATCTTATCGTTAGTAATATGTACTACATATAATGTTGTGGCATGTAATTTGCTGATGTACTCTTTCTCATGCCAGCCTCCAAAGACAAAAATTGGATTTATAAAGACACTGATAATAAAAGGCAATAATAATGAAAACTAAAAAAAAAAAAAAAGAGGTATTCGACTTATGTCAGAACTAATTCACGATGGAGTTGTCGGAACTGAGGCCCATCCTAAGTTGGGGATTGCCTGAATTATTATTACTAGCCCATTTTATAGATGAAGAGTCTGAAAACAGAGAGGTTGCTATGAAGTTTTTGTCCCCCCCTCCCTTCTAAGCTGTTTGGCAGAGTAAAAAATGTTATAATTTAGTGGTTTATCACTTGGACTCCGGTGACCTTGGGCTATGGAGTCTAATATACTTTTCCTGCTAAGTGACCTTGGAAAAGTTCCTGCCTGTCTCTGAGCTTCAGTTTCCTTATCTGTGAAATAGGCATAATAACTGTGCCTCCCTCATTAGGGCCCTCATGGCGACCCATGACAACCATATGCACAAAGTAACAAAATGTTGCCAGTCCTGTGTCATCCCCAGGACCTGTTGCAGATTGGACCCTTGCAATCCATAGAGTTTTCACTAGCTGATTTTTGGAAGTTGCCAGGCCTTTCTTCCTAATCCCTCAGTCTGGAAGCTCTGCTGAAACCTGTTCAGCATCACAGCAAACATGCAAGTCTCTCCTTGATGAGGGGTGGCTATACATGAGATGCATTGGCTGGGATTAGGACCCAGGTCACCTACGTGGAAGGCAATAATTCCACCACTGATTCTAACCTGTATTTAACAGATATTAACTAAAACCCAACCAAAATGATTAACCCTCTTGGTTGCTAACCAAAAGGTTGGAAATTCTAGTCCACCCAGAAATGCCTTGAAGAAATGTCTGACGATCTACTTCCAAAAAAATCAGCCATTGAGTCTTTGGAGCACAGTTCTACTCTGACACACGTGGGGTCACCATGAGTCAGAATCTGCTGATGACAGCTGGTTGGATTTGGCTCTCCTTCCATTTTTTTCCATCTTCTTCCCCTCTCGTTGAAAGTCTACTTTACTGTTGTAAAAAGAGCTAACTTAATAAATGCATACATTCTTGTTTTCTAACATGCCCGAAAGAATAATGGCATAGTACTGTTACCTCAGTACTTCAATTTTTAGTTATTTCTGTTTCCTTTTTTTTTTCCTATAAGCATACGCGATGGCAGCAGTCAATATAGAATGTTTTTGCATTCTTCCTTGCACTTAGATAATGTTCCCCAGTTGTGCGTCATCTTTGTCATTGCAATCTTAAATGTTCATTCAACAGAATGTATCATAATTTACATAGCTATCAATGTCATATACCTTGCTTGTAATTTTTTTTATTATTTATAAATAAGTCTGCAAAAATGTACAGTCCCCCCTCCCATCCCTTCCCCTCTCCCCCCTTTCTGTCTCCTTATCTCCTGAAACTCAGTTACATTTTCAGCTGGTACCACTATTAGGGTTAGCATGTTTGATACTTTTACCCCTTGCCTTGGGAAGTAAGATGGCATTTCTTTGTCTCAAAGATTGCTCTTCAAGTGGTCAGTGTCGCCTGGCCTGTTAGTCTGTGGTTTAGCGATCAGGCTGGGAGCTCTGAGAAGAGAGGCGAGCTCCTGAGCAGGCGGAAATTTGAAGCTCAACGTTGCCTTCAAGTGAAAACATGCGGGAACTGCAGGACTGGGAGCGTCGGCAAGCGCGCATCTAGGATGGAATGTCCGGAGTGGGTCCAGATGTTGGGCTGAGACAGGAGCAGGATGCGCGTCCAGTCTTGCCGAGGTGTCAACCTGGTTCAGAGCTAGAACTGGGCCAATTAGATGGCAAACACCAGGCTGAAGGCTCTGGGTTCAGTTTTCATTCCATTCACTTTTTAAAAAACAGTTTTATTGTGGTAAAAATACATAAAACTAAACACTTGCCAATTCAACCATTGTTACATGTACACTTCAGTAACGTTGGCTCTGTTTTTCCTGTTGGGTAAACACCACCACTATCCATTTCCAAATTATTCCACCACCATTCACAGAAACTCAATGTCCCCTCAAGAAATGACTCCCCGCCTTCATCTCCCTCCTGCCCCTGGAAACCACTAATACGTTTTGATTGCTATTCATTCGCCTATTTCATATGAGTGGGATCAGGCGATATTTGTCCTTTTCCATTCACTTTTATAGTTGATTTCTAGATGGTGGCAGTGATGACGATGGTGGTGAAGATGATAATGGTGATGACTATGGCAGCCATTAATTACACACTGCAATGTGCTAGCCTTTTTTCTAAGTGGCTTATGCACATGCTGCTAAATTTTATGTGTTAGTATACGTGCTATTTCAAAAATGAGAAAGCTGTGGCTCAGAGAGGTCAAGGCGTTTGTCCAAAGTCACCCAGCTGTCAAGTGCAGGAGCCTGGTTGAAAGTCAAGTCAAAGCCCTGCCCTTTTTATTACACCAGGCTGATCTCCTGATGAAACTGTGAGGCCAGTGTTTACCTGAGTCTAGGTTGGTTTGGCAAATATCACAGGTCATATCTGTTGCTTCCGCAACCCTGTGGTTCTACCGTTCTCCCATACCCCACTTGGGAAGTTCCACCTTCTATGTCAGTGGGTAAGCTGGCTTTACTAGTCAGGACAGTACGGTGTCTGGCTAATGGACGAGCACCAAGGCCTCAGCCCTGTGAACCCATTCTGGTTCCTCAAAGGCCCTCTGAAAATCAAATGGCCCTGACTCCCTGTGGCTCAGGACCTCCTGATCCCCTTTCTCGAAGGCCCTGCTCTCCTGCCCTGCAGAGGGAGGGGTTCTGTGGAGCCAAGGCTGCAGGTTGGCCCTCCTGCGCTCAGGGCTAAGGAGGCAGGGCTTGCAGCCAGCCCTAGACTGTCCTGCCTTCCTCAAAGTTCATCCATGTTGTAGTATGTATCAGGACTTCGTTTGTCTTTATGGCTGAATAATATTCCATTGTATGTATTTATGTTTGAATAATTTTTGGCCATGAGAATGTTTTATTTTGTTAATTAGTAGAAGTTCTCTGAAAATCAGGATTGTGGAGATATTTTTGTTTGATTGGCTTGGAGAACCAAGAAAACCTTATGGAGCATAGGTTTATCCTGTAACTCATGGGGTCACCACAAGTTGAAATTGACTTGAGGGCAATGAATTTAGGGGTGAGAGGGAGATGGGAAAGGGGAGTCATTGCTTAGGGGGCACCGAGTTTCCGTTAATGGTGATGGAATGATTTGGAAACTGGTAGCGGTGATGGTCGCACAACACGATGAACGTACTCAATGTCACTAAATTGTACACTTAAAAACTGTCAAATTGGCAAAGGTTTTGTTATATATATATTTATTACAATTAAAAAAAATAATTCAGATAGCACATAAAGGCAGAAAATAAAAAGTCAAAGTCTCCTTCCTCCAAAAAAAAAAAAAAAAAAAAAAGCCGGAAAACATCTTCTTGGGCTTCCTTCAAGAATTTTCTTTTGCGACAAAGAGCAGACACAGAGTACCTCTAATTATTCACACATAGTCAGACTGCTGAACAAGTGGGTGACACTATGTGCGAGTCCAGCACTTTGCTTGGTTCATCTGATGTGAGTTGAAGGCCTTTCCACATCAGCATGGCCCCCGTTCTTCGTAAGCGCTGCGCAGGGTTGCGCTGCATTTGCCATGATTGTTTTAATTTGAATGCTAACAGTGAGTACTGACCTTTTGGTAGTTCCAGTGTTTCCTTCAGCACTCCCAGCCATGGAGCCATGCTTCCCCCACCCCAACAGCCAGTGCAGGAATGAGGCCTGCAGCCGGGTGTCAGACAGGGCATCTGGTGGATGGCTTGCTCAGCCAACCTCCAGATGCAGCCCTGCTGCCTTGGGTGGGCAGATACTTAGCGATGCTTTCCCAGGAACTGCTGCCCCCTTGTGGCCTGACTTGGGGGAGCATCTTGTCAACCCAGCATCCGGTAAGTCAGGGAAAAAAAAAAAAAAACAAAAAACCCCAAAGCCAAAACCAAGACCAAGACCAAAACCCAAACTGGTTGGCATTGAGTTGATTCCGACTCATAGCGACCCTATAGGTTAGAAGAGAACTGCCCCACAGGGTTCCCAAGGATTGGCTGGTGGATTCGAACTGCCAACCTTTTGTCTGACCATCTGTCCGTCCGTCTGTCCGTCCATCCATCCACCCACCCACCCATCCCTCCACCTGTCCATCCGTCCACCCGTCCATCAGTCCATCCTTTCAGTTATTCAAAATTATTTGTTGAGTGCCTATTTGTGTACCTTGAGTGCTGAGCTCTATGACCTTGGATGAGTTACTTCACCTCTCTGAATCTCAGTTTCCACATCCATAAATTGAACAGAATAACATCTAAATATTGCAGAATGGCGGGGAAGATTAACAAATAATACATACCAGATGCTTAAAAAATGACGTTTATTAAATCTGAGATTTAGAATTGTTTAATCTTCTGGAGGCTTACACTTTCATTAGGGAGAACTGATTTAGGTACAGAAAACAGAGTTTTAGCATGCACGACATGTCATAAGACCACTGGGTGTGCATGTGTGTATGCCGTGTGTGTGTCCAAACTGTAGGCCTGTGAGCGAAGAAGTGCAAAGGGAGGGGTGGGCTGGGGCAGTGTCTTGCAGAGATAAGTCTTTAGTCAGGTTTTCAAGGGCAGAGATTGCTTGAGAGAAGAGAGAGGGAGTGTCAGGAAGAAGGGACTGCACAAGCAAAAAATGTTTTCTTCCACAGAGGTGCCATGCAGCCCATCAGCTATGGCACCTGCCAAAAAACAATGGAGGGCCCTATGGAGACAACCTGTTCCCTGGGTCAGTGAGGCGGGGGCCCATTCTGAGATAAAAAGTCAGCTGAAGCCATGGCTTACCACTCTTACTGATTAAGTCAGTTGATTACTGAACTCATCTCATGCAGTTGCTCCAGGAGTCCCCTGAAAACCTATACAGGGTTTGCTAGGGTGCTTGCAGGGAAAGGCTCAAGGATTCTGATTCAGCCAACGATTATTCAGTACTTGTTACCAAGCTTGTGCAGGATTCTTCACACACCTATGAGATGGTATTATTACAGCCATTTCCAGAGGAAAAGCCTGATGGTCAGAGACCGTCAATGACTTGCTCAAGGCCACACTGCTAGTAGTATGTAGAGTCAGGATCCAGGCCTCCTGCATCACTCTGTATCTCCTCTGCCCTCTCCAGGTAAGAATTAACAATGACGACAAAACCAAATCAAACCCATTGCCATCAAGTCAATTCTGACTCATAGTGACCCTATAGGACAGAGCAGAACAGCCCCATAGAATTTCCAAGGCTACCACATCTTTCTTCTGTGGAGCAGCTGATGAGTTCAAACCACTGATCTTTTGGTTAGCAGCTAAGAGCTTTAATTTAACTACAGCATCACCATGTTTTCTCACCCAAAAAAGAATTACCAAAAAAACCAAAATCCGTTGCTGATTGCCTGCCCCATAGCGTTTCCAGGGCTGTAATCTTTCCAAGGCTGTAATCTTTGCAGGGAAACCCTGGTGGTGTAGTGGTTAAGTGCTACAGGTGCTAACCAAAGGGTCAGCAGTTCGAATCCTCCAGGTGCTCCTTGGAAACTCTATGTGGCAGTTTTCTACTCAGTCCTATAGGGTTGCTATGAGCTATGAGTTGCAATTGACTCGATAGCACTGGGTTTGGTTTGCTTTTTTTTTGAATCTTTGCAGAAGCAGACTGCTGCATCTTTCTCCCTGGGCTCCCCTCATGCTATACTATGAGGTAAGAATTACTTCCCTGTAATTGTATCTTAAAGAGCCCTGGTGGTGCAGTGATTAAGCATTCAGCTGCTAACCAAAAGGTTGGCTGTTCGAACCCACCAGCTGCTCTGAGGCAGAAAGATGTGGCTGCCTGCTTCTGTAAAAATTGCAGCCTTAAAAACCCTATGGGGCAGTCCTACTCTGTCTTATAGGGCTGCTATATGTTGGAATTGACTCAATGACAGGGTTAATGGTGTCTTCCTTGTGGGTCTGAGTGGCTGGAACGCTCCGTCTCCGTCAGGCAGGGTACAAGTGGCCTCTCTCCAGCCAGAGTGGTAGGAGGGGACTCAGGGAAACCCCAGGGCCTTTTCTTCTCTTTAAAGGGTAAGCCGGAGTCTGTTGTTAAGTAACTACCCAGTCCCTTTTGGTGACATGTCATGATTCTTTGGTGGCTTACAAAGATATTTTTATTAGTTTGTGATGTCTATCTTTGGTGCAGTGTAATGAATTACTTAATCTGGCCCTTCTAGCCATGGTCTTTGTGACTCACACTTGATGATTGAGTGGTACTATGCAAATAAAGTGTATGGAAGCTGTGATTATTGGGGTTATGTGTCAGCTTGGCTGGGCCATGATTCCCAGTAGTGTATGGTTGTCTTCTGTTTTCTGTGTTGTGGATCCTGACCTGTACATGTCGATGAGGCAGGATTGGTTAGGGTGTGTCTTGGGTTGCAGTAATAGGTATAGGAATGCTCTCAGCCAGACTGCTTGTGTCAGCCAAAAAATTGAAAGCCATGTCCAGGTAATAATGATGATGGAGTAAAAATGATGATGGAGTGGTACAGCAGTTTGGAAAAGATGGACATTTGTGACATCTTTAACCTCTACCTCATAGGAACCAGCTTTGTGCTGATCCTTATAAAAGAAATTATTTGTTTATTTGGTTTCTTCACTTAGCAAATAAAAGAAATTTGAAAAAATTCCAAGAGACATTTGAATAAATTAAAGAAAACAAAAGGAGGCACAGTTCCAGCATCCCAACATAACCTCCCCTCCCCTACAACATAACCCTCCCCTCCCCTACAACATAACCCTTCTCCTCTCCTACAACATAACCCTTCTCTCCTACAACAAGTTAGGGCCAAAGGAACGGCTGGAGAGTGTGGCGGTGGCGATCCTGGGTGTGAAGCAGAAACTCTGCCCTGGAAACCAGTCCCCCTAGGAGAAGGTGGAGATGGTGAGGGCAGGAAGCAAACCAGAGGGAAGGGGTGCTTGGCTGCAGGCGGTTTCTAGGGCAGGGTTGGAGAAGGACAGAAAGGACAGGGCAAAGTGTCCGAGAAAGTGGAGGGAGGGTGAGGTCAGAGGGGGGGTCGGCAGCCACAGAGGGGAGGAAAGTAGGGCCCTGGGGAGGCCGTTTCAGGCTGGGAGGTAGGTTTAATACATTCTGGAGCGGGGCGCCTGGGTGGCTAAGTGGAGCATCTTTTTGATGCATCAGTGAGTACAAAGGGAATGGGCTCTCTCAAGGTCTAGAAACAAAAGGAGATGCTAGGAAGCCTGGGGCCCAAAATTCAGCTGTGGGCGCTCACACCTTGCTGGAGTCACGTGAACTGCCTCTCTGATACTGCTTGGCAATGTCGGTTTAAACAAAACTTCTCAGCCCTTCTGACCCGGCATTTCCACTTCTTAAGAATTAAAAAAAAAAAGTTGCTGTCGAGGTGATTCCAACTCATGGCGCCCCCTGTGTGTCAGAGTAAAACTGTGCTCTACAGGGTTTCCAATGGCTGATTTTTTGGAAGTAGATCACCAGGCCTTTCTTCAGAGGTGCCTCTGGGTGAGCTTGAACCTCCAATCCTTTAGTTAGCAGCCAAGCGTGTTAAGGTTTTGCACCACCCAGGGCCTGTATAGAAAACCCATTGCCACTGAGGTGATTTGGACTCATAGCGAACCTATAGGACAGAGTAGAACTGCCCCAGAGGGTTTCCAAGGAGCGGCTGGTGGATTCAAACTGCTGACCTTTTGGTTAGCAGCTGAGCTGTTAACCATTGAGCTGCCAGGGCTCCAATATATAGAAACATCCCCTAAAGTAATAGGTACAGGATTGCTATCAGTCGGACTGCTTGTGTCAGCCAAAAAATTGAAAGCCATGTCTACCTTTAGAGGGCTGGTTTGAAAAATAATGAATATTGATCATCACAATAACAACCACTAAAAAGGATGCAAGAGCAAATGCTAACGTGGAAAGACGTTTATGGTATGGAAAATGCACCATGCATCTCACTACAGTTCCACAGGGAGGTACCATACATCATTTATGTTTTTTTATGTACAGAAACAATGACTTAGTTGAGTATGTACTAAGTTATTTCTGGAAACCTGAGGGGTTATTCATTTTCTTTCTTTTTTAAATATTTCTATAATTAAAAAATTTTGTGTTATGCACAGAGTAAGAGGCAGGTGTGCAATCTCGAGGTAGCTGACTGACCATGGCCGGGGGGTCCGTTCTGGGAGATGTGGAGATGAGGTCGCAGGGACGGGGGGGCGGGTTCTGGGTTGTGTGTGTCCTGAGATCATTGGGTGAGTCAGTGGAAAGGCAGGGGCTGGGCGGGGGGCTATGAGAGGGATTGTTGGCTGTATGGGGCTCTACCTGTCCTGGTGGGCCACAGGCTGAGACCACCTGGGCGTGGCAGCCCCCACATCTGCATGGTACTTCACAGCCTACCAAGCTTGGTTCCTTTTCATCTGTTCTCCCAACAGCCCTGTGACACACCGCTATTTTACATATGACAGAACCGGGGGCCCAGGAAGGGTGAGGAGTCCTGGTGGCTCAGTGGGTAAGAGATCAGCTGTTAACCAAAAGTTTGGCAGTTTGAATCTACCAGCTGCTCCTTGGAAACCCTATGGGGCAGTTCTACTCTGTCCTATACGTTCTCTATGAGTTGGAATTGACTCAATGGCAACTTTTTTTTTTTTTTTTAGGGAGGATAAGTGACTTGTCCAAGGCCACACAGTTAATGGCAGAGCCCAACCTGGAGCCCAGGATCTGCGAACTATGGATTCTCTCTTCTCTCTGCTTTCTTCTCTCTTTCTCTCTCTCTCTCTCTGCCTGGAGAGACGCCTGGGAGAGAAAAGGGGCTGGACTTCAACTCAGAATCCCAGTGAGGCCAGAGGTGGGACTAGCGATTCAGGAGCGTGGCTCCCTGCCATGGTCTCCAACAGCTTGCAGATATGCTTTGTTTGGTCTGCATTCCAGTTGCTGTGGAGTTGATCCTAACTCACGGTAACCCCATGTGTGTCAGTGTGGAACTGTGCTCCAAAGGGTTTTCAATGGCTGATTTCTCAGGAGTAGATCTACTAGGCTTGTGTTCCAAGGTACCTCTGGGTAGACCCGAACCTCCTATCTTTTGCTTAACAGTTGAAGGGATTAACTGTGCGCTACCCATGGACTCCATAGTGTTTTTTAAAGCTTTAAATGTTAGCATTTAAAAATCTGATTTCATGCTAAATTCGGATTCCCAGTTTCTCTTTAAAAAAGTCAGAGTCCTCATCCCTGTAAGGCAACCCGTCGGCTGGCAGCCGCATCCTCCAGTCTCCGTTGTGCTGCACTCCCCACCACTCCCTTTTGTCCCCTCCCCTGGCCCGCTTCACTTGGTGAATGAAGTATAAGAGTGCAGATAGTAATTACCAGCATGGACTCTGGAGCTAGAGTGCCTGGGTTTAAATTTTACCTACTGGCTGTGTGACCTTGAACAAGTCACTTAACCATTTACTGCTTTAGTTTCTAAACCTGTGAAATGGAGACAATAACAGTTCCTACTTCATAAGGCTGTTGGGAGACTTAAACAAGTGAATATGTACAAAGTGCCTGGTACATTGAAAACATTATACAAATGTCAGCTATTATTATTTCCTGACTGTTGGCATTTACATTTTGCCACTGTTGTTAAAAAAATGCTTTGAAATAAATTCCGACTCATGGCCACCCCATGTGAGCATAGTAAAACTGTGTTCCACAGGGTTTTCAAGGCTGGGACTTTTTGGAAGCAGATTGCCAGGCCTGTCTTCTGAGGCACTTCTGAGCAGGTTTGAGCCACCAGCCTTTTGGTTAGTAGTCCAGTGCTTAGCCATTTGCGCCACCCAGGGGCTCTTTTCACTGTCGTTCTCACCTTATAAATGCTTTTCCTTGTGAGCTGCTGAACTTGGTTTTGGTCTGACCTGGTGGGGAGTCGAGTTTTGCAGAGAGGGGAAGAAACTTGCCTGGATGTTGGATGAAGCAAGGCAGTCAGAGAAAGGATCCTGGTGAGAGCCCAGGCCACCTCCCCTCACTGCTGTGCCTTTAGGGACTGCCACTCCTGACCCACAGAGCCAACGAGCAGGCTATCACTCAGTGTCCCCAACACCCTGGCCTGTCAGGCTGAGGCTGGTTCCTTCTGCTCAGCACCAGACACCTCCAACGCTGGAGTCGGGAGGCAGCTTAAACAAAGGCGGTTATCTCACCCTGGGTCTCCTGTGGCTCAGCTGGGCCACTCCGCCTGCTCTGGACAGCATAAAAAGTCAGGCTCAGGTGACAGAGGCAGAATTTAGAGCCCTTTTGGATGGCAGCTGGGATTGGAGCTGTCACTCAGAGGCAGGTCAACACACTCAGGCTTGCTGGGCGCTGGGAGGCTCCAGTTTCATGAGCCGTGAGGGGCAGGGCTGACACTGTGCAGAGCTCCCAGCCACCATGTGCTTTTTTCTATTTATAATTTCCCTTGATAATGGGCCCATTCATCCCCTCTGCAGGCCACTAATTGCTCTGGAGGGGAGGGATGACAACCCAATTATTAACGTCATGAAAATTAAAGTTGGGTTGTGTCACCAAAGATCATTTGGTGTCACCCAGATTTGGGTCTTTGCCCTTTGTTGTGGCAAAGGGTAGTTGGAGAAGACCTGGCCCGATTCTAGCTCAAGAGGACTTTTCTTTCTGGCCTCGAATCTTTGAGATGTTCTGCTTTGAGGAGACGGAATGTTGTTGCCTCTTGGCTCTAAACTGTAGCCAGGTGGCTACCACTGACCTGGCAGAAGGGGACATTTTGGTCCCTAGAAATATAGGATGTGAGTTAGAAGCGACCTTAGGGATAGCTTGGTTGTGACAAAAAACAAACAAAAAATCCAAACCAGTTGCCATCACGTTGACTGACTCATGGCGACACCCTGTGTGTCAGAGTAGAACTGTGCTCCACAGTGTTTTCAATGGCTGGTTTTTTGGAAACAGATTTCTCTCAAGGCACCTCTGGGTGGACTCGAACCGCCATCCTTTCAGTTAGCAGCGAGGGCATTAATCTTTTGCACCATTTAATAACCATTAAAAGCCAGTGACTCATGGGCTCAGTTCAACCCACAGGTAAGTTTTATTTGGCCAGGAGAGTACTTAAAAAGCTTAAAAAAAGAAAAAAAAAATCGGTGTGACATTCACCTAATGTAAAATTAACCATTTAAAAGTACAATTCAGGGCCGTTTAGTACATTCACTGTGTTCATCTGTCTAGTTCCAAAACACTTTCTTCACCCCAAAGGAAACCGGTGCCATTAAGTAGTCACTCCCTGCTCTTCCTCTCCCAGCCCCTGATAATCCTTGTTAGTTTGCTGTACTGTGATGGCTTCATGTTGCTAGGATGCTAGAAGCTATGCCATCAGTATTTCAAATATTAGCAGGGTCACCCGTGATGGGCAGGTTTCAGCGGAGCTTCCAGACTAAGTCAGATTAGGAAAAAAGGCCTGGAGATCTACTTCTGAGGATGAGTCAGTGAAAACCCTATGGATCACAACAGAATATTGTCCAATACAGTGCTGGAAGATGAGCCCTCTAGGTTGGGAGGCATTCAAAATACAAAGTGGCTGCAACAATGAACTTGAACATACCAACCATCCTAAAGATGGTATAGGACTGACCAGGCAACGTTTCGTTCTGTTGTTCGTGGGGTCACCATGAGTCGGAGCCGGCTCCACAGCGACTAACGACAACACAGACTTAGCTATTCTGGATGTTTCATATAAATGAAATCATATGTGGTCTTTAGTGTCTGGCTTACTGTTTTCAAGGTTCGTCCACGTCATAGCACGTATCAGTACTTGGTTCCTCTTATGGCTGGATGATAATAAAAAGCTTTAAGAATTAGTTTTTTTTTTTTTATTTTTAGATAGCAGCTTTATTGAGATATAATACACATGCCATACAAGTCGCCTGTTTGAAGTATACACTCAAAGGTTTTTAGTATGCTCACAGAGTGGTGCAGCCATCACCACAACGAAATTACTTTTAACGCCTGGAAAAACCAGAAGGCTGGGCAACCCTGGGTTGGCAGTATGCTCACAGTGGTGCAGCCGTCACCACAATGAAATTACTTTTAAGGCCTTGAAAAACCAGAAGGCCGGGCAACCCTGGGTCAGCATCGTGACCTGACACAGCACGTGGAAGCAGAGTCCGCAGCTGCTTCCTCTCAATGGGGCTTGTGCTCAGGAGTCTCCAGGGTCCACACCCGCATGTGGTGCTGTCCAGCCACTTCACTGATTGTTAACTGCCTGGTGCTGGAGGGATGTGAGTGTGTGAGCCTGGATTCCAGACCCTGATGCCCAGCCAGGCTATGCTGCTTAGTGGAGGCCCTGTAGTGGTGAGGCTGTGAGCAGAATCCATGTCTTCTGACTTCCAGTATGCTGCGCCTCCCACTAGACTGCTCCTCCCACTTTACACAGCAAATCATCAGGATTTCTATCTGAAGGCTAGAGAAACCACATTTGCACTGTGTCATTTGGTTAATACAAAGCTGTGTGTTGGAGTCGCCTGCAGTTTCTGCCTCCTGTCTCCATTTCCACTTCCTCTGGTAACTGTACCTTAATTTTCCTTTGGGGAAATACCCCAAATAATCATATGGTTTGGGTGGGGTAGGACCTGACCCCACTCACCAGGAGAATGTCTTTGACTTCCCAGGCCTGACAACTAGTGTTTGATTCAGGGCTGAAGATCTTTTGTTGGGATTATCGGGAAAGCCCTCTCCTTGCCAAGGGTCCCAAAAAGGTAAACTGAGCACTGCTGCAGGCAAGCTTACCACTGTGTAGAAAGAGCCTGCCTGAGATTTGAGTCAGTACAGAGGAAAGAAGAACAAGAAATGGAGAAAGCTGATTTCTAATGATACCATTTGACACCCTGATACAGCTGTGCCTGAAACCCTGCCCTTTGCAGTTTTTAGTTATGTAAGTCAATATAGTCTATCTTTCTCTCTTTTTCCCTTAAACTGGATTGAATTGGATTTCTCTCATGTCCGTCCTAAGTAGATAAAACACTGTTCCCTCAAGGAACATGTATTGAGCGCTTACTCTATACAAATGTTTTCACATATGTAATCTCATTTAACCCTCGCAGTAACACTGTGAGGTAAGTAACTATAAGGATGTCTAGTTTACCAAGCACAGGAATTGGGGTGGGGAAGTTAGGGAGGTGGCTTACCCAAGGATACCTGGTCTGTGAGTGGGTGAGCTGGATTTTCAACAATAAGTTTAGTACAAGTTCCTCTGCCACAACTCCTCAGTGTATCATGGGAAATATTTTCATTTTTCCAAAAAGCGTAAACATGTCTCCCCCCCATGATAAAAGCATTCCAGGATCATTGTGGAAAAGTTGGACTATGTAGAAAAGTATGCAAAAAATCCCACCACACACAAATAACCCTCGTAAACATTTTAACATACTTCCTTACAGAATTTTTAGCACAATTTTGTAACATATGAAAGTTTAAGTAAAAACATTAGGAGATATTCTAGTACATACAATTTTATATTCTGCATTTACCATTTAAAGTGATGTCATAAGCATCAGAACTGTCCCTGGATGGTGTAAATACCTAATCTCCTCAGCTACTAACCAAAAGATTGGTGGTTTGATCCACCGAGAGGTGCCTCAGAAGAAGGGCCTGGTGATCTACGTCTGAAAGATCAGCCACGGAAAAGCCTTCTGAGTGCATCTACTCTGACACACATGGGGTTGCCGTGAGTCAGACTCAATGGCAACTGGGTAGATGAGGAGGCGACATGCTGAGGCGTTGGGGTAAACCTAGAGCTGACCCTCAACTGGTCAGTTTAGAGCCCGGTGTGATGCCTCTGCTGCTGAGTGGCCCCCTCCCTACCTGGGCCTTCCTGATGGGCAGGAATCCCCTGTCTACCAGATCATGCCAGCAGCCACACGATCCCACTGGAGACTCTTTCCTATAAGGGCAGAGCAGGCTGCAGTGCGGTTAGTGCAACTTGAGTTCCACGGGGAGGTGGAGCAGACGGTGCCGGAAGCATTGGCTTTGCTGTTCAAATGACTTTCAAATCATCTCCAGACCTTTGGGCTTTGAGGCTTCCTGCCTTTGCTGACTTGATAAAAAACACCATGTGCGTTCTATAGCCACCAGGTGGCGTCATGGAATAGGAATTGCTGCTCAGGCTGTGAAAGGGAAATAAAAGGAAAGATGCGATAAGGAACCCTGGTGGTGCAGTGGTTAAGCACTCGGCTGCTAACAGAAAGGTCAGCTGTTTCAACTCACCTGAGTCCTGTAAAGATTACAGTCTAGGAAATCCTATGGGACAGTTCTACTCTATTACATTAGCTCACTATGAGTTGGAATCTAAATCGACTCTATGGTAACAGGTAACCAGCTTAAAGATGAGATCCACCACCCATCTGTCAGTTTGTCATACTGTGGTGGCGTACATGATGCTGGAAGCAATGCCACTGGTATTTCAAAAACCAGCAGAGTCACCCATGCTCTGTGGATCACAACAAATTGTTTGATACAGTGCTGGAAGATGAGCCCCCTAGGTTGGAAGGTACTCAAAAGACACAGTGGCTTCAGCGATCATGAAGATGGTGCAGGACTGGGCAGCGTTTCATTCTGTTGTACGTAGCGTTGCCATGAGTCAGAGCCAACTAATGACAACAGTAAAGATGAGCTCTGTAGAGATAAGAAGGAAGCCGGCTGAACAGGTACAGCTTTTAAAGGCGTGTGCGCCTGCAGGGGAAACCCTGGTGGCGCAGTGGTTAAGTGCTATGGCTGCTAACCAAAGCGTCGGCAGTTTGAATCCGCCAGGAGCTCCTTGGAAACTCTATAGGGCAGTTCTACTCTGTCCTGTAGGGTCGCTGTGAGTCGGAATCGACTTGAGGGCACTGGGTTTGGTTTTGGTTTTTGCGCCTGCAGGGCGTGGAGGAAGGGAGGGCCAACGCCTAAAGCAGAAATGTGGGGAAGAGAGAGACACTAACCTCAGAGGTGGTGTGATGCAGTGGGGTTTCCTTGTGGGTTCTGGGGTCACACAGACTAGGCCTGGATCCAGGCTCAGGCACTTACCAGCGGGGTAATGGTAGCAGGTCGCTTGTTTCTGAGCCTCAACTGCCTCATCTGTACAATGGGCTGTCCTTGGGGTGAGGAGAGAACTCTCTAAAAGGAGGTGGCTGCTAAGCAGATGAGGAGAAGAGAAAGGGGCAGCTTGTTGGGAAGGTGTGATGAACTCCAGGTTCTATGTGGCTTTGTAGTTCTCTGTGTGCTCACAGCCTTGGGGGTCAGGATTGGGTCACCTGTGCCTAGCCCCCCTTGGGGGTCAGGACCAGGCCATCTGTACACAGTCCCCAAGGGCTGTCTTTGTATGACCCCTCTTCCAGCGCCTTCTTGTACACTGAGGGTTCTTTTTCTTTTGTGTTGAACTGATTGAGTGAACATACAAGATAGAAGAATGTGATCAAGGGTTTCAAGTTGTGAGACAGGCAGTAAATACTGCCAGCCATCAGAGGAGGGGGTCCAGGAGCGCTTCTGGAGCAGGTGGCCTTGAAGCTAGGCCTTAGAACACAAGTCTGGAACAGGGAGATCTAATCCCTGGCATTCTGGGCTCAGGTACCAGCATGAGCCCAGGCCTGGAGGTGGAATGAGTGTGGGATGTGTGGGGCCTGTCTTGGTGGTACTGAGAGAAGATAAGAATATGAGGTTTGAGGAGGCTGGGGTGGGCACGCCACGGTGGGAGCCCTGAGAGCCCAGCCTAACCCTGGACTTTCCTTGGCAAGTGCAGTCTGTTGGGCAGTCATGTCCTGGGGCAGCTGCCCACCTCCTCAGACCCCTCACTCTTCAGGTAGCAGCCACCAAATCAAGCCCATCTTGGTCCCAGGCCCTCCTGCCTTGCCCAGCTATGAAGGTTCAGGGTCCAGGGGAACTTGCTTTGTGTACATCCTTCACACCTGCCAGGTGTGAAGGATGTCAGTGTGGGCAGTGGGTCCAGTTGCTCCAGGTATGAAGAATATCAGTGTGGGCAATGAGCTCAGGTGCTCCAGGTATGAAAGATGTTAGTGTGGGCAGTGGCCTAGGTGCTCTAGGTGTGAAGGATGTCAGTGTGGAGACTGAGCTCAGGTGCTCCAGGTGTGAAGGATGTCAGTGTGGGCAGTGGGTTCAGGTGTTCCTGGTGTGAAGGATGTCAGTGTGGACAGTGAGCTTAGGTGTTCCAGGTATGAAGGATGTTAATGTGAGCAGTGGGCTCAGGTGTTCCAGTCTCTCCAGGTCCAAAGCCTTCTGACTGTCTGAGGCCTCATCTGTGAAAGGGAGGAGTGGTCAGGATTGGGGGCAGGTCTGAAAGACTTGAAGGGCCTGTGCTGGACCAACATACTTTCTGTCCCACTCCTCCACTGACAAGGTGAAATGGGAAGGACCACAATTGCCCATGTTCTCATGGGGTTGTGCAGGTAAGGATCAAGAAATCAGGCAGGGACACCTTGCCAGGTGAGTGCTAGGTCTGTGTAAATTGCAAAACTCTGGGGCTTGGGTGTGTGTATGCTTAACAGGCAGCTCCCAGACCCCAGCACAGATGCTAGTTGATGGGCCCAGGAACCAGTGTTATATAAGGACCTCAGTGGTCCTGATGCAAGTAGTCACTGGACTATGCTTGGAGCGCAATGGTGGACTTTATCCGTGTGATTGGTAAAGGGAATTCACTCCACTCCTGGCTCAGCACGGACTTCTGTGAAGGGAAACTAACATTTATTGGGCATCCATTTTGTACCAGGAACACTCACATGATCTCATTTAATTCTTTTCACAACCCTATGTTTTTGTTAGCTTGTGACCCCATGCACAATGGAATAAAATGCTGCTTGGTTTTGCACCATTCCTGTGAGGGGCTGCGGATCAGACCGTTGTGATCCACTGGGTTTTCATTAGCTGATTTTCAGAAGTAGATCGCCAGGTTTTTCTTCCAAATCTGTTTCAGTCTGTAAGGTCCTCTGAAACCTGTTCAGCATCATAGCAACACACAAGCACGTGGCGGCTGCGCATGAGGTGCGTTGGCTGAGAATTGAACCTGGGTCTCCCAAGGGATAGCTGAGAATCCTACCACTGAACCACCACTGTGTCTGGTTATAGCCGTGTGAATTATGTATTATTGCCCCTATTTTAGAGTTGAAATGGGGCTCAGAGAGGTTAAGTGACTTGTCTGAAGTCACACAGCTAGTTAGTGGTAGAGTCAGAATTCTAACCCAGGCCTGCCTGTTCCAAATCCTTTTTTTAATCATTGCAATAATGATGATTTTGATAACAATGACAATATGTATCCAAAAACCCACTGCCATCGAGTCAGTTCTGACTGTATGGACTGTAGAACATGTAGAACTGCCACATAGTGTTTCCAAGGAGCAGCTGGTGGATTCGAACTGCTGTCCTTTTGGTTAGCAGCCGAGCTCTTAACTACTGTGCCACCAAGGCTCCAATATTTACCTAGCACTTTCAAATGTACAAAACGCTTTTGCTTGCCTTCTCTCATCTATTTTTAATCCTATGATACCCTGTGAGTAAATAAAGAAGTTTAAAAAAAAAAAAAAGTCATCATTCCCAAAGCATCCAAATTGGAAAGGAAAAAGTAAAACTGTCTCTATTTATAGATGACATGATCCTATATAGAAAATCCCAAAGAATTCACAAGAAAACTACTAAAGCTAATAAATGAATTCAGCAAAAAGGCAGAGTGTAAGATCAACGTTAAACAATCAGTGTGTTTGATATACCAGCAGTGAACATTCTGAAAAGGAAATTAAGAAAACAATTCCATTTACGATAGCATCTAAAAGAACAAAATACCTAGGAATAAATTTAACCAAGGAGATGAAAGACTTGTACACTGAAAACCATAAAACATTGCTGAAAAAAATTAAGAAGACCTAAATAAATGGAAGGACATTCATGTTTATGGATTGGAAGATTTGGTATTGTTAAGATGGCAATACTACCTAAAGCAAACTACAGAGTCAACACAATCCCTATTAAAATCCCTACAGCCTTCTTTGCAGAAATGGAAGAGCCAATTCTCAAAGTTGTATGAAATTGCAAGGGGCCCTAAATAGCCAAAATAATCTTGGAAATGAAGAAGAAAGTAGAAGAGCTCACAGTTCCAAATTTCAAATCATACCGTAAAGCTACAGTAATCAAAACAGTGTGATACTGGTATAAGATCCAGAAATAAACCTGTGTACATTTATGGCCAATCGATTTCAAACAAGGGTACCAAGACTATTCAATGGGGGAAAGAAAATCTCAATGACTGGTGTTGGGATGACTGAATCGCCACAAAAAATTGAAGTTGGATCTAAACCTCACATCATATATGAAAATTAGCTCAAAATAGATCAATGACCTAAATATGAGAGCTAAATCTATAAAACTCTTAGAAGAAAACATTGAGTATTACTTCAGGACCTAATTTTTGACAATGGATTCATAGGTATGACACCAAAACCATGAGCAACAAAAGGCAACATAGATAAATTAGAGTTCATTAAAATGTAAAATTATTGTGCATCAAAAAATTTTATCAAGAAAATGAGGATACAACCTACAGAATAGGAGAGACTATTTGGTAATCATATACCTGATAAGGGTTTAATATCCAGAATATATAAAGAGCTTCTACAATTCAACAACAAAATGACAAACAACCCAGTTAAAAAATGGGCAAAGGACTTGAATAGACAGTTCTCCAAAGAAGATATACAAATGGCCAACAGATGCATGAAAAGAAGCCCAGAACTAGGGAAATGCAAATCAAAACCACAATAAGAGACAACTTCATCCCCACTAAGAGGGAAAATTACTATTGGTGAGTTGAACCTGAGGTTTACTCCCTCTTTCGCTCTATCAGCTTCTCTCTCTATTTCATCATCGTGGACTGTCCTCCTGTCTTCAGATGACCTGCACATAGACTCCACGCCTCTCAGGGGCCTGGGAGGGGGTGATTTGGGAAAGGACCCATGCGGAGTTCTCTCCAGGGCTTGATAAAGGTCTCATAATTGTGATGATGGATCAGCGATGTCCTCTTTACTTATGAAGAATGTTGTTATTACACAGCTCATAGCAACCACTGCCTCGACGCTTTTTTGTGTACAAGCCCCTTAGGAAAATTATGCTTGTGATCTGTGCTCAGACAGCAATCACAACACTACTTCTACGACTACCACTAACAGCAAGTGTGAGTGGAGCGCTTTCTTAGAGCTCTACGGGTATTAACTTATTAACCAGGTGCTAACACTTGCATGCCAGTCTGGTTTTGAACTGCTGTTTGTTATTAGCTTTTTCCATTTCCTTGTCTCATTTTTACCATCCACCACTTCTTTACTATGGACAGATGGAGAACAGATATTTGGGCAATCTTGTGAAGAAGGCATCCAGGAGACAAGAATGCAGAAAGGTAGTTAAAGGAGTGATATGATGAAATTTCACATGGTGATCTCTCTCTCTTGAATATGTGGGTTTTGAAATGTTTTTCCGAAGACCTCTTTTCATTTCTTAAGGATAATAATGGTGGCATAGTGGTTAAGTGCCATGGCTGCTAACCAAAAGGTCAGCTGTTTAAATCCACCAGGAGCTCTTTGGAAACTTTATGGGGCAGTTCTGCTCTGACCTATAGGGTCACCGTGAGCTGGAATCAACTCGAGGGTAACGGGTTTTTTTAAAGCATGATAATAATAACCACCGCCACAACAGTAATAATACCAGGTGCCGTTGAGTCAGTTCCAACTCATGGCGACCCCATGTATGTTAGAGTAGAACTCTGCTCCATAGGGTTTTCTTTTTTTATAATTTATTTTATTTTTTGGTTTTTCAGAAAATACATAGCAAAACATACACCAATTCAAGTTTCTACATGTGTAGTTCAGTGACGTAGTTTACATTCTTCAAGTTGTGCAACCATTCTCACCCCCTTTTCAGAATCGTTCCTCCCGCATTAACAGAAACTCACTGCTCCCTAAGGTTCTTATCTAATCTTTTGAGTTGCTGTTGTCAATTCTATCCCATTTAAGTAGTTCTTCAAAGAGCATAATGCTTGAGGCAGACATTGTTTACTAGTTAAGCTGAACTATAAGGGTCTCTATGAGTCAGAATCAACTCATGGGCAATGGGTTTGGTTTGTTTTTTTGTATTGCTTGGTTTTAAGAAGACTTCAGGGGATATTTTTGGTTTAAGGTTTAAAGATTATCTCAGAGCAATAGTTTCAGGGATTCATCTAGCCTCCATGGTTCCAGAAGCCTGGATTCCATGAGAATTTGAAGTTCTGTTCCACAGTTTCCTCCTTTTGATCAGAATTCTTCTATAGAATCTTTGATCAAAATGTTCAGTAATGGTGACTGGGCACCATCCAGTACTTCTGGTCTTATGGCAAAGGAGGCAGTTGTTATGGAGGTAATCAGCCACACGTTCCATTTCCTCCTCCTATCCTGACATTCCTTCTTCCTCTGTTGCTCTAGGTGAGTAGAGAACAATTGTGCCTTGGATGGCTGCTTTTAAGACTCAGGAACTACACAAAGAACTAGAAGGTAGAATGGTAGCACTAAGCCTGTTAAGTAGGCCAATTAACTGGGATGTCCCATGAACTCATGATCCTAAACCTCCAAACCAAGGAACCAAATCCCATGAGGTTTGGTTGTATATAAGCAACCTCAGCAGCTTCTCTCTCTCTCTTTTCTTGTCGTTGTAAATATATCTATAGCATGATTTTGACAATTCAGCTTTTTACAGGTATAAACTTATTGACAGCAATTATATTAATTGGATGTGCAAGCCTTCCCTTAACCAATGCAATTTTTCTCTACTGAGTTTTTTCCTTTCCCTTTCCTTTCCACCTCCTTCCAGCCCTGGTAACCACTAATAAACTTTGATCCCTATATGTTTGCCTGTTCTTGTCTTTTAATATAAGTGAGGTCATACAATATTTGTCCTTTTGCGATTGACTTATTTTGCTCATCATAATGTCTTCAAGTTCCATTTATATAGTAGCATGTATCAAGACTACCTTTCTCTTACTGGCTGAGCAGTATTCCATTTTACATATGTACTACTTTTTCTTTATCCATTAATTCGCAGAGGGGCATTTAGGCTGTTTCCACCTTTTGGTTATTGTGAATAGTGCCGCAGTGAATATTGGTGTACAAGTATCTGTTTGAGTCTCTTTTTCATCTTTTGGGTATATACCTAGGAGTGGAATGGCTGGGTCATATGGTAGTTCTATTTTTAGTTTTTTTGAGGAACTACCACATTGTTTTCCACAATGGCTGTACCATTCTGTATTCCCAACAGCAACGGATAATGGTTCCAATTTCCCCACATCCTTTCCAACGTTTTTTATTTATTTATTTATTTTTTTAAGCTTAGTGAAATGGTATCTCAATGTGGTTTTGATTTGTATCTCTCTGATGGCTAATGATGTTGAGCATCTTTTTATGTGTTTGGCGGACAGTTGAACGTCCTTTTTTGGTGAAATATCTATTCAAGTACTTTGTCCATTTTATGATTGAATTGTCTTTTCATTGTTAAGTTATCTAAGTTTTAAATATATTTTGGTTATTAGATTCTATTCAGATATATGGTTTCCAAAGATGTTCTCCCAGTCAGTAGCTTGTCTTTTCATTGTTTTGGTAGTCTTTTGGTGAATTTTTATGCGTTCCCACTTATTTA
The DNA here is from genome assembly GCF_030014295.1 of Loxodonta africana. NCBI lineage: Eukaryota > Metazoa > Chordata > Mammalia > Proboscidea > Elephantidae > Loxodonta > Loxodonta africana. The sequence continues at coordinate 191,775,745 of NC_087343.1, forward strand.
TTTTGTCTTTTGCTGTTAGTGCTTTTGTTTTTATGTTATATAATCCATGGTTAAAAGCTAGACCTGACAGCGTTGCCCCTGCATTTTCTCCTAAGAATTTTATGGTTTTAGTGTTCACACGTAGGTCCTTAATCCATTTTGAATTAATTTTTGTGTATGGTGTGAGGCGTGGATCCCATTTTATTTTTCTGTATGTACAAATTCAATTTTCCTAGCACCATTTATTGAAGAGACTCTTCTTTCCCCATTGAATGGACTTAGCACCCTTGTCAAAAATCAGTTGACCATAGATGAGTGGGATTTCCATACTGTTTCCAAGGGCTTATTTTTCAGAAGAAAATCACCAGACTTTTCTTCTGAGGCAAGTTCTGTGTGGATTTGAGTATGGCCAAGTCCCCTTTTAGGAGAGGATCTGGAATGAGTCATTTATACTTTAGTCAATTTGGTTAATAGATTTTCTCTGTGTATTCCCAGAGATAAGAGTCAGGTAAAGAGGGTAGAAATGACATAGAGACAGCTTTGACTCAAGGTGAGGAAGGTCCTTATAACAGTCAGAGCTGTCTGAAGAGAGAACAGATTGCCCAGTTAGGTAATGGGCTCCTGTGCACACAGATGTGACAGGAACTTGTGCTGGGATGTTATGGAGGCAATTAAAATATAGTTGATTTTTGTTATTTGTGGTAGTTATGTTCTGTAAAGTCATCACCAACGAGGAATTAGCAAAGGCTGAACCATTGCTCCAGGGGAAATACAGGGTGTGATGGTTAAGGCTGTGTGTCAACTTGGCTGGGCCATAATTCCCAGGGGGTTGGCAGTCATATAATGTTACGATCACTTTCCTGTTGAGGTTTGATATGTGATCACCCCCCTGATGGAATCTGCTGTGAGTAGCCAGTCAGTTGAAGGGGAGTTTCCTTGAGCGTGTGGCCTGCATCGAACATAAGCAGAGGTTCTGGTAAGGCTCATGGCTTTTGCTTGTTTGGATCCTGCAGCTGGCTGCTTTTTGTCTGACCTCAGGTTCTTGGGACTTGAGCTAGTGGCTTGGCTTCAGTCTTGTCTGACGATCTTGGGACTCGTTGATCTTCACAGCCTGTGAGTAAAACCTCTGCTCTCTGACCTGCCAACTTGGGTTCGCCAGCCCCTGTGACTTCGTGAATCAGGGCAAGCCTCTATCCTGACCCATGCACTTGGGATGTCCAAGCCTGTACAACCGCGTGAGCCATTTCCTTGATATAAATCTCTCTCTCTCCATATATTTATATGCTTTACTGGTTTTGCTTCTCTAGAGAACTCAACCCAAGACACAGGATTAGGCTCCTGCTAGCCTCTGGTCACATTTTCATCAACTGATCAACACATAGCCTTGTTTTATGTGTATTTGAGTTTAAAGCAACAAAACAAAACAAAACCCAAAAAACCAAACCCGTTGCCTGTCAAGTCGATTCTGACTCATAGTGACCCTATAGGACTGAGTAGAACTGCTCAGGGTTTCCAAGGAGGACCTGGTGGATTCGAACAGCAGTGGTAGCTCTTAACAACTGTGCCCCCAGGGCTCCATTTCAGTTTAAAGACACCTTTTTTGATTCATTGGCGCTGAACTCATGGCCAACAGCACTATAACTGTAGTGAACGAAGCTTATCTAACATATGTTTTTATCTGTAAGGCACATCACAGCCTTCTTATACTTAAGAACAATAAACAGCGCTTCAGAGGCTACACCTGCGGGTCATTTTAAACAGTGAAATCTTCAATAGAAAGGGAAAAATGTGAAAAACGTGGCACTAAATAGACTGCGAAAATGATGCCTGTTTACAGTATGGGAGCTGAAACAAGAATGCAGAGCATCCCCTTGTTTGACCTCCGCTGGCAATGTGCACGTCAGGTGACTCAGGTTATTGGCAGTTCTATGCATGGCTGTAAAAGACTGCAAAGTGCTGTGAGTATTCCTTGGGGGTTACAAATACATTTTAGCAAGTAGGCAAATTTGTAAATACGAATCTGCAAATAAGGAGTATCAACTGTATTGGAATGGGGGGAGAGGGAGGAAGAACTTCCATAGATTTTGCTAAAGTTCCTTCTCATAAAATTGACGGTGATACCTTTTGTCTTGCACAGTCGTTTGCATTTTGCATCTTTTTTCTTGCCTGCTTAGAAGGCTTCTCCAATGTTAAAAGAATCTCAGGCATTAGGAAAACGTGTGGCAGGCATCTTAGGTTGAGTGACTTGAGCACAGTGGGGGAGTGTGATCCTAGGAGGCACGGGTGGGGAAGTGGGGAAACAAGGCATGAATGGTGTTAGGGATTGAATTGTGTCTCCAGCAAAACGTGTGTTGAATTTCTGGCCCTTGTACTTGTGGATGCGATTCCATTTGAGAATAGGGTTTTCTTTTGTTATATTAATTAGGTCATACCTGTGTAGGGTAGATCCTAAACCTAATCACTTCTAAATTATACAAACACCAGAATAGACACCGAGACATTCACATGGGGGAAGACAAATGCCACATGAAAACTGCTTACAAGCCAAGGAACCTGGGAATGCCTGGAGCTACCAACAAGGAAAGAATCAACATGTCCAAAACCCTGATTTGGACTTTTGGCCTCCAAAACTGTGAGCAATAAATGTCTATTCTTTAAAGCCACCCACTTGTGGTATTTGTGCTACAGCAGCACCAGGAAAGAAAGCCACTGAAGAGTCTGTTACTAGCAGGTTATTGCTGTGGGCAACCGAGGCTTACCCCAGCTGGGGAGCTCTGGGAGATAATGACACATGCCTTAGAGCTGTACCCCCATGGGGAAAAAGTCCTGGTGTGTCTGTCTCCGACCAAGGACGGCTCCCAGGGGCATCAACTCCCTAGTGTCTCTGACCCACCCCATCATGGGCCACAAGAAGATCTTCTAGTGGAAAAGCATAGGTGCTTGTCCTGGCATGGAGGGTGCTGGGGGGCGGGATGGGTGGGGCATGGCAGTCTCTGCTATACAAAGGCTTTGTTGTGAATGTGCACGGAAGGGCAGAGGTCTGGCTTCTGAGTGTTCCTGTAATAATAATAATAATATAAAAAACTAGCATTTATGTTCACCAGTGTTCACGGCAGCGTTATTCACAATAGCCAAAAGGTGGAAAGAGTCTAAACGTCTATCAGCAGATGAGTGGCTAAACAAAAGGTGGTATGTACACGCAATGGAATATTATTCAACCAGGAAGAGAATTGAAGTTCTGATGTATGCTAAAATATGACAAACCTTGGAAAAGTATATTGAGTGCAGTAAGTGAGACACAAAAGGACAAATATTGTGTGATCCCACTAATATGAAATATCTATAGAAGACAAATGCATAGAGACAAAAATCTATTAGCGGTTCCCACAGGGGCGTGGGGACTTATTGCTTAAGGCCCACAGAGTTTCTGTCTGGGGTGATGGGAAGATTTTAGAAATGGATAGTGGTGATGGTAGCAGAACGTGGTGAACGTACTGAACATTGCCGAATTGTTCATTTAAAATGAGCTAAAAGGGCAAATTTTATGTTATATATATTTAACCACAATTTAAAAAACTAGCTAGCTGAAAAAACAAATAAGAACCCCCCAAAACAAAAAACTTGCATTTCAATTGCTTTTTAGAAGTTACGAAGTACTTCACATACATCATTTTGTTCTTTCTTCCTGGCAGCCCTGTTGTTTTGTGCTGTTGAGTTGATTCTGACTCATAGCTACTCTACAGGACAGAGTAGAACCGCCCCATAGGGTTTCCTAAGCTGTAATCTTTATGGGAGCCAATGGTCAAGTCTTTTCCGCTATAGAGTTGTTGGTGGGTTCAAAGCTAGGATCTTGCAGTTAGCAGCCAAGCACTTAATCATCATGCCATTAGCCCCCAGCAGACCTTGAGAGGTGGTTATTCCAATTCCCCAGATGAGGAAATGAGACTTGTTCCCTGCCCCTCAGCCCAGGAGTGGCAGAAACCCCATGGTCATTTGCTCACGCCTGCTCTCCTGCAAGCCCATCAGGAGAGCCTACCTCCCCTGTTTGGCTGCTCTTATTGCACTTGGGAAAGTCTGGAGAAATGTTCTCAGAGGAAAAAAAGTCTCCTGAGAAGGCCAAGGCCAGGAGAAGGATGTGTGAGGCTCCAGAAATTGGTAGAATGCTTTTCCTTCCAGTGATCGCTCCTCACTGGATTCCCACCCAGCATCTGCTCCATAACCGCTGGTGTCATCGTTCGGCCCTTTCCAGGAATACTGGGTGGGAATGTTCTGATGTTCTCCTGAATTCAAAGAATTTTGATAGTCTCTTAGGACTCAGGGATGGCCCGAGTTGGCCCTGGAACTTCACCGAGGCTGCGTTTTCCCTAGCCGTTTGTGAGCTGTTGGATTTCACAGGCCAGTGGTCACCTTTCCCTTTGCTTCCTCTTCCTGTTCCTGCCCTGGCTTCACCCAGCTTCAGTCTCTTGACTTGGCAAGCCAACCCTACTCCTGCCTTGATGCTTCCAAGCTTTAGGTGCATTCTTATAGTCTTGCATTTTGCTCTTTCGTGCGGATCTTTGGAGTCCCTGAGGGTGGGAGGGGTAAATAGTGTACATGCTCAGCTGCTAGCTGAAATGATGGCAGTTCAAGTCTACCGAAAGGTGCCTGGAAGAAAGTCCTGGAGATCTACTTCCTAAAAATCAGTCGTTAAAAACTCCGTGAAGCACAGTTGTATTCTGACACACGTGGGGCCACCGTGAGTTGGAGTCAACTCCATGGCAACTGGTTCGTGGATCTCTCCCTGGCCCTGAAGTTCTTGGATGCCTTAGGTAGAACCCAGCCCCAGCCCTGGCTGCCTGGCCGGCACCTGGAACACCCAGACCCTGTCTCCCGGCCTGTTACTACAAGAGCATGCAGGAAGGAATGGAGGAAGGAATGGAGAGTCCCGCAGTCCTGGCCCCTCCTCACCTCTTCAGCCCCAGCTTGTCCCGGGATGCTGACTGATGCCAAAGAGCGAGCCTCTGACGGTCTTAAGGTGAAAACAGGGCGAAAGGGAAACTAACCAAGTGAGAAACCAATGGGCTAGATAGAGAAAAGAATAATAGTAGCTGCTATTTATTGCCACCAACCACCTGTCAGTTTGTCCTATTGTGGTGGCTAGTGTGTTGCTGTGATGCTGGAAGCCATGCCACCAATATTTCAAATACCAGCAGGGTCACCCATGGTGGACAGATTTCAGTGGGGCTTCCAGACTAAGACAGTCTAGGAAGAAAGGCCCGGCAACCTACTTCTAGAAATCAGCCAGTAGGAACCCTATTGATCACAAGGCACTACACAACGGCTGCAACAATGGCCTGAAATATTCCAACGATGGTGAAGATGGTGCAGGACCAGGCAACGTTTTGTTCTGTTGTACAGGGAGTTGCCATGAGTCAGAGCCGACTTGACAGCAACTAACAGCAACAACACGAACATGTTGCTGTAAAAAAAAAAAAAAAAAAAATTAACATAGCACACTAGGGGGAGGGCCCGGTCAGCAAACAAACATAGAAGGTGGGTGTTATTTGTGTAAAAATATGGTCTTTATTGAGTGCTATGGATGTGTCTAGCAACATGCTAGGTACTTAACTTTAATTATGTTATTTAATCTCCATAGCAATCATCTTCAGTCAGTATCGTTACCCCCATTTATAGATGAGGAAACACAGGTTCATAGAGGGAAAATGACTTATCTCAGTCTCTACAACTGGTCAGTGGTAGAGCTTGGTAACCCTGGACTCCATCTCTATGCCCAGGCCTCTCTCTGGAGCTCCAGACCCTTGTATCTGACTGTCTACGTGGCCCAGGTCTGACCAATCAGTGTATTCCTTCTCCTTGGTCAAAGTAATTGTGGCACAGACCCGGCCAATGAGAACCCTATTCCACTGTGGCTGGCAGTCTGTAGCCTCCAGGGTGTGCCACGTGTCGTCCCAGAGTAAAGTCAGCAGGGTGGGAAGCAGGAGGTTGTATACTCATGGCACTGCCTGAACCTGGATCCAACTATGCCTGAAGCTGAACACTGACCTTTTTCATTTAATGAGCCAATAATACATTCCCTTTGGTTGGCTTAAGCCAGCTTGGATGGGGCTGCCGCCCCTTGCAACCAAAATCATCTAATACAATTGCAAGGACTTTCTTGAATTCCCACTGAAGTGATTTTATTAGATTTGCGCTTTGAAAGCACCTTTTACAAAAGGCTTTATTCAATTTTGCCTCCAAGTAGGTTCTGTCCCTTAAATTTTACTGTTTTCTCCAAAGTGTAGCACATAAAAAAATATCCAGGTTTTTTCTTTGTTTCTTTTTTTTTTTTAAGAATAACTCCTGAGTTCTAGACTAACAGCAAAGAAACACTTCTCTCTTACTCTTCTGACCTAATCACATATTTAGTTCTCTTCCGACCCCTCCCCAAGCTTTGCATACTCTTCATCTCTCTGGTTCTTATCTTTCTAAATAAGTGTAATTCTTCAAGTGGCAGCTTTTGAGTTCTCAGAAAAAAACAAAACAAAACAGAAAAACCGTTGCCGTTGAGTCGATTCCGACTTGTAGGGACCGTATAGAACAGAGTAGAATTGCCCCATAGGGTTTCTAAGGAGCAGCTAACCGAATCAAACTGCTGCCCTTTTGGTTGGCAGCCGAGCTCATAACCACTGCACCACCGGGGCTCCAAAGATTCCTTATTTTGATGTTCCTAAGTATGATGCAGAGTCTCTGGGTGGTGCAAGTGCTTAACATGCTCAGCTGCTAACCGAAAGGTTGGAGGTTCAAGTCCACCCAGAGGCACTTCGGAGGAAAGGTGTGGTGATCTATTTCTGAAAAATCAGCCATTGAAAACCCTGCGTGGAGCGCAGTTCTACTCTGACACACATGGGGTTGCCGTGAGCCAGTGGCAACTGGTTAAGTATGACGTAGGAGGCCAGGCCCCAGTGTTTTAGGACATTTTGGCTTGTCCTGCTGCTGGCCCTCCACCAGCTTCAGGTTACCTCTTCGAGAGACTTGGGGAGCCATGACCTGCAGCTGCTGGCTTAGCCCCCCCACCCCCACCCAGCTTCTACTCTCTCCAGTGTCCAATTTAGACCCAGAATGGAAGATGCAGGCTCAACTAGACCAGGGGTAGTTAGTTGTCTCTCCTAAGGTGGGTTTGGAAGTCCGGAAATTTCTTTCCTCGAAAGGTTGACTTGATTTTGAACCCAACTGAACTGGGATGGAGAAGCTGATCATCGTCAAAGACTTGCTCATTTTCCTAAAATTAATTCTTTCATCCCCATTTTACCAAAGAGAAAACGGAGGCAGAGACAAAAAACGGACCTGCTCCAAGTCATAGCTGAGAGTTTGACCTTTTGACTCTTAATCCTGCATTGAGCGGTTCTGCCCCACATAATCCCTCCTTCTGCTTTATTTGGTCTCTTCCCTCCCGAGCGAGCGAGGGGGAAACACAGCTGTTGGAGCTCTGGGGGAGGATGTCATGCTCGTTAGGACTCCTGCTCCCCAGGCAATGGCTCAATGGGGTGAACTCCTGACCCTCAGCCTGCTGCAGGAAGTGTGACGTAGTGACGCCGGCTGGATGCTGAGGTCTGTGGGGAAAGGCAGACAAGCCGGATTGAGTTCTTGAGCCCAGGAGGCTAAAAATATGTGAGGGAATGGCAGAGCAAGGGTTGCTGACCAGCCTCACCTCAGCTCCCAGGAGTCGGCTCTGCTAGAATGATGCGTGAGTGTCAGCGCCCGCCGGCAGGCTGCCGAGGGGGTCTGGGCGGGATCTGGTGGTCCTCAGGGGCTGCAGGTGTGGACCCTGGGCCTCCAGGTCACCACTGGACACCTGCGGGCTTCTCTGCAGGGCTGGGAGAACTTCACAGCTGGGAAAGTCTTTTTAATAAGACATTTTTTTAATTAAAAAAAATTTTTTTTTATTGTGGTAAAAATACATATAACAAAATATTTTTCCGTTTCAACATTTTTTATAGGTACGATTCAGCGAAATCATGTTCATCGTGTTGTGTAGCTGTCACCATTTTCCGTTTTCAAATTTTTCTATCATCCTTAAGAAAAACTCAGTGCCCCCTGAAGCAATGACTCCCCTTCCCTCCATCTCTCACCCCTGGGCATGTAATAAACGTGGGACCCTTTATATTTACAGCTGGGGAGTCTTGGCCAGAGCAGGTGGTGGGCAGCAAGGAGGGGGAGGCTACAGCCTCTTACTGCTCTGGGAGCCCGATGCTCTTTTCGGGACTCCAGCTTCCATTTCAGGGCTCTCCAGTGGGGAGGCAGGGATTCTGGCACTTTTGTAGGTTCCTGAGCGGTGCAAAGTTTGCACTCAACTACTAAACAAAAGGTTGGCAGTTCAAACCCACTGAGCAGCTCCAAGGAAGAAAGGCCTGGTGGTCTGCTTCTGTAAAGATTATAGCCAAGAAAACTCTGTGGAGCTCGGCTCTACTTTGTAACACATGGGGTCGTCATGAGTCAGAGTGGACTTGTTGGCAAGGGATGTGTCTCTTGGAAGGGTGGAGGATCATTAGACAGAATGGCAGGCCCCAGATCCAGCAGCGGTTGGTGTGAGTTGCCCACCGTCCCTTTACCTCTCTGCCAAGTGGTTGTACAGTCCTGGGGATCTTTGCTGCCCAGCGTCCATTTTCCTTTCTCTTTTGGTAACAGCATTTTAATTTTCCTCTGGGCACTACTCCTTCTCCAATCTCAGACCACATGATGAGAGTGAAGTTGGCCTCAGCCTCCTGCCCCAGGGATGGGCCTGTGACTCACCCTGGTTAATCAGAGCATCAGCCCCCTCTCCCCGGCTATAGGGGTGAGCAAGTGTCCAAAGTTAGATCAGTGAGGTGTGTATTGGTCAGGATAGGCCAGGTTATGCTGCAGTAACAAATCAACCCCTAGTTTCTCTTAGCAATGAAAATTATTTTTTAATCCCCCCTTAACTACGAGAAAAGATAAGTTCTCTCTTCCTGCTGGGGTTGCAAAGCTATAGGATCTAAATCTGGGGAACCATCCTGAAGGCTGGGAATGAAGACACATGGAGGCAAGCAGGATGGAGAGAGGCAGATTCCTGACGCTATCGTTTGAGCACTTGGATCTGGCCACTTGTACTTCTCAATACTTGAGCCAATATAAAAAAAGCCAGTTGTGTGTCAAAGGGTAGAACCGTGTTCCACAGAGTTTTCAGTGGTTGATTTTTCTCTATCTTCTGAGACGCCCCTGGGTAGACTCGAATCTCCAATCTTTTGGTTAGCAGCCAAGCATGTTAAATTAACCGTTTGCGTCACCCAGGGACTCCTGAGCCAATATCATACCCTCTATTTTTTTTCTTTTTTCATTCTTCCTTTTTTTGCCTCCCCCCCCTTCTTCCATCCCTCCCTCTTTCGTTTGTTTCTTTGTTCATTCTATTTTGGCTTAAGTTACTTTGAGTTAGATTGCTATCACTTGCAACCAAAATATAATTCTACTATATAAATCAAAACTCTATTTCCTCCCCATAGCTGGTTCAAAATTCACCTCCTCCAAGCAGTCTTCTCAGATTAATGCCCTTCTGTCTGAGTTACTTAGTTTTTCAATGCTCCTTCAGGATTTATACCTTTTATTTGCATAGTATCATTTTGTGTTTATTTGTATATTGTCATTTTATCATCTCCTTGCTTAATATTCTTAACTAGATTATTTTCAAGTCAAGTCACAAACAGAGATATTTATTGAGCTCTTCTGGGTACATGGAAACACTGATGGTGCAGTGGTTAAGTGCTACGGCTACTAACCAAGAGGTCAGCAGTCCGAATCTGCCAGGCACTACTTGGAAACCCTATGGGGGCAGTTCCTACAGGGTCACTATGAGTCGGAATCGACTGGATGGCAGTGGGTTTGGTTTTTTTTTTTTGATTTCTGGCTACACGGCATTGTGCTGGAGTAGGGTGAGAGTAAGTCATTTAAAAATAATGGTAGAAGGTCTAAATTGTGTCAGAGATAAAGCAAATGTTGGGAAGGCGTGTTCAAGTTGGGACAGTGCAGAAAGGCGTCCAGGATGAGCAGGGCTTTTTCCTGGGTGTTGTCATGAATTCCAGGGCTGAAATGAAGGTCCTCTGCTTGTCTTGGATGGTTTGGAGGTGGTAGCATGTGCTTGGCTACAGAAGGGAGCAGCTGGGTAAGTATTACCTTCTGAATTGCCTTCGGGGCAACCTGTCCCTGCAATTCCGTAAGGTCCGAAGCTGCCTGACATTAAGGACTCTGGCATCAGTCTCTGACCGGTCAGGGAGTCGAAAATTTCCTTTAATGTGTCTTTGGCTGAGTCAGCATTAGGTCATCTCACTCTGACCTAGATCCCAGCAGGCCCCTCTCTGGTCTTGTTTCCCAATGGCCAAGCTTTGACTAAACACCTGGATTCTCCATCCAAGAGCAGATTCCTTCCGGGCACAGAGTCCTGTCTTGGTTTGAGTCTTTGAAGGAGCTGACTCTGTCACTGATCCTGGGCTGGGTCCCTGCTGCCCTCCTGCCCAACCTTCTGCCCTCTGCCTATTTTGGTCTGGTCTGCTTGGCTTTTCTGCCCTGCCTGGTAGTCTCCTGTGGAGCTGTCTGGGCTCTGGGCTTTGGCCTCTCCCCACAGGCCTATTGCATCCAGGCAGGCCTGATTGGGATGTGTCCTGGAAACAATAAGGTCCTTGGGGAAGTCCTTCCCTTGCCCTCTGCCAAATTGCCTTGGTTTCCCTGAGCACCACTGTGCCTGCTCACCTTCTCCTCTGAGCCCCTGGGTGCAGGGAGATGAGTGACTGCCCCAAGGTCACTTGGAGGATCTAGAATTTTCTTCAGAGTTGGTTGTGAAGCATTTTGAGGTCTTGAATGGGACGTGGTGAATAAATATTATTAGAGCTGTGCAGGATCACTTTCCCTTCTGGGTTTGCAGGAATCAGAAGGGAAAGGCTTGGAATTCTATATGCTCAGGCTCATGGCTCAGGCTTGACAAAAGCCCTTTCAGGATTGAAATAGCCCTGCAGCTTCAAGCGCGGCTGCCCATTTCTGTTACCAGCAGCACTTTCTCTTTGTCTGGAAACTGCTGTGCTGGTGTTTGCAGAAGGGGTTCCTCCCTGCCAACTGTGTACTCTTCCAGCCTTCCAGAAGGCTGACTTCCTAGGAAACAGGACCTCTGGTCCCACCGGGCCTCCCTGTTGTTTATCTTGTCATCCAATGAGTCACTGCTTCTTGAGACTTATTGATAGCCTGATTGGGCCCTACAGAGAATCCAAAAGCTGTGGGTAGCCACCCAGACCCCTTGGACAGAAGCCCCCAAGTAGAATGCCCGTACCACTGGACTTGGTCTTGGAATTTCTGAGGTCAAATCGAGGCTCCTCCAGATACAACCTGTGGGGAAGTGACTTAACCCCTAGTAGTCTATTTCCTTAACAGTGAAGTAAGAATAATAATTCCCACCTCAATGGGATGTTGTGAGGTTTATTTTAGTTTTTCAAACGTTGGTCTAATTGTGAATGGCTAGGGAAGATTTCCCACCACTTGTCTGTCAGTTTGTCATAGTGTGGTGGCTTACAGTTTGCTGTGATGCTGAAAGCTATGCTGTCCATATTTCAATTACCAGCAGGGTCACCCATGGTGGACAGATTTCAGAGGAGCTTCCAGATTAAGACAGACTAGAAAGAAGGTCCTAGAGGTCTACTTCTGAAAGTTAGTCAGTGAAAACCCCGCAGATCATGATAAGATGTTGTCCAATATGGTGCTGCAAGATGAGCCCCGTAGGTTGGAAGGCACTCAAAATACACAGTGGCCACAGCAATGGACTCCAGCATACCAATGATCATGAAGATGATACAGGATCAGGCAACGTTTTATTCTGTTGTACATGGGGTCGCCATGAGTCAGAGCCAACTCAATGATACCTAGCAACAACATCTAAGAAAGATTTCAGTTTGAGGCTATCTGCCAGTGGTTGTCATGGGGTTATTGGCCTTGTGGTAAGAGTGATCCTCTCTATGCCTTAATTCCATGTTAGCTTCTCAGTCTTCCCAGGTGCCATGGATTGAATTATGTCCCCCCAAAATATGTTTCGATTTGTTTAGGCCATGGTTCCCAGTATTGTGTGGTTGTCCCCCATTTTGTGACTACAATTTTATGTTAAAGAGGATTAGGGTGGGATTGTAATACCACCCTTACGCAGGTTACATCCCTAATCCAATGTAAAAGGAGTTTCCCTAGGGTGTGGCCTGCACCACCTTTTATTGTACAAGAGTTAAAAGGAAAGGGAAGCAAGCAGAGAGCTGGGAAATTCACACCACCAAGAAAGCAGTGCTGGGAGCAGAACGCATCCCTTGGACCTGAGGTTCCTGCGCTGACATGCTCCCAGACCAAGGGAAAACTGATGACAAAGACCTTCCCCCAGAGCTGACAGAGAGAAAGGCTTCCCCTGGAGCTGGCGTCCTGAATTTGGACTTTTAGCCTACTGGACTGTGAGAGAATAAACCTCTCTTTGTTAAAGCCGGAAACCCTGGTGGCGTACTGCTTAAGAGCTACGACTGCTAACCAAAAGGTCAGCAGTTCAAATCCACCAGGTGCTCCTTGGAAACCCTGTGGGGCAGTTATGTGTCGCTATGAGTCAGAGCTAACTCAACGGCAACAGGTTTTTTTTGTTAAAGCCTTCCGCTTATGGTATTTCTGTTACAGCAGCAGTAGATGACTAAGACACGAGGTGACCCCTCTCCTGGTTCTTGGGCCGTGGTGAGAGGCCTGAGGGGTGGTCCTGCTGTCGTCAGGTGCATTCCCTTACCTGCCCAGGAGCATGCTCAGGACCAAAGGACCCTGCATCACTGCTCCACGGAGCAGACCTGCTCTTTGCTTTTTCTTCTGGCTACTCACACTATTTCATCTGCTGAAATTTAAATTTTTATCACAGTAATAACTATACATAGTCAAAAAATGTAAATACAAGTCTGAATGCCGGAGACTCCCCTCTTCCATAGTGATAACCAATAAACCAGCTGCCATCAAGTCTATTCTGATTCATGGTGCGCCGTGTGTGTCAGAGCAGAGCTTCGCTCAATAGGCTTCTCAGTGGCTGATTTTTCAGAAGCAGATCGACAGGCCTTTCTTCCGTGGCACCACTGGGTGGACTTGAACCTCTAATCTTTTGGTTGGCAGGCGAGCACGTTAACCGTTTGCACTATCTAGGGGCTCCATAGTGATAAACCAAAGAAACCCACTGCCGTCGAGTCAATTCTGACTCACAAAGACCTTATAGGACAGAGTAAAACTGCCCCATATGGTTTCCAAGGCTGTAATCTTTACAGACACAGACTGCCATGTTTTTCTCTCAAGGAATGGCTGGTGGGCTCGACCTGCCGACCGTAGTGATAGAACCATAGTGGTAGAATCCTTGTAATAGGCTGGCACATGACTATCGAGAATAAAGAGGATATTTTCCAGCCTCCCATGCAGCTAGGAGTGGCCCTGGGACTCAGTTCTGGCCTGTGATATTTAAGCAGAAGTGTTGTGTGGTAGCTTTGGGAAAATGTCCTAAAAACACAGCGACTGTACACACTTTTTCATTTTTGTCCCTTTCTCCATCCTGCTGGCTGGAATGGGGGTTTGATGGTTGGAGCTGAAGCAGCCATATTGAACCATAAGGCAATCTTAGAACTGGAGGCCGTGCGTGGTGTGGCAACAACAGCAACAACAAAAAGTGCCTCGGTCCTTGAGGACGTTATAGAACAGCCTTGAGCTACCTACCTCCAGATTTCTACCTGAGAGAGAAATACATCTCTGTTTTGATTAAGGGACGTTTGTTTTGGTTTCCTGCTTCTTTTAGCCAAACCTAATTCTAGCAGATCCAAATTACAAGTGGCAGTACCCTGCCCCACACCTTTCCTAAACACAGCCACCTGCTGCCCTTTTAGCTGTTTCTTCTAGTATTTACCTCCACATGTCTAAACACACCTCTGCTATTTCTTGTTTGTTTCATTTTAGACACTATCTACTGACCTCCTACTAGGAAATCATTAGGATTTAGCTCTCTTAGGCTCCCCTCTCTCCTGCTCCACACAAACATTGCCCTTCTGCCCATCCTGCTAATAAAAATTTTTGATTGAATCCATATGTAGTATAAACCAAAACCAAAACCAAATCTGTTGCCATTGAGTTGATTCTGACTCATAGTGACAATACACGACAGAGTAGAACTGCCCCATAGGGTTCCCACAGGGAGGCTCATGGATTCGAACAGCTGACTTTTTGGTTAACAGCCAAATAGTTACTATTTTTAGTAGTAATCACTATTGGAAATAAAAAAAATCCAAACCCGTTGCTGTCGAGTTGATTCCGATTCATAGCCACCTTCCCTACAGGACAGGGTAGAGCTGCCCCACAGGTTTTCCAAGGCTGTAAATCTTTATGAAAGCAGGAAGACACATCTTTCTCCCATGGAGCAGCTAAGGGTTTGAACCACTGACCTTTCAGTTAGCAGCTGAGTGCCTTAACCACTGTGCTACCAGGGCCCCTATATCCATCATGACAACTGTGTAATCCAAGGAGCCCTGGTGGGGCAATGGTTAAGCTGTTCGCTTGCTAACCGAAAGATTGGCGGTTCAAACCCACCCCAGTGGCTCCGTGGAAGAAAGGCTTGGTGATTGGCTCCCGTAAAGATTATAGCCTAGAAAACCCTATGGTGCAGTTCTACTCTGTCACATTGGGTCACTATGAGTTGGAACTGATGGCACCCGACAACAACCATTATTCACAACTGAGCTAAATCTGTACTGTAAGGAGTGTCCTATAATTTACATTTAATTATCTACATAATTTTTTGCTTTTTGTGGAATTAATGTGTGTTTTTTGGTTTCTCTAGCTTTCTTCTTCTTAGTACTTTATTGAAATACAGTTACCTGTGGTAAAATGCAAGAATCTTAAGTGCACAACTTAGTTACTTTTTACATATGGTAGACCTGCAACACCACCACCAAGATGAAGATATGTGCAAAGGTTAATGTTATGTGTCAACTTGGCTAAGCTATGATTCTCAGTGGTTTGTCAGCTACTATGTAATTACCTTCCATTTTATGATCTTTAGTGTGAGCAGCCAATCAGTTGAAAGGGGAGTTCCCTTGGAGGTGTGGCCTGCTTCCAGTCTATTAATGGATGTTCTGGCAAAGCTCACTCTCTTTCTCGAACTTACAGTTTTCTTGTTGCCTGACCTCTGGTTCTTGGGACATAAGTCTGCAGAGGTCTTCAGCCTGTGGCCTGGCCAGCAGATTTTGGATTCTCTAGTCCCTGCAACACTGAGCCAGCAGAAGCCTCCAGCCTACCACCTGACCTGCAAATTTTGGGCTCATCAGCCCATGCAACCATTTGAGCCAGCAGAGGTCTTCAGCTTGCCACCTGACCCATGGATTTGGGACTTGCCAGCCCCCATAACATAACATGAGCTGTTTCCTCACAATTGCATGCTATTTCCTCACAATTGAAGTAAATCTATCTCTATAAATTTACATATATGCATTACTGGTTTTGCTCCTCTAGAGTATCCAGACTAAGACATTTGGTACTGAGAGTTGGGACGCTGGTCCTGCAAATACACGTATGGAGATTGCTTCCATGTCTGCCTGATGGTGTTTGTGTAGAAAAGCAGTGGTTGGTAAAGGAAGGCCAGGACATGCAAGGTTGGTGGGGGAGGGCTGCTGTCCCCATTCCTTCCACACAGCTGCAGCCATTAGGAGGCTGGGGACCCCCCTGCTCATGGCTGGCAGTCCTTTGAATGGGTAACAAGAAAGGCTTCCCTCCTTTTAGGTGTGGGGACCACCCAGTGTCTGGAGGACCAGGAATTCTCTGCTATTTCCTATTTTCTGCCAGAACGTAGGGAATACAGTTTAGGGGCTTTCTCACAAGGGGTAGTGATTCCCACTCCAGCCCTACTTCAAAACAGTTGAGACTAAAAAAAAAAAAGGTTGCCATTGAGTTGATTCCTACTCATAGTGACCCCAGGTATGTCAGAGTAGAACTGTGCTCCATAGGATTTTCAGTGGCTGAGGTTTTGGAAGCAGATCACCAGACCATTTGTCTGAGGCACCTCTGGGTGCTCTTGAACCTTCAACCTTTTTGCTGTAGCTGAGTGTTTAATTTTTTGCACCCCCAGGAAGTGGGGTTTACTCAGTGGACCCCTTCCCAGTGTTCTCTTTTGCAGCTGTCACTGCACTCCTGGTCACATAGTCCATCTCTGCTCTGCATCCTCCTGGGAGAAAAAAGGCATATGACTTGCCCAGTGACAGGAGCCTCTTAATAAACTCTGGGAGATTCTTGAAAAAGCTGGCAGAATTGACAAACTCATACTAGGAGTCACAGCATGGCACAGTTCTTGGGCCATGATGAGCTGAACTCCCCCCCAACCCCCCCCCCCCCCCAGTTTCTAGAAATGTGAGTTTTCACTGAGTTCCATGCTAGGGAGGAGATGGAGGCCCAGCCTGAACCCAGCACTGACCACGCGAGCCAGGAAGAGGGAAATGGGAGTTGTACAGGCAGAGACTTCTACTCATTCTCACGTCTCATTATCACGCTTTGTCCCCATTGAATATTTCAAAATGACACTTTTGCAATCAGGGTCATCTGACCTTGGCTGTTGGAGGGGCTGGATTTGTGTCAACTTCTAGGGCAGAGAGACTTCTTCCACCTCCCTCCCTTCACTGGCCTCCTGGCGATTCTGTAGATATGGGGGCCTGTGGTGGTTCCTGGGCCTGGGAATGGAGCAAGGGGTGAGTCAGTCAGGGCGCTGGAGACCCCTCCTGCTGTTCTTGACGGCTGGTGGAATGTGAGCCTGAGGTATTTTCCAGAAGCGAGGGTCACCTTGCTCTCTAACTCATGTGTCACAGACCTCGCCTGCCTCCATCGAGTCACAAGTATGGAAGTTTCTGGGATGCCAGCTCACTTTCAGAATTTCTCTTGCCACCTCAGACATGAGTCTCACAGGGACCATGGACTGGGGAGGGTCTCCAGGGACTTGGGTCTCGCAAGCCTAGAAGCTCGTCTTCATTTTCGTGGTGATATTCTTGGTTTAGAAACCCTAGTGAGCTCTCTAGCTTTTTGAAAACTTGCCCCACTTCCTCGGAGAAGGCTTTTGGACCCTGTCCTGGGGTTCCATTGCGTTCCTTTGTGTTTTTCATCATTCTGCTTTTTAAAAATCCATTTCTCCTCATTTCAGCTGAGTCATTTTCCTCCTCCTCCTCCTCCTCTTGACACTCCCGGGAGCCGGAAGGAGCCGTGTCCCAAATCCTTGGCTCCTACATGCCAAATCTTTTCCAAATGTCAAACTCTTAGGAACCTTGGCACAGAGTAGAGTGGGCTCTGGCCACAGATGCTTTTCCTCCCTTGTCTTTGTCAGTTTCTGCTTTCTTTTCTTATTAAGAGGTTTATTAATCGGCCTCTCTGTGGGTACCTTGCCTTGAGGTTTTCAGAGACAGCCTGGCAGGAAAGGCCCTCCCTCCTTGTGTGGCCTCAGTGCTGCCTGACTGGACTCCTGCCTTGAGGGAGCCGCAGCCCCAGGAAGCTTCTCAGGGTCCCCTCTCTCTCTGTAGGGTAGGGGCTGGGCTTGCACAGGGTCCCCATCTGGTTACTGTTCAAGCCAGGATAAATACCTCTAACCCCTCATTCCTCTTTCTGGCAAAATCCCACCGGGCAGGGCTGACCCCTGTCCTGTCAACCGCAGACTTTTACCTGTCTAGAGAATCACCAGAACAAAGTGGAAGGGATGGGGCCGGCTCATCCTCTCAGGGCCGTTGGCTTTAGGCCAAAGCCTTCCAGAATGGCCCAGGAGAAACAGTAACCATCACTTACATGGGATGTCACCACCTTCAAAGCATTTACTATGTATTATGACACGGTGTATAGATTGTCTTTTTATCCTCACAATTCCCCTGTGGGGGAAACAGAGTCGCTGTTAGCTTCCTTATTTTGTAGCTGAGGAAATAGGCTTGGAAAATTTAACTGATTGGCCAAGGTCTCAAGCCCAGTCCTTATTTGTTTTCCTAGTCATTATCTGTGTTGTTGTTAGCTGCCATCAAGTTTCCCTCTGTCTCATGGCGACCCCAGGCACAAAGGAATGAAATGCTGCCCAGTCCTGAGCCATCTCCATGATCAGCTTCGGATCAAACCATCGTGATTCATAGGGTTTTCACTGGCTAATTTTCAGATGTGGATGGCCAGGCCTTTCTTCCTAGACCATCTTAGTCTGGAAACTCAGATGAAACCTGTTCAGCATCATAGCATCAGGAAAGCTTCCACTGATAGAGAGGTGGTGGCTGGTGACCTCGCACGAGGTGTATTGGCTGGGAATCTAACCCAGGTCTCCTGCATGGCAGGTGAGGGAATTCTACCACTGAACCACCAGTGTTCCTCCTAATAATAAGATTAGAAATGATTATTCATTAACTCAATAATTTCCTTTTAAAAATTTTATTGTGCTTTAAGAAAATTTACAGCTCAAGGAAGTTTTTTGTTAAAAAAAATTATATACATATTGTTTTGTGACATTGGTTGCAATCCCCCCAATGTGCCAGCATGCTCCCCTTTTCCACCCTGGGTTCCGTGTGCCCATTCGTCCAGTTCCTGTCTCTTCCTGCTTTATCGTCTTGGGTGTTGCCCATATGGTCTCGTATATTTAATTGAACTAAGAAGCACGTTCCTCACATGTTATTGTTTGTTTTATAGGCTTGTCTAATCTTTGTCTGAAAAGTGAGCTTTGGGAGTGGTTCCAGTTCTGAGTTAGCAGAGTGTCCAGGGGCCATAGTCTCAGGGGTTCTTCCAATCTCTGTCAGACTAGTAAGTCTGGTCTTTTTTTGTGAATTTGAATTTTGTCCTAGATTTTTCTCCCGTTCTGTCCTGGACTTTCTGTTGTATCTATGTCAGAGAAGTTGGTGGTGGTAGCCGGGCACCATCTAGTTCTTCTGGGCTCAGGCTGGTGGAGGCTGTGGTTCATGTTGTTCGTTAGTCCTCTGGATGAATATTTTCTTTGTGTCTTTGGTTTTCTTCATTCTCCTTTCCTCTGGACGTGATGGGACCAATAGATGGCCACTCGAAAGCTTGTAAGACCCCAGATGCTACTCACCAAAGTGGGATGTAGAACATTTTCATTATGAGCTATGTTATACCAATTGACCTAAATGTCCCCAAGACTATGGTCCCTAATTCAACAAATTTTATTGCTGGACCATCAATGCCTCAATTATTATTTACAATAACTTTTTATTCCAAAACTGGTTTACCTGGTGCAAGACTTGTAAGTGGCTTGGTCAGTACTCATCTCTATGTCTTCTGACTCCAAAATTACTGGCTTCCCAGTGATTTTTAAATTCTGACACCCTTTCACCAATTCTATGGCATTCCCCTGCCCCTTACAAGAACACAATGATATATGCTTTAGAGGTTAAAGTGAATGAAACTAACCTGATTTGGCATTTTGGCAGCTTTTTGGGTAAGAGGAGATGCCTAGGTTTATTCATTCATCACACACTGTTCGATGGCACAGTTGGAGTGCGCAGGTGGGATGAAACTGCAAAACATGACTCACCTCTGGTCTCATGGAATTTAGGCCCTGGGGTTGTTAACTGTACTAAGTGTGAAATCAAACCATAGCTTAGCTTTAAAGAATATGTTACAAAATCCTACGACCTCTATTTAGAAAGCCGGTCACCATGGAAGAAGTGAGACTACCTTGAAATGGGCATGCTGTGAGAGGTTTCAGGGGTGGGGTGCTGTGTGGAGGGATAGAGAGAGAAGCCAGGGAGCACCGTGGTGCCATCCTGAAGAAACCATCTTGGAAATGGATCCTCCAGCTACAACTGTCTCAACTGAAGCCTTATGGAGAAGATATGAACCACCCAGCTGAGCCTTTCCCAATTTCTGGCCCACAAATTTGTGAGCAAAATAAAATGGCTGTTTTAATCCACTAAAGTTTGGGGTGGTTTGTTACACAGCAACAAACAACTGGGATAGAATTCTAGAGCGTCATCATTCTTCTTGCATAAAGTCCTCCTTGGTACTCTCAATCTTCTGCTGAGTTTTATTTCAAAACCTTGGAGGGATGGCAGGGCAGGCAGATGGTCCCCATCCTGTTTAGGATGCCACTTCTTTTGACATGGATATTCCTCCTTAAATTTAAGAACCATTAAAAACCTGGGAAACCGTCTAGTGAAAATAGCACCAAATGAGTCTCCTCAGCACCTTGTGAACAATTGCCCTGCCTCCGAGAATTCCTTGGAGAAGCTTTTCTTGTTTTACCCAAGGGTTAGCTAGTCCAGGGCAGCCCTGATTTTAAACAATGCCTTGGAAGCTGCATACCCTAAAGCAAAATGAGGCTTGGATTCTGGAAAATGGCAGGATTCATCTGGGTGGGGTACATTTCATGCAAAAATTTAGGTGAGCTTTATGAATTTGTATTTATTTTTGTTTTGTTCTCTGTGGGGAGTGACTTTTTTTTTTCCATTCTTTTTGGGGAATGATACTAACCAAACTGCTTATGCAAACAGCAAGCCATGACTCCTTGCCCAAGACTTCTATTGCTCTTTTCTTCTCTTTTTCACCCAGAAAAAATAATTCACATAAAACCTATTCTCTGGCCAAGGCTTGTCCCCTCCTCAGCAGGGGGCTTTCTTTTTTTGTTGACTTTAAAACAAATTCATTTATGTCTCCAGATTTTGGGGCACATGACTCCAGCTTACTTTGGAAACTGCTTAAATACCGGCATAGTTGGAAGCCCTTCTGCCTTCTTCCTCCTACAGCCTAATAATTCCTGAACCTTTGGATTGGAGCAGACCTGATGGTTGGGTGGAAGTGACTGCATTTCTGAACTGGGGTGCATTCAACCTATATTTTCACACCTGGATGAGAGAGGGCACTTGAGCTCCAAAGGCTGGTAAATGAGACAGAGCAGAAAGAGCCTAGGGGTTGGGTTTGCACATGAGCTAGACTAGCTCACTAGCCTTGTCAACGGCCCTAGGTGGATAAGATCTCTTTGAGCCTCAGTTTTTTATCTGTAAAATGGGATTCAGAAATCATATCTGTAAAACACCAACCAAAGTACCTGGGACATAATAGATTCCCCAGAAATGGCGATATCGTGATGAGGACTGGTAATTGGACTGGCTTAGAGGATAAAGCTCTAGCTCTGTGTCCACAAAAACCAGCTTTTTCCAAAATGCTTTCCTCACGGCACATGAAAAGAACATTAAAAAAAATTATCCACTTGGAAAGCAAGGAGAGGAGACTCCCTGATTCTCCTGCACCCCTTATCTGAACCCAAATCTGAGCCTTTGCAGAGAGGAAAGGTGAGAGCATCAATTTTCCTTTCCCTTCTAAAGCAGAGCTCCTCAGAGGCCTGGTGCTATAAATATAAGAGTGTAATTATTCTTTCTCTAAGCCTTGTGTAAAATAGGAATAATACTGATTGGTTTAAATTAAAAATAAATCGAACGTGGAGATCCTAGGTCTGAAGTGGAGAAAAGTGTGTGGATTGGAGTCTAAAACCAAACCCTTTGCTGTTGACTCGATTCCAACTCGTGGAGAGCTTATAGGAGAGAGTAGAACTGCCCCACAGGGTTTCCAAGGCTGTAATCCTTATGGAAGCAGATTGCCACATTTTTCTTCCTCAGAGCAGCTGGTGGGTTCGAACCACAGACTCTTTGGTTAGCAGCCAAGTGCTTAACCACTGCACCAAGAGTCCTAGATCTGGGTTTGAGCCCAGACTCCCCCAGTCACTAGCTACTCAATTTGGGACAAGTCTTTCTATACCTCTGTTTCTTTACCTGTAAAATGGGAATAATACCTCCTACTTGTGGAACACAATCATGAGGAGATAAAATTTACAAAATGCCTGTGCAGTGTCCTAGACACAGTAGGTAGAGTGGTGGTGTAAATAATAGTAAATCAGTGACTCCAACTCTGTTTAGCTGTGGCAGGAAGAGTTGGGGAGGAGGTGGTGAGCTTCCTTCCTGTGCTAGGCCACTGGGCTTTAAGCTGGTGGCTTCTGCCACAGGCTCAGTCTGAAAAGTGTGGTCAGGCTACAGGAAAGACCAGATGACCAGAGGGAGCTGCTAGAACCTCCCTAGTGGGGAATGGGGGTGATTTTCCTGACTAGCTGCACGGAGTTCCCTTTCCTCTTGAGGTGTGACTCAAGCCAGGACTTGGAACTGACCAGGAGAAGCCCAGGGGTGTCTCCTTCACCCCTGGAAGGCTAAATATTCAGCAGATGCACAGACTCCAAAGCCAACTGACTCACAGCTGTCCCCTCTGCACTGGCTATCAAATGCCTCTCAGACAATAATGGTGCACAAGTGGAAGGTGGTAATTTAAAAGCTTTATTAATGCTTGCAGAAAAAGGATGCACTGTGACAAGATACAGGTCCTGTGGCCTAAACCCATAACAGAAACAGATATTGTGACTTAGCAAGCCCACGTGGTGCTAATTCCGAGATCAGACGAGGTTGTTCTTCCCTAGGAAATGGCCACTGGAAGCATTGTTTTTCCAAGTTGTTGTAGCAAAGCCTTTTACTTGGTTTGAGTTTACATTTCTCTTTGTGTGTGTGTGTGTCAAAGTGTGACTACTACTGTGGGCTGGTGGTTTCTGTTTACTTCATTTTGGGTGTTAGCATTTCCCTATAGTCAGTCCTCCCATTTCAGAATAACAGAGCTGTTCATTAATACAAAGGAGAGGTGTTTAGATGATCTTATTAAGACGAGATGCTCAAAATAAACACCATATCTGTATTTAGAGATCAACATCCTTCCTCAAAGGAAGGCTCATGAGTAAATTTGTATGAAGCATGAAGACCAACGAGAGGCTCTATTTTTAATGACTCTTTTGCTTACATTTCAGATGGTACAAGCGCCTTGATAAACGCTTATAAGCATTTGGGCTTCCCTCAGTTTTGAGCAAAAGAACCTTAGCAATAAATACGATGGCATGCTTTCAATAACATCAGGAAGCAGAATGAAATGATATTGACCTGACTTTTGAGAAAACACAAACCAGTGGCATGGAAAGTACACAACAGAGCTCAGTAAAGGGGTTCAGATGAACATAGTAAGTGATGGTATGCCATGAGGGGGAAACATAGAAATAATAAATACAAACAACGTGTATTTACAGTAGAAGCAACCGATGGGACGTCAGTGGGTGAACACATACAACATTTAGACTGAGGAACGCATAGAAGTGGCGCCTCTCACACACCCAGGCGAGGAGCTGGCTAACAAGCAGCAGACCGAGCAACGCTGGAGAATGTTACTGCTTTAGCTTTTGAGTGACATGAGTAAAACGGTCAATGTGCTGAAGCGCCACCAGCGTGAGACAGTCCTGGTTTACGTTCCCACGGCAGGGCCTGACACTCCGGACATCCTCCCTTCACCCCCAGCGCACAGCACCACTAAGTGTACCAGACTCCTCTGTTCTCCCCTCCCCCACCTGGTGCTTCTCCCTGCATGTTATACCCATTCCCCAACACCCAAAGCGATTTTCAACAGTTATCATCAAAAAGCCAGGAGGTGACCCCCAGCACCATGTCCTGGCGGCAAGGAGACGGGATTTTGGGTATATCGATACCAGTTGCGTTTTAGGTGTGAGCGTTCCCTGGAATGGAATCCCTGGGTGATGCAAGCAGTTAACAGCTAACTGAAAGACTGGCAACTCGAGCCTGCCCAGAGTGCTTCGGAAGAAAGGCCTGGCGACCTACTTCCGAAAGATCAGCCATTGAAAACTCTATGCAGCACAGTTCTACTCTGACACATGTGGGGTTGCCGTGAGTCAGCATTGGCTCGACGGTAATGGATTTATTCCCTAGAATAAATCAGAGTAGATAAATTTAGCTTCTTCCTTGCCTCTGGCCTCAGACTGTTTTGAGGGAGAGCTCATGGGTTGATATACAAAGGAGGATGCATATCTTTTGCCCATTCACTCCAGCAGGGATTGGTAAACTACGGCCCAAGGGCCAAATCTAGCTGGGCACAAGTTAAATAATGTTTTGTTGGAACGCAGCCAAGCTTATTTATTTATGGATTCTTTTAACGGATGCTTTTGCTCTACAAGGGCAGTTAAATAGTTGTGACAGAAAATACTGTAATTACTCTCAGGCCCTTTCCAGAAGAAATTCGCCAACCCCTGTTCTAGAAGGACCTGGTCCAGAACACGCTCTCCATCCTTGCTGGGCTCCTGTCTGAGCACTGGCTGCAAGAAAGAATAAGCTTTAATTTGCTAGCCTATTAAGAGGCCTGCCCATGAGATGTTTTAAATAACAGCAAGAAACCCACTGCTGACACTTTCTATTATAACCCTCTCCCTCCCTCCCTCTTATTTTTAGTTCTCTCTCTCCTCTCTGCTTTTCCTTTGTCCACGTTCACTTTTCTCCTCATTGCTAAGTTTCCAATTAGGGTCTGGAAAATCTTGTTCCTTGGAGGTTTTCGACAGTCTCGTCCATTTATGTGAAAGGTCTGCGTTCCTTGCTGGAAATGAATAAGCAGCCTTCATTCATTCTCTTCTCCCTTTTCCCATTTGGCTTCTCTGAACTGACGGTAGAGCACTTTATCAACCTTGGCTGAGGGTCAAGGTGAGCTGACAAAATTCTCAGCGAAATCTGTCCGATGTCCTCCGGTGCGTGTTTCCTCCCTGCGTAAAGGCTGGCCCCGAGTGGGTATGAGCCCACGTCAGGCGGTTAGATGCAGATACATTGCTCTGTTTGATTCCTTTTTAAATAGCACTTAAGAAAATAAATCAGCTCCAAAGGATGGCCTAGGCTTTTCTCCCCCTTTGAGCTGGTTTTAATGACCCAGTTGCTTTGTTTGAAAGCCATTTATTTAGACGACAGATATGTAGACGTAACTGGATAAATAAAAAAGTGAAATCAAGGTTGGAAGCAGTGGTTAAGATACAAACACACGGGGGCCACTCCCTCAGACAGGGTCCCCGCAGACAGAACGATGGCTCAGAAATGACACTTAGAACCCTCCCCTGCTCCCAAGCAGCTCTAAACCTCAAGGTCCCATGCAAAAAACTGAATTTCGGTTTGGCACCAAGCACCCGCGTGGCCCCTGCCTCCTCTCTGCCTGTCCCCTCAGGGATATCTTTACATTCACTCCTGACCTGCGGAATCCAGCCGCCCTCCTCCTGGAAGATGGCACTAGAAGCCATGGGGCGGAAACCCAGCACCAGGTATGTGGTCCTGCCCAGGTGGGCGCCCTTAACCCTGCCCCTCCCCAGCTCACCTCCCCCACAACAGAGTAATCAGCAGACAGCCTCCCACTGGTTCCAGGGGCTTGAAAGAAGACAAAGTTACAACAAGGACGACGCACTCACTTGACTATGTGTAAGTGCAGAATTCACCAGGTACAACCGAGACCTCGCTGCCTAAGGAGCTCCATCTCACCTGTTCATTCCGCTAACATACACCTTCATGAAGTCCACAATTCCCACAAAATCCTGCGTGTGACATCCCCCCTCTTTAATGGTAAATGTTTTGGAATGTCCATAGATAAGAAAATGGACGGCGTGGAGGCAAGATTTCATGGTCAGGCCTCTCATTTCACCTCCGGATATCAGAATATTCAGATTGTTCATCCTCCCACTCGTTGCTTCCAGAAGATCCCTGGGCCCCGTGGCTCCCAGCTCTGCCCCGGGCGTGGGCATTTGGGTAGCTCCTGCTGCCTCGCTCGCCCTTGGCCCCTCTGCCAGTCTCCCTACTGCTGGGCTCTGCGAGGTGGTGGCCCACTTCTCCATGGTGGGACCTGGCAAGCTTGACTCTGTCCACCTGGAGCTGGCGCTCAGGGGATGCCGTGGGGGGCCTCTGGATGGCCGAGGTGCAGAAGCTCAAGATGGAGCACAGGCTCCCCCAGTTCTGTTCACACTGAGCCTGCACACTGTGGGTGATAGCCTCCTTCACCTCCTCTCCACAGGTCAGCAGCAGGTTCACCAGGTCCACGTAGGGCCTAGAGACGGAGAGCAAAGAGAGAGATACTGAGAACGGAGCAAGTCCCCACTGGGTCATCAAGGGCAGTAACAACTTTAATAAAGAGAGACAGGACCACTTGTTGGCTTGGTTTTTGTGAAAGACCTTTCTGGAATTCAAGACTCTACCCATATTCTAGGGAGCCCTCATGGCACAGTGGTTAAGCGCTTGGCTGCTAACCAAAAGGCCAGGGGTCTTAATCCATCAGCTGCTCTGTGGGAGAAAGATGTGGCAATCTGCTTCTGTAAAGATTTATAGCCTTAGAAACCCTATGGGGTAGTTCTACCCCATCCTAGAGGGAGGCTATCGGTCAGAACTGACTCAACAACAGTGGGTTTTTACCCATATTCTAGGGAGTACTGGTCTCCCCCAGCATTTACTGAGTGGTGATCATGCCCCAGGCTCCAAGCCAGGCATTGGAGGCTGTTAGAGTGGCACAGGGAGGCTCCTACCAGAGGCATCACTAGGAGGGTGCAGGGGATATGGACTGTACCAAGTGATGCTGTCAGAGGAGGTGACACCAAAATGACTGTCTATAAAATTTTTGTGCAGTGTTTCAGCAGAAATTTATTATTTTTTATAAAAACATCCCGGCAGTCAGTTATAGGAGCCCTGGTGGCATAGTGGTTAAGAGCTTGGCTGCTAATCAAAAGGCTGGCAGTTCGAATATACCAGCTGCTCCTTGGAAACTCTATGGGGAAGGTGTACTCTGTCCTACAGGGCTGCTATGAGTCAGAATCGACTCTGGCAACAGGTTTGGTTTTTTGGGTTTTGAGTTAGTTGTAACAACAAAAACATTTTTCATAAGCCCAGCTTACATGTATCAATACGCCTACAATGCTAAAACTCTATGCTCATTTACTTTTTGAACCTTCCGATGCCCTGTGGAAGGAGGTCTGGTGGCACAAGAGTTAAGCACTCGGCTGCTAACCACATGTTGGCAGTTTGAACCCACCCAGTGGCTCCATGGGAGAAAGACCAAGTGATCTGCTCCCATAAAGATTACAGCCTAAAGAGCCCTGTCCTACTCTCACATGGTGTCACCATGAGTCGAAATGCCCTCGATGGCGCCTAACAACAATGCCCTTTCGTCAGAGCTGTCATTATTACCCAGTTACAATGACGTTTTGAATCAAGTGGTATTGTCTGGACACGCTGTTGTTTCATTTCTGCCGGTGGTTTTATAGTCGCTGAGTTTGTCAAATTTTCTGGTGTTTTAGCTACAATATTGTGGTAATTAGCATTTGTGAACCTTTATCAATAGTTTTTTTGAGAATGAAGTAGTAATTAAAGGAAAAGGAGTGATACACAAGAATTACAATTTACGAGTAACATTAGTACAAAAAAACATTACTAAGGATTCTGTATGGCCTGGTACAGGAGGTGGTCCATGGAGGGAGGTGACACCATGAGCTACCGCACTAGGTGAGACCAACCCTAATGACGCCACTGGCTCCCACTCTCTGGATAACTGTAGAGATAGAGCCCACCACATGAACACTTAACAGACGCATATGGTAAAGGGCTAGGGCCCCAACACTACAACAAAGGGCCTTGGGGAATGTGGAGAACCAGAGGGTGAGAACTTGGGCTAGGACAAAGATGTGGTGAAACTCATGTGAACTTGCGCACTACGGATTGGGAGGCAGACACAGTTAAGCCTGTGGGTACCTTGCTTACTGGTTTATCCTCCCCTGCATGGAATACTACTTAGGCAAATGGCGGAGGGCCTTCCATACCAAACGGTGGAGTCCTTTTGATAGGCAAAGAGGGGCCATAGAAGATCTGGGGCTCAGGAAGGGGCTCTGGAATGGCCTCTGTAAACCCCACATTATTCTCTTACATGTGGCTTCAGTGAGGCCAGCTTTCTTTGCGTGATGCGCCATGCCCCCAAGCAAAAGAAACCATCCCTCATATCCGGGTTTGCCACCAGTCCAGACTAATGGGAAAGTCATAGCTCATGGAAATTTCTAGATGCACTGCCCTCTCATCTTTCCCTCTGCATCTGGAGGCACCTAGAAGCTGTGGAGAAGGGCGGGGAGCACCTTCTTGGGATGCCATTTCCCAGGAATCCTTCTTGGGATGCCATTTCCCAGGAATCCTTTCCCTTTCTTAGTTAGGGAGGCTGAGGAGTAGGAGTGGCTGGCTAAACTTTATTTATCTGGGCTTCCCCCAAACTGGAGGTGAGGGCTGGCAGTGACAGCTGGCAGTGAGGGGCCTATGTGCTTGGAATGAGAGCCGGGTCTCTGTGAAACATGAAATACACTCTGGAGGGTCTGGAGGGGTGAGCGAGCTGCCCAGGTCCTTCTGGCTGCCACGGGTGTGCTTAAAGAGAATCACTGGAGGAGCGACCACATCTTGCAAACCATCCTTGTCCTCCTGGGGTGGGGACGTGGGGAGGGCAGGAGCAGCTGCCTGCCTTTTATATTTTTTGGCCCATTTAGTACGGAATGTTTCCGGCAACGGGCTCCAGTGGCCCACTCACTGTGTCTTTCTTACCGCTCACTGGACTTTTAAGATCCCCAGAGAGGGTATGGAATGTTTCAAGTGACTCACCAGATTCTTAAGTAGTCCTTGCCTAACAGAGCTTCTGGATACACTGACTATGGGTATTGCAGCTCTGGGCCATCACCTGGGGCAAGGCAACCACTCTGGGGTGTGGGAATACTTAGAAGGAGCCAACTTTTTTCCTCCATAAGCCTGGACCACATGGATGGCTACATTCTAGCCATTTCATCTTTTCTCTGCTGGCCATGCAGAAAGCGTAGGTTAGGTTTTAAGGCTGGAAAGAAGTTGACTGCCCTTTTTCATTATTAGTTCTCAAGTGGTAGTTGGGTGAACTGTCCTCATTTCATGGATGTAAAAACCAAGACAAGAGGAAAAAATGTGGCTTTTGGAAGTGTCTGGGGCTGGGAAGGCCCAGGGCTGGGCCGAGAGCAGAGAGTAGGAATGTTGGCTGATAGAGATCAAGCTGCCTTTTAAGGTCCACTTAATGGCTCTGGAATCTGAGATTCTGGGTATGTCTCGTGGGCAAGTTGCTTAAATTCTCAGAAGGCAGAGAGTTTCCTTATCCATAACTGCGACAACGAAAGTGACAACACTTGTCTCCTTGGGGTGCCATGAGGAGAGTAATGTGAGGGAAACACACAAGGCATGCTACTTTCCTTCCAGTTTTTGAAAACTTGCAACGGGCCTCAAGGAGCGCAAGCATCTGCTGAAGCAGAGTCCCTGGGGGATGCAAAAGGTTAACGTGCTCAGCTGCTTGCTCAAAGATTGGAGGTTCCAGTTCACCCAGAGGTGCGTTGGAAGAAAGACGTGGCTGTTTCCTTCCAAAACATCAGCCATTGAAAACCCTATGGAGCACAGTTCTCTAGTCTGACACATACGGGGTTGCCATGGGTTCAAGTTGACTCCGTGGCCACTGAAGTAGCAACAGGATTTTAGCACCTAACTGTTTGTAGCTTCCACTTCTGGGGCTGGATGAGAAAATTGCAGGGACTGAGTCTGTGATGCTCTGCTTTCAAGGTTCTTTCCCCAGAGTGAGGGGAGGGCTCTCCTGGGAACATATGGACTGCCTCTTGGCCTCCTGTGCTAGGGCTTTCATCCACCCAGTGAGCTCTCCGAACCCCAAGGCCGATCTGAGAAGGCTGGCGAGCCCACACTCTCCTCTGCCCTTGGCCCTCTCTCCTGAGGAGAAAGCTGTGTACTGTCGGGAGGGTGTGTGTGCCGAACCTAACTAATCTAAGCCGTGCTTTGGGCTGGCCTGGTGCCTTCTCAGGCTGCAAGCTCAGCCCGTGTCTAATGACAAAGCCCAGCTCTCTCAACTGGGTGTCAGCAGGCTAAAGAATTTTAAAAATACTTGGAGGGGGATGTGCCTGGAGGCTCAGATGATCCGATGGCTGCCAGCACACAGTGACAATGTGTGCGGTGGCCAAGCAGGGCTAGCTGCAGCTGGGGGAGCAGGTGATACGGAGAAAGCAGGGTGGGAAGGGGTGTGGGGAGCAAAGGGGAACGGAGAGTTTGAAAAAAACCACTTTAACTGACTGTGTTTTGGGGTGGGCGGGGACTGGGATGAGGGATGGGGATGGTGTGGATTTGGGGGTGACTGTGCTGTCCTCGGAGCCCTGGGGGTACAGTGGTTACAAGCTCAGGTGCTAGCCAAAAGGTTGTCAGTTCAAATCCACCAGGTGCTCCTTGGAAACCCTGTGGGGGAGTTCTACTCAGTCCTATAGAGTTGCTGAGTCGGAATCCACTGGACGGCAATGGGTATTTTTTTTTTTTTTTTTGGTGTGATGTCCTCCTCTCTAAAGTGAGAAACAAATTTGGTTCTCATTTTTTTGTCTGTGACCAATGTCACACATTCCTAAGTGGTCTTCTTGGTATCTGGGCATTGTTAGGATTCTTCGTGTCACAATCAGTCAAGACGGTTCAAAAACCAAAAAGTTCAGGCAATTCAGTTTGAAGGTCAGGTTGATGC
Organism: Loxodonta africana; assembly: GCF_030014295.1. Taxonomy (NCBI): domain Eukaryota; kingdom Metazoa; phylum Chordata; class Mammalia; order Proboscidea; family Elephantidae; genus Loxodonta; species Loxodonta africana. The sequence continues at coordinate 191,806,183 of NC_087343.1, forward strand.
ACTATACAGTCATAGCTTCAGAAGGGAAGGTAAGGGGGGTTTGTGGGGAGCTGGAGTTAGACAAGAGTCGCTGGGTGGAGGAAATGGTTAATGCGTTAGCCTGCTGACTGGAAGGATGGTGGTTTGAGTCTACCCAGAGGCACCTAGGATGAAAGGCCTGGTGATCTACTTCTGAAATATCTGCCATTGAAAACCTTACAGAGTACAGTTCTACTCTGACACGCATAGGGTTGTCATGAGTCAGACTTGACTCCATGGCAACTGGTTTATTGGTTGGAGTAAGGGGAGATCTACTGCCTGGAAGTGCTGGCTTAGTAGAAAGCCAGAGAATTTGCATGAGGTCACAAGGCGTGTTCTTAAAGGAGGCCCAGGTTTCTTGTCAGAGTGGGCCACCTTCATTCTCAGAGCAGACTGGGGAGGGGGCATCTAGGTGCATTCTGAATGATGAGAAGAGCCCTTTGGAAGTAAGGGTCCCATGACCCCACAGGCCACATTTTCGTGAGGACACTAGAAAGCCACAGTGGTCTACTCCCTTCTTACGTTCTAGAGGGACCAAAAAACCGTAAAACCTTCTGTTTTTCCAAAGAAGATTTATCTCCAAAGAGACAGAGTTTTCTCGTGCTCCAGGAATGTATTACAGGCTTATAAACTAGTGCCTCATCCTCCACTCTTGAAGCCTTCAAAATATCTTTAATGAATGACAGCAGGTCAGGGAGTCCGAACTTCATGAAGTTTCTCAGCCCTGGGGCTTTTGCCTCTAGTCTTACTGATAGGCTTTGTAAAACAATCCTTCATTTCTAGGGGGCACCTTGAAGGAAAGGAATTTCACAGTGCTCTCCCTGTACAGGGGTCCCTGAGTGGTATAAATGATTCAGTTGGCTCGACTGCCAACTGAAAGGTTGGAGGATCGAGTCCACCCAGAGGCACTTTGGAAGAAAGGCCTGGTGATTTACTTCTGCAAAATCAGTCATTGAAAACCCAAGGAGCATAGTTGTGCTCCGACACACGTGGGGGTGCCATGAATCAGAGTCGACTCAATGGCAACTAGTACTGGTGCTCCTTGTGTAACGGAGATATGTTTGAGTTAAAAAAAAAAGCACCACGCTTGGGGACCAGTGGTCCTTCAGCAGGCCTGGTCAAGAGGACAGCCCAGGGCAGGGAGGTTTGAGGTGTCTTCCTTGACAACTGGCTTCAGTTATATATGGCACCAATTCCCGAGTTGAAAAAAGTAGGACTCAAATCTCAGAGCAAGGTTTTCAACTTCTTAGCATCAGTTTCCTCATCTGTTAAATGCAGCTAGTGATTTCTACCTTGTAACATTTTTGGGAAGGATTATGAGCTAATTCACATAAAGCCTGTGTCCAAGGGCCTACTAAAAAAATGGTAGCTATTGTTGCTCCTGATGCTGTTTGCTGCTATCATTCCTTCATAGGTGGTTGGAAGAAGAAGTAATATTTTATAAGGCATTAGTGGACCTCAAGGAAAAGGTAGCATTATTATGCTTTTGGCAAGAGCTGCCTACAAAGTTTCCCAGTGCATCTTATAGTTCTAGCACTGCACCAGGGGTGTGGCAAGATACCCAGAATGGTGTAACCAGGTGGAAAGTGACAGGAGATGGCTGTTGTCTTCCATGATCTGAGTGGTGGTGGTGGGGTGGAATGTCACCTATTTAGTGATATGGCTGGGAGGTCATGGCACAAAATGAAGAGCAGGAATTAATAAATTTGTACTGATGTGGCTCAATGCATCACCATGGAAAGGCAAGTGGTGCCATCAAACTGGCAATGATTTGCAAGGGACTGCTTAGTAAATTTTCTTTCTGCCTGCGTCTCCAAGGATGGAGTCATCATAATCTTTAAGGGCTATTGGCCATGCTGTGTTAGGAGTAACTGGGTACCAACATGCTTTACCAATATTTAGAATTGGCGCAACGAGTTAGGTGCTCAACTACTAACCAAAAGGTTGGTGGTTCAAACCCACCTAGACATGCCTTGGAATAAAGGCCTGGAGAACTACTTCCAATAGGTCTCAGCGTTGAAAACTCTACAGAGTGCAGTTCTACTGCACACATAGGGTCGCCATGAGTTGCAGTCGACTCCTTGGCAACTGGTTTGGTTTATATATTTTTTTATAGATGGAACATTTTTTAAAAGAATTTTAGGGAATGAGGTGTCCAATATCATTGAATGGCAAGTTTCCAAATAAGTAAGATCATATTTCCTCACTTTGGCATAAAGGTATTTAAATGATTAGTTAAGGTTTTAACATTGGTTTTGCATTTTCTCTGGGAAGGCATCTGTGTCCTAGAGAAGGTGAGTTGAACCTTCTAAAGAAAGAAGGAAGTCCCCGAGTGGTGCAAATGGTTCACATGCGCAGCTGCAAATCGAAAGGTTGGAGGACTGAATCCACTCAGAGGCGCTTTAGAAGAAAGGCCTAGCTACTGCCTCCAAAAAATCAGTCACTGAAAACCCTGCGGGGCACGGTTCTACTCTGACATACATAGGGTCGCCAGGAGTTATAGTCGACTCAGTGGCAACTGCTTTTTTAAGGAAAGAACAGCTTGTGGAGGCAGTAAAAAACTATGGCTCTTAGCTTTTGTTATTTAAAAGTGTAGGTTATGGAGCCAAACTGCCTCTGGCTTTGCCTCTCACTAGCTGTGTGACCTTCACCTAGATAAGTCTCAGTTTACTCATCTGTAAAATGGAGATGTTAATGGTACCTATCTTACAGGACTGTTTTGAGAATCAAGTGAAAATTCCAGATAAAGCCCTTGGCACAGTGCCTGGCACTTAGTAAATTCTCAGTGCATGCTATCAGCGATCGGCTGGCTCCAAGGACATCTATAGGGCTACTTGGGGTACTCTGAAAACCGTTGTGTTCTTGACTGAGAGGAAGAGGAAGAGTCTTTCGGAATGCAACACATTTCACGCTTACTAAAAAATTTCCTGTTTGAAGCTGATGGTGGAGACCTTTTTCACTTTTCCTGAAAGCTGACAGGAATGGGGTCGCACAGAGTCAGGGCAGCTTTCTGAGGTAAACTGCAACCTTCCCCGTTTTACAGGAGAGTTCAAGCCCCTCAAACTGAATCAAACGCTCCTCGGGCCCCCAGCGCACTGTCCCCTTCCTCTAACCTTGACCAGGCCCTGCTTCCCCCGCCTTCCCGGCAGGACAGTACTCACTCCTGTTGCAGTAAGTCCTTGAAGTGGATCATCTCAACCATCACCTGGGTGTTCTCCTGGGCGGCAGAGCACAGGTCGTGCTTGAGGTAGCATTCTCGCTGCAACTGGAACACCATTTCCTTGATGGCGGGGCACTTTCGGCTTATGCAGCCAAACCTGTGCCGCAGAGCATGGGCCTTACACTTCAAGGCATCTTTGATGAACGACTTGCCCTGAGAAGAGAGACGGTGAAGAAGGGAGAGAGAAGCAGAAGAGAGGAGCCCTTGTTATATGCGTGGATATTTACCCTTCTTGGGTTTACACGAGATTTTTTTTGACAGCTGAACCCTGAGGCCCCATCTCTCAGACTGTTGTTCTTCCAGGTAACAGCTATGTCCAGAGCGACATACCTCCGGCATTTGGCCAAAAAGCTTGTCATTCCTGTAGACTAATAACTCTGCCTCCTCCTCCCCAGCTGTGCCCTCTGGTCCCCGGGTCCTGGGGCTCCCCTGGCTGTCTGTTCACAAGGCAGCCCAGTTGGCACTGTTGGGTGGCAGCTTTTACGGAACAGCAAGGAGCATCTGGCCAAACCCACAACTTCTTGGTTCCCAGCAATGGTTTTTCCCAAGTAGAAGGTGCTGGTTTGTCCAAATCTCACACATTGGCTTTTTCCTTTCATTCCATAGCGATTTCAAGATGGGGTGCTCAGCAGTGCTTCTCCTTCCTGCCTCAGTGCCTCCCACCTCCCCAAACCCACACTCCCATTTCCGCCTGCCTTTTAAATAGGAACATTCTTTTCCTTTTTAAAAACGATTCGACTCCTTTAAACGGTTAGGATTATTGTCTCTAAAAGGCTCCCCTGGCACACCGCCTGGCAGCATCTGGAGCCTGGGCTGCCCGGCCCCCTCCCCCGCTCTCTGCCTCTGAGTGGCAAAGGCGGCCAGGCATACATCTGGCCTACAGTGCTCTTTCCTGGCAACCCCATGAGATTGTTCTTATCCTAGAAAGGAGACAGCTGTTGGGGGTGTGGAGGCGAGTCGGGCCGTTAGCTTCCTTATCAACCTCGCCTGGCAGAGAGCATTGTGGGATACCGACCCGGGAGTCCTCTCACCCTCCATTACTATAGAAACGAACTGTTGTTGGAGGGGTCGTCTCTCCGTTTTTTAGACAGGCTAGAAGTAACTGAGCTGAGAAAGTAAACGGGTTTAGATTGAAAGTGGGAACCTACTCAGCACATTTATTTTGGTTTTCCTGTTAGAAGGAATCAAGATAGCGTCTGATCACAGAAAAACCACGGGGCCCACCCAGCTCCCCATGGCCCCCTTCCCTCTAACTTCCCAGAGGCTATGAAATAGGATGGAGGGCAGAGTATGTCCGTTTATTAAGCAGTTATGTGCTGAGAGTCAACTTGAAAGGGATAACTCTAACTTGAGAACATATTCCTGCTGGTTGAGAAAAAATTAAAAAAAAGGGAGATGCGTGCATGTCAGGCTGAGGCTACCTGCTTTCGGTATTCTTCCCTGACATCCTGTGGGATTGCCCTCAAACAACACCTTTTGCCTCCGGATTTCCTGTTACGCTTCCTAATTCCAGTTAATATAGAAGTGATGCTTTATTAGGGTAACAGAGCTGGAAGGAGCCTCGAGGAGTTCAAATGTCCTACCTCTTTCCTTCCCAGGTTTCAGTCTCCCCTCCCGCCACCCCACATCCTCTGCTGTTTAGGCTGCCAGCCCTGTTGCATCCCCTTCTGGTTCTCAGGTATTGCTTTTTCAGGCTCTCTACAGGATGTCAGGAGTTGCTGGCTGGTGGCTTTCATAAATCATACCTAAACTGTTGGCCTCATCCACACATTGTCATCGCTCTCCAATGACATGGGAGACGAAGTTAATGAGCTGTAGTAACAGGGTGCGTCAACAGTGGAGTTCCTGGGTGGTGCGAACAGTTAATGTGCTAGGCTGCTAACCAAAAGGTTGGAGGTTAGAGTCCACCCAGAGGTGTCTCAGAAGACAGGCCTGGCAGTATTTCCAAAAAATCAGTTATTGAAAACCTTATGGAACAGTTTTACTCTGACATGCATGGGATCACCATGAGTTGGAGTTGACTCAGTGGCAACTTGTGATGGTTGTGGTGGCTTCAACAGTGTATATAAGGGCCAGGGAGATAATGAAGAAGGTGGGCCTAATGCCACATGCCATTGACAAGTACATTTGGATCATCAGCATGGAGCCATAAGGTTGTTTGTTGTGTTCCTACCATGCCCCGAGCTGCAACTCAGCTTGACCCTTGGGATCCTGGGATAAGTGAAGTGGGTCAGGTCCTGACTATATTTGTTACATAGAGCAAAAGAAAAGTGCAGATTGAGGGACTCATTCAGGGTTTTGAATTTTCAGGTTGGGAGAGGAGGGTCTGCTACTTAGAAGGAATATAAACCTGCTTTTCTGGAGGGCCGAATTCATCCAGGTTGCCCGTCCATACAAGCCCTAGGAGATGATGAATATCTAGAAAATTTGTGTCTCACTTAATTGACCAATAACTTTTGGACTGTATAATTAGAGTCTCTGCCCCCTCCCCCCAATCTGCTATTCCCAAGGCGATGGGACTTGGGAACTGGGTTCTGGGTGGCTATAGAAGGTGTTTATCATTTATCATGACTTTTGTCTTCTCTGCTTAAATTCCCAGATAACTGTTCAACTTGTTCTCCATTCCTCTTTAAGCAGACACAGCTTAAGAGTGTAGAAAGATTTATCCTATATGGCAGCTCCAGGGAGCAGAGCATGAGTGCAATGGGGGGACACTGGCCTTCTGCTATACACCAAGAATGTCTTTTGCAAGTGCTAAAAGATACCACAAAGAACAGCTAAGGAAATCTGTTAATAAGTCTTTCCCAATAAACATTTCAATCATGCTATGTCAACCCAAAACATCCATCAAGCTATTTACGGTTTTTACCTGGGCATCAAATTTTCCAGCGTTGTGCAGGAAAGTCATGCAAATTCCATGTAAGCCCCGGATCTCACAAGAATTGTTCTCAAAACACTCAAACACGCCGCATCCCACATCTCCGGCATTGACCAAACAGTGCTGGATTTCCGCTAAAATGAGAATGACATAGAAATATGTATGTATGTATGTGTGTGTATGTACATATAAGAAAATACATATATACATTATCTGCATTGGGCAACGCAGAGAGGTAGACTGAAATAAAAGTTAGTGATGACTATTTTAGGATTAAAAAAGATGAGGAAGCAAATTTTCTTCATTTCTTCTACTCATGAGAGATATTAGTATTTGTATATATATATAAAAAATTAGCCAAACATCCATCACAAATATCATAATTGGAAGTTGGGGTTCAGTTTTCCATTCTTCATCCTTCTCATTTTATTAAAGTATTTTGGGGCATACTTAGCAAGAGAGCAGAAGACATTTCAGTTTTTTAAACACACAAGACAAAAATTTCAGTTTTTTAAACACACAAGACAAAAATAAGATTTGGAACTCTCAGCTTGCTCTCTCCCTTCTGTCCTTCATCAGTCAGTGAAATACCCTTCTCTACTTGGTTCTGCAGGCGCTGCCGCTATTAAATCACAGCCATTTCCTTCCTGACCCCCAAATGAGAGAGTCCAAAAAGCAGTTTCAATTCAGCTTTATGATTCAACACCTAAAAATCAAAACAAAATTCCTATTAAGGCAACGCCTCCAAACCATCCGCATTAAAAATACCACGATAGTGAAGCTGCGGTTTGCGAGCAGCTCAGATGGGGGGCAGCCTTCAGAAACGCCACCAACGCGGCCAGCAGCGCCTTTTAATTAGCGATCCAGTGTGAGATGGCACTTATTTCCCCAGAAGCCCAGTGGCCCACGGAGCTTTATGCCCTCCTTCCCAGGATGTGGCCCTAATTCCTCTCTCGGAAAGGGCAAGCCGGTGAAGTTAACTGCCAGGGTGCCATGTACAAAGCCTCCCTTCTCTCCCTTCTCCCCTACCCAATTCCCTGATTTAAACCAACCACAAAATTACATCAGAAAAGTATATTTTGGAAGAAGGGCGGTGTCGGAGTAGATAGTCCCTATTCAAATGAAATCTAGCGAGAGAATGAGGTGCGTGTATGTATTTGTGGAGGGTCACCAACTACAGAGAATCTGATCAGTTCCCTGAGAAAGCGCTGGCGAGGGGGAAGGGCGGAGGGGGTGCTTATTTGTGGGGAGCGCCGGCCCTGGGTGCTGGCACCAGCACGTGGAGGTGGGAGGCTTCCGGATGACCCTACGCTCGGCCCCAGTGCGCCGGACAGGACAGTGCAGGCCAGCGAGTCTCTCACTTGGGGCGTCCCTAATGGGCACTCGTGCATTCCTGCTCGTGCGGGGGAGCGCACGCTGCCGTAGTGTTTGCACGCCGGTCCCCCCCTCAAAAAAAAAAAAAAAACCGTGAGGAGGGGGGCGCAGAGCCAAAGCGCTGTGGGCAGATTTGCTTTCTCTCTCTGGAGCTGGGAGAAGGTCCAGTCCCGAGTCCTGCACGCCTGGCTCTGTTCCGCAGCTTGCAAGGGACAGGAGAGCTGGCCAAGCAGCGGCGGCGCGCGGTTGGGGTCGTGTGACCACTTCTCGGCTTGCTGACCTGTCCAGGAGCGGGGAGTGGCGGCAGAGCAGAGGAGGTACGCTTTGCGCTTACTCCCCCTTCCGAAAGCAATGTCCCCAGGGGGAAAGTTCGCCATGCAATTTGTCTCGCCGGCCGGCAAAGTTTTCCGATGTCTAGCATCTTTGAAGGAGGGGGAGACGCGGTCCTGCCGAAGCCTACTGGCTAGGAAGAGAAGTTTTCTGGGTGCAGGGCGCGGCCCGGCTCTGTAGACCCTCTGTCCCTCCTACGCGCCGACCAGGATGCAACAGCGCGCTATGCACGGGACACCGGACCGGGGCCCGGAGCTGGCAGCGTAGGTCGCTGCCTCACTTCCCCTCAACCCTGAGGAGGACAGCAACAAGTCCTACCCCAGCCATTTCATCGCCCTGCCAGCACGTGCAGATTCCCGGCTCGCGGAGCCCGGCGCGGACTTAGTCTTGCGCTCCCCTTTTGCAAGTCCCGCGCCACCCCAAGAGTTTGCGCGGCCCTGGGTGGGCGCCCGGCTCCTGGCGAAGCACCCGGGCGCGCTGCGTGGGCGCACGATGTCCTTTCCTAGCAGCTACCGGCCACAGGGGCGCACGCACTTACCTGTGTTCTGCAGGGACAGGCGGCCTTTCTGCTGGGAGCCCCTGTCTTGGAGACCCTCGGGCGGGTTGGTAGCGTCGGTTCCCTGCGCCGGGTCGAAGGTGGCCAACACCAAAGCCAGGGTCACGAGCTGGCCCAGCCGCTCGGCACACATGGTTCTTGGTATAAACCTCTCGCCGGGAGACCTGGATTCTTTGTGCTCCCCTCCTTTTCCTCCTCCTTCTCCGCTTCCCCTCCTCCTCCCACTCTTCTTCCTTGCTCGCCTTTTCCCTCCTCCTCGCGGCCGCGGCTCGGATAGAGGTTACCCAGCGCCCTCCCGTAGCTCTCCGGAGAGCATGTGACCAGGCCGTTAGCAGCGCCGCGAGTGCCTGGCAATGCAGGGATGGTGCCTCAAATATCCCTGGAAGCTCTGGTGTCACTTGAATGAAGGAGTCGAGCAGGTGTTGTCCTGGCGGCTGGACCAATCCGAGACCCCGGCCCGTTTGACAACACGGCTGGGAGGCGGGGCCTGCGCCCAACTACTACAGGAGGAAGCGGAGCACGGCTTGGAGCGCCCCACAAAGTTGTCGACCTGGCGGCGGCCACGCGTTTGCGTGCGTGTGTGTGTGTGAGCGCGGCCGGGGATGCTTGCGCGTGTGCGGGAGCTCCAGGGCAATGGCCGAACGGACTGACACAAATAAAAGCTATTCCCAGCTACAGCTGCAGCTCAAGAAAGGCGAGAGGCGACGATCTGTGCTGGGACTGCGTCCCCCGGGCCTCTGGCTCACATCACACTCGCACCAGGCTGGGAAAGTTTCCTTTTTCCGCCGTTTGAAATTCAGAGATTCTCAGTCCCAAAGCCTTGGCAGACTGAAGGAGTATCCTGAACACAACGATGATGGGGGGCAAACTGACCACATGTGGGAACTCCTGGCGTCGTGACATTTTGAATTAAAAAAAAAAAAAATCCAACAATAGTAACTGTTGAAGGTAGGAGCAGAAGCACTAGATATAGGACTCGGCCGGAGCAACTGCCCTCTTCCCTTTTTTATTGCACCACTTTGGTGGGCAGAGTCTCCGCGGGGCCGTGCAACACGAGGCGTCAGTTTCTCGCCCCTCCCCCCAATCCAGACGGATTTCGGGCCGGGCTGCGGAGATCCAGGTGACAGTCCGAACTTGCATCATGTCCAGGCAGGTGACAGGGATGCCCGGGAAACCCTGAGTCAGCCGGCTGCGCAGCATCGCGTGCTCCGGAGGCCGTAGCTTGAAAGGCAACTTTACGCGTCTCCAAACACGCTCTTCCATTTTCCCAAAGCGCTACTCACCAGCCCCGTTTCGGGTCCCTCTTACTCTCCAGGCATCGGATGAATATGGTTTTAAAACAACAACAACCCAAAAAACAAACAAATAAAGAGCCCGGAGAATTTCTCCCCACTTTTCCTCCCTCCTTGTTTGAGCCCCATCCCCAAGCCAGGCTGGACAGCTTGCTCCCCGGGCGGCGGAAGCTTGGAGAAAGTTGGGCGCCACTCGGAGCGCTCTTCCCCTGCTGTGTGTGTACGTGTGCACGCTCACGTCTCTCAGGCGCCGGGGCCGGGGATAGGAACTGTTCCCGGCATCGTCAGCCCGACGGCGCAGCTCCGGGGCTAGCAAGCTGATGGAGGGCGGGGATGCGGCCGTGGCGCCAGAGCGCCCCTAGGCACTCCCCCCAGCTTTGCGCGCCGTCACCCCTCCCCCACGCCCTCACTCTCTTCCTGGAGACAGGTGAGCCGGGGTACCATCCTCTCCCTACATTCTCGTCTTGCTCCCCGCTTTCGCGCTCTGCAGTAATGCGCCTGAAAGATTTCATCACCCACCACCAGCGGCGACGCGGTCCCAGGTCTCCGCTGCGGGGCGCACTGCCTTCCTCGTTGGGGCCGCCATGTGACAAGGCTGGGGGAGGGGGTGCGGAGCCGCGTTGGGCAGGTCATCCTTGGGCCACTTCTCGGCTTCCGAAGCTTCTCTCTCTGGGTCCCCGCGGCACTTGGGCGGGCGTGGGTAAAGCAGAGGCGGGGGGCAGGGTGGCCGCCGCTGGCTGCAGCTTGTCCGGCGCTTCCCGCTGCCCTGGGGCAGGAGAAGGGAGAAGAGGGGGTGGGGAGTGCGTTGTCGGAGTGGGCTAGTGCCCCTGAGAGCGGGTGTCGACTGTCCCCGCCTGACTTTCAGAGTCCTAATAAACCGTCACTTTGAAGGTCCGAGTCTGCAGCGGTGGCAAGAAACTGACCACTCATGCCCATGATTCTAATAGCAATTACTTCCTGAAGCCTCAGATCTTTTGTGAAAGAAGGTGGGGGTGCAAGTACATTAAAATGGGTGGTTCTCATTTCCCACCCCACATTTGTTTGCATAGTTAACTTAGCTTCCTTTATTAGTTTATGAAAAACTACCTCCTGCAGATCTTTAAAAAAAAAAAAAAAAAAAAGCATCAGTATCCTGGCTTCTCACTAACTCCTTAAGCCCATGAATTTCCCGGGGCCAGATGGCCATTTGGTTTTACTTCTGCTTTGTACGTATAGCTGGACAGGCTTTCTTCCCGTAACCTCTTTTGAAGGTTAGAACATGAGCAACTTTGGAATTAAAAAGGCATCTGGTCACCTGGTTCTTTGAGCAACAGAAATAAGAGAGATGCAGGGGGAGGGGGCAAGGCCACCTTTGCCAGATGCAGCCTTCTCTCCAGGTTGAAGGCTCCAAAGTCTCTGAGGCCACCTGGAGCAGAGGCCAGGCAGATGGAGGGACTGACCCCTGGGGTCCTGGGGCTCCTGCCTTTCCACTTTCCACTGCTTTTGCCAGGCCCTGTCTTTTGCCACCATGAGGCTCTGGGGACAGCCCTTGGAGGACTTGCCTAATTAAAAATTCATCTTGAGGGTATTTGCTCCAGAGCCTCACAGGGGACATTTGTGGCTCCTACCTGAGCCAACAGCCGTTTTGGAACTAAAAGAAAATTTAGTAGCTAGAATTTGAGGTTTTGCACGCACAGGTATTGATTCTTAAAGGTTTTTGTCTCTAAATGCCCTAGCCAGGGCAAACAAATCCAGACACACAAGCCCATTCTGGTCAGTTTCACCAGGGCTGTGAAAATTCTTTTGCAGAAACAGTAGATAATTTGCATGGAACACTCAGTGTAGGCTGCAGGCTTGTGGTGGGGTGAGAGGGGGTGGGAAGAAGTGAGGCGCAGACTGGTGACTTTGTTGCCCATGATCTTCCTCCTCTATGCTTATTTCTTTAGCTCTGTAACTCAGGCCTAATTTGGCAGGGTGGGCCTTGGGAAGGGGACAGTAATAATAATAGTAATTATTATTACAAGGAGCCCTGGTGGTGAAGTGGTTTTAAGCTTTTAAGCTCAACTGCTAACCAACAGGTCGGCAGTTTGAATCCACCAGCTGCTCCTTGGAAATCCTATGGGACAGTTCTACTCTGTCTTATAGGGGCACTATGAGTCAGAATCAACTTGATGGTGATGGGTTTGATTTTTAATGGTTTAGTATTATAAAAGTAACATGAATTGGAGGCACTGGTGGTTCCGTGGTAGAATTCCCGCCTTCCATTTGGGAGACCTGGCTTTGATTCCCCGGCCGGTGCACCTCATGTGCGGGCACCAGCCATCTGTCGCCGAAGGCTTTCGTGTTGCTATGATGTGGAGCAGGTTTCAGCGGAGCTTCTTGACTTAAGATGGACTAGGAAGAAAGGCCTGGTGACCTACTTCTGAAAATCAGCCTCTGAAAACCCTGTGGTTCACAACGGTCTGATCCTGTTGTGCATGGGGTCACCGTGAGTTGTGGTTCAACCCAACAACAGCTAACAACAATGTGAATTGAGAACTGACATTGTGTAGCACACTGTGCTCAAGGCTTTGGTGTCCCTGCAGACCTGAGTCCACCCTAGATGGGGCATGAGACTTTATGGAACCATCTCCTGGGAGGGGCAGTGACAGACCAGCTGGTGCTGCCTTGAGGTCCAGCACCCCTTTGAAGTCCGGGTGGATGGGCTCTCCTTCCCAGTAAGACAACCAGCTGTGGAGATGATGTGGTGGGCCTGCCTGGTGACATCCAGGGACTTCTGTGGTTGATGCACAGAGCCCCCATTCTTCTCTCTAAACCCATTTCATCAGTTAAATGCAGTCAACGCGTAGCAGGTTTCATGGAGGGGTAACTGGTTTAGACCTTGAACGGATGAAGGAGGATTTTCATAAGTGGAGGTAAGGACAGTAAGAGAGGGCATTGCAGGGAGGAGATACAGCGAGATTTGTGTAGGGAGTAGGCACTGCCCACTTTGGTGTTAAAATAGAAGATCAAGCTGTCAAGGTCTGTGGGCGCTCTGTTGTCAAGGTTGGGACCACTGTGACAAGTCCATGCTCACCATAGAAGATCTTGCTGCCTCATCCTGCTGGTATTTAAGGATGAGACTCTATGTTCTGGAATTGGGAAAAGATTAGGGGACCAGTGCTGTCTTTGTAGAGGAACATAAAGATGAGAGAAATAATTGTTTGGTATCTTGATGGGGATTGTGGTGCTCGGGAAAGGAGAAAGTGTTTTTTGGTCAGGTGTGAGCAGTTGGGACCTTAGAGGTTGGGACCAGTCCCTGAGTGAGGACGCAATGACAGTGGAGGTTGATACATATTGCCTAGTCCAGGCTTTATGTGAACTCCAGAGCCAGAGAGAACATGGCTTACACATGGACAGCTCCGCCTACTGCACAATGGGGCCCCCTTGGGGCAGACTGTCTGGGCTGATAGCACCACCTTATGGTCCGAGAGGGAACTGTTTGACCAAGTAGCCTTGACTCTCCTCATTGCTACCTGACTCAAGTGAGAGATCTGGGGTGGTGCAAACTGTGCTAACTGAAAGGTTGAAGGTTCAAGTCCACCCAAAGATGCATTGGAAGAAAGACCTGCCGATCTACTTCTGAAAAATCAAACATTGAAAACCCTGTGGAGCAGAGTAAATCGACTGGAAAGCAACTGCCTTACCTGACTCAAGGGCCAATACTGGGTCGCCTGCCTTCTACCCAATTTCCCAACCTTTTCCATAGCAAATCAATGAATGCTGCTTTTGGCATTCTCACAACGATCAAGAACACCTCTTTCAAACTTTTTACTTTCCCCCTTCCTCACCCATCTTTCACTTGTCTTACTTTGTGAGCCCCAAACCTCCCCTAACTGTGGCTTTTTTGTGTCATGCTTATATGAAGGAAAAAGAAAGCAGAAGTGAAATTGGACAAATAAAATAAAGAACCATTAGTGTCCGAAATTGCTGAAAACGGAGGTCTTTCCATAAAAAATCTTTTCTTTCCCCTTATCTTCTTTCATTAAGCCTGAATTCAGAATAAAGGAGAATGTGTCTTCAGGAGTTGGGTTTGCTTATTAACATTCAACAAAATTACTTTCTAGTAGTTTTCAGCACATAAGTACAGTGTTTTGATAATGCTATGAGTTAAATAGGGTTTTTTGTGAACTGGCCTGGAAACCTAGCCATCGTTTATAATATTGTTCATAGGAGGAAAATATATTTTGGGTTCCCAAAACAACCAACTCCCAAAGTTTTGGAATCCAGTGCTTTCATGAATTGGGCATTTCCTCCATGTCATAGATCAATAGTCAAACCGTGCTCATGGATTGACTGGAAACAAAAAAGATAAAAAATAATTTAAAAAACCCCACAGAGAATAGGAACACTGTATCCCTTACAATAAATCATTTCCTGGAAAGAATACAAAGCAATAAACATCGAGGTCTGATTGTGGTCTGAATTTTGTTAGTGCCTTGCTCTGAAGCCTGAGTGGTCTCCCAGAAGCCCTTTCTGTTTTCCTTGGGCCATAATTTTTGCTTCCTCATTGTATGATGAGACAAACTGTGGGAGGTAAAACTCTGGGCAAAGGGCTGCCTTGTTTCCAAGGTGAGTGCTGGCTGAGTCCCTGGAAGTGAGCATTTTGGTGTTGGAATGTTATAGTGCTCCCTTGGTCTGAGAACTTTGGGATTTTATCTAGGTGAAGGAAGAGTCCTTTTGTGGGAAAGTTTTCCAGAGAACCAGATTTTGAAAGTCTTCACCAAAAGACCAAATCTATTAATGGATTTACCCCTCAGTATACCATCTGAGAGACCCAGGTTTGATTTCTGGCTGATGTGCCTCGTGCTCAGCCATCACCCATCTTTCAGTGGAGGCTTGTGCGGTGCCGTGATGCTGAACAGGTTTCAGTGGAGGCAGACGAAGATGGACTAGGAAGAAAGGCCTGGCAATCTACTTCTGAAAATCAGCCAGTGAAAACCTTGTGGATCACAACAGTCCGATTCCATTGCACATGGGTTCATCGTGACTCGAGCTGACACGATAGCAGCTAACAACATACCATCGGAGTCCATGGGACCCAATTTAAATTTTTGAGTTTCTTTTCTGAGCAGTTCTCTTTGTAAGGATTGCTATTTCATGACTTTTGTTCTTTCTTAGCAGTCTTCCAAAGATCGGAAAAATACTTACCTTAAAAAAAAAATTAAACTCATTCTATCTTGAAGTTGGAAATCCTGGTGGTGTAGTGGTTAAGTGCTACAGCTGCTAACCAAAGGGTCAGCAGTTTGAATCCTCCAGGTGCTCCTTGGAAACTCTATGGGGCAGTTCTACTCTGTCGTATAGGGCCACTATGAGTCGGAATCGACTCGACGGCACTGGGTTTGGTTTGGTTTGCTTTAATCTTGAAGTTACCATATAGGGCTATAGGAAGCTTTGAAAGGTCTAAGATAACATCATGAGATCTTATTTTTCTTATATCTTGAAACACTCATTTTCTCCTCTTAGGAATTATTTCTTCATTAATTATGAATTATTGCCCAAATGGGCCAAAAAAAAAAGCGACTAAAATAGTAAGGACTTGATGGAATTACCTACAAGGGTGATGCAACAGTGAAATAATTCATCACTATTGCGTCATCCTTCAGGTTTCTTATTACATTGCTCAAAGTATTACATCCTCTTTCAAGAAAGTATAAAAGAAGAAAGAGAACACCGTCTTTGTAGTCTTAGTCTTAGCATTTTTTGGGGGGGGGCTTTCATTGAATACAGTTGAAAATACTGAGTTTTTCATTCTCTGCACATATGGCAAAGAGAAGAAAACTGACAGAGAAAAACATTTTACAATTATCAGACAAGTCAGAAGGTGAACGCAAAGAGACAGCAGCAGCAGCTCTGTAGGCCCTTAACTGACTGTACAGGCAAAGTCTCCAAGTAAGAATCTTGCCTGATAATATTCTGGATGAATTTCGCCCAACTCAAGAATTGATGAGTGAACAATGTGTTTCTAAGGATAACAATCATACAACAGGAATGACTTCATCACACAGTATTTTGCAGCAAGAATCTGAGAGCCAATATTCTTTTACCTTCCATGATGTTTGTTTACCAAAATTTACTTGATACAGTTTGAAGGGCACAAATGATGAAGTCAGGTGTGTTTACAGAGGTAATTGGAAGGATGACCCCCTGCTTTACCAAACATGATGTCCTTTTCCAGGGACTGGTTCTTCCTGATAACATGTCCAAAGTACGTGAGATGAAATCTTGCCATCCTCACTTCTAAGGAACATTCTAGTTGTACTTTTTCCAACACAGATTGGTTTGTTCTTGTAGTAGTCCATATTATATTCCATATTTTTTGCCAACACCATAATTCAAAGTCATCAATTCTTCTTCAGTCTTCCTTATTCATTGGCCAGCTTTCTCATGCATATAAGACGATTGGCTTGGGTCAGGCGCACCTTAGTCCTCAAAATGACATCTTTGCTTTTGAACACTTTAAAGAGGTCTTTTGCAGCATATTTGTCCAATGCAATGTGTCATTTGATTACTGCTGCGTGCATGGGTGTTGATTGTGGATCCAAGTAAAATGAAATCCTTGACAATTTCTTTATCATGGTGTTGCTTATTGGCCCAGTTGTGAGGATTTTTGTTTTCTTTATGTTGAGGTGTATCCATACTGAAAGCTGCATGTAGTCTTTGATCTTCATCAGTAAGTGCTTCAAGTCCTCTTCCTCCTTGCTTTTAGCAAGCAAGGTTATGTCATCGGCATATAACAGGCTGTTAATGAGTCCTGCTTCAGTCCTGTTGCTGAGTTCTTCATATAGTCTGCCTTCTTGGATTATTTGCTCTGCATACACATTGAACAAGTATGCTGAAAGGATACAACCCTGATGCATACCTTTTCGGATTTTAAACCACGCAGTATTCCCTTGTTCATTTTGAATGACTGCCTCTTGGTGCATATACAGGTTCTGCATGAACACGGTTAAGTGTTCTGGAATTCCCATTCTTCACCTCGTTATCCATAATTTGTTATGATCCACACAGTCGAATGCCTTTGCATAGTCAATAAAACACAGGTAAACATCTTTCTGGTATTCTCTACTTTCAGCCAAGATCCATGTGACATCAGAAAAGATATCTCTTGTTCCATGTCCTCTTCTGGATCTGGCTTGAATTTATGGCAGTTCCTTGTCGATGTACTCCTGTAACCATTTTTGAATTAATGAGCAGTTAGTTGCATTCAAAGGATGTTGCCCATTTGGGCTTTATATACTTTCAAAACCAGTAAAATATGGGATGAAAATTTACGTTTGCTATGTTTAAATTATGGAGCACTGGTGGTGCAGCGATTAAGCGTTTGCCTGCTAACCAAAAGGTTAGCAGTTTGAATCCACCAGCTGCTCCTTGGAAACCCTAAGGGGCAGTTCTACTCTGTCCTATAGGGTTGCTATTAGTCGGAATCAACTTGATGGCAGTGGGTTTATGTTTAAATACTTATTAAATCTTCTAACAAAGTGTTAAAAAAAAACTATCCCTTTATTCTTACTTCTGAAAATTATTCTTAAGAATAAAAAAGATCCATTGGATCACGATGATAAATGATGATGACAACTTTTTTTCTGGTTTACTGGGGGTTAAGGTTATAGAGACAAAATGTTAAAAATGAAGTGAATGCCTCAGGGAAGTGGGAGTCACTGTAGAATTCTGGGTCCAATCTCTGCCCTTTCCCCACACCTCATTCTCACACACGCGTACCATTTAAACATTGGTGATTATGTTAAAACTGGGTGGTTTGAATGAGAGACATTTTCATGTAACTTCTCTTGATTATTCCCCCCTTTAGTGTAACTCAGTGCTTCTCAATCTCCAGTGAGGATAAAAATTACAGGGCTGTATACCCGTAACATGGATTGTTGTTGCTACTGTAGAGTTGGTTCTAACTCATGGCGAACCCATGTACAACAGAATGAAATGTTGTTGTGTCCCCCATCATCACCATCATTGGTAGGCTCCAGTCCATTGTTGCAGCCACTGTGTATTTTGAGAGCCTTCCAACCTAGGAAGTTCATCTGCTAGCATTGTATTGGACAATATTCTTTTTTTTTTTTTTTTTATTAACTTTTATTGAGCTTCAAGTGAACGTTAACAAATCAAGTCAGACTGTCACATATAAGTTTATATACACCTTACTCCATACTCCCACTTGCTATCCCCCTAATGAGACAGCCCTTCCAGTCTCTCCTTTCGTGACAATTTTGCCAGCTTCCAACTCTCTCTATCCTCCCATCCCCCCTCCAGACAGGAGATGCCAACAGTCTCAAGTGTCCACCTGATATAATTAGCTCACTCTTCATCAGCATCTCTCTCCTACCCACTGTCCAGTCCCTTTCATGTCTGATGAGTTGTCTTCGGGAATGGTTCCTGTCCTGGGCCAACAGAGGGTTTGGGGACCATGACTGCCGGGATTCTTCTAGTCTCAGTCAGACCATTAAGTATGGTCTTTTTATGAGAATTTGGGGTCTGCATCCACTGATCTCCTGCTCCCTCAGGGGTTCTCTGTTGTGCTCCCTGTCAGGGCAGTCATCGATTGTGGCTGGGCACCAACTAGTTCTTCTGGTCTCAGGATGATGTAGGTCTCTGGTTCATGTGGCCCTTTCTGTCTCTTGGGCTCTTAGTTATCATGTGACCTTGGTGTTCTTCATTCTCCTTTGCTCCAGGTGGGTTGAGACCAATTGATGCATCTTAGATGACTGCTTGTTAGCATTTAAGACCCCAGACGCCACATTTCAAAGTGGGATGCAGAATGTTTTCATAATGGAATTATTTTGCCAATTGACTTAGAAGTCCCCTTAAACCATGGTCTCCAAACCCCTGCCCTTGCTCCGCTGACCTTTGAAGCATTCAGTTTATCCCGGAAACTTCTTTGCTTTTGGTCCAGTCCAGTTGAGCTGACCTTCCATGTATTGAGTATTGTCCTTCCCTTCACCTAAAGCAGTTCTTAAAAAAAAATAAATAAATAAAGCAGTTCTTAGCTACTAATTAATCAGTAAAAAACCCTCTCCCACCCTCCCTCCCTCCCACCCTCGTAACCACAAAAGTATGTGTTCTTCTCAGTTTATACTATTTCTCAAGATCTTATAATAGTGGTCTTATACAATATTTGTCCTTTTGCCTCTGACTAATTTCGCTCAGCATAATGCCTTCCAGGTTCCTCCATGTTATGAAATGTTTCACAGATTCGTCACTGTTCTTTATCGATGCGTAGTATTCCATTGTGTGAATATACCACAATTTATTTACCCATTCATCCATTGATGGACACCTTGGTTGCTTCCAGCTTTTTGCTATTGTAAACAGAGCTGCAATAAACACGGGTGTGCATGTATCTGTTTGTGTGAAGGCTCTTGTTTCTCTAGGGTATATTCCGAGGAGTGGGATTTCTGGATTGTATGGTAGTTCTATTTCTAACTGTTTAAGAAAACGCCAGATAGATTTCCAAAGTGGTTGTACCATTTTACATTCCCACCAGCAGTGTATAAGAGTTCCAATCTCTCTGCAGCCTCTCCAACATTTATTATTTTGTGTGGGCAATATTCTTTTGTGATCTGTAAGATTTTCTTTGGCTGTTTCAGAAGTAGATCACCAGGCCTTTCTTCCTAGTCTGTCTTAGTCTGGAAGGTCTGTTGAACCCTGTCCACCATGGATGATCTTGCTGGTATTTGAAATACTGGTACCATAGTTTCCAGCATCATAGTAACACATAAGCCATGACAGTACGACAGACTGACAGATGGGTGGTGGATAACATGAATACTGTATTTTTAATGGGTGATGAAATTTTTAAGATTAATTCTGACCATTCATGATTTTTACTTTACATAAAGATTTTACAACCTAACCTACCCTGACATTCATTCATTCAATTATTCATTCAACAAATTCTTATGCATGCCTATATATTACGACCCAATATTGCATACTGGGCAAAAAGGAAGGGACGGACACATCTCTGCCCTATAGAGGTAGCAATCTAGACGGCAGGAAGCATCGTGTGGTAGGGATTATGATATAGATAAGGACAGATTTCCTTGGGAGTCAGGAGAACGATGAGAGGACTTGTAAGGTGTCGAAGATGAAAAATTTTAGTTTTTAGGTGAATTTTTTAAAAAATAGAAATTGGATCTTGAAGGATGGTTGGGAGGCATTTAGAGAGAGGAAGAGAAGATAGACCATCCCAAGCACTGAGCCCTCATATGCAGAGGAGCGAGAGAGCGGGCTGATTGGAAAAGCTGGATGGTTCTGTGTGGCTGGGAATGAAGGGGATTAGGGAGGGGAGGGCTGGTGGTTGGAGCGTTGGCTGGGGTTAGACCTTATGGGCTTGGTTTGTCTGAATTCATCCGCAAGTAACAGAGAATCCAGTGCAAAAGTGGCTTGAACAATAAAGGAAAATGCTTTATTCCCCTCTTCTAGGAAGTTCTGAGTATGTTTTTCTAGTGGGGGTACAGCAGAGGGATTTGAGGGGGAGACCTTGAGGCAGAGACACGTGGAGAAGTTGGGTGGCAACGTGGAGATGGAAAGGAAGAGGGGATTTTGAGAAGACTGTGGGAGACAAACTGGTGAGATGACCAACTTTTGCATGTGAGGTAGGTAGAAAAATGACCCAAGTTTAAACCTCTCTTTTACCCACCCTGCCTTTAGCTGCCCCGGTTCCTCCCCTGCTCGCCCATACCCCCTAATCTCCACAAATGTTATCACTGCTCCTCTGGTGGCTCCAGCAGAACCTGAAAGTTGTCTTTGATATTTTCCTTTCACTCTTTTGTGAGAAACCCATCACCAATTCTTGTTGTTTCTGACTCTAAGATCTGTGTCAGTTCTTCACCTCTCTCCATTTCCATGGCCACCCTCCAAACCCCAGCTGCCTCAGTCTTGGACTTTTGCAGAATTGACCAGTTGGTCTCCAGCTTCCATGTTTGCTCACCAAGATTCTCCCCCAATCCAAATTCTCTGCACTGTAGCCAGATTGATAAAAAACAAAAGCAAACGAAAAACCAGACTAAACCAAACCAATAAAAAAACAAAAACTCAGTTGTTTAAAACCTGCAGAGGCCTCTTTAGAATAAAACCCACAGTCCTGACCACAGTTCACAAGGCCCTGCAAGATCTGGCCCTACCTGTTTCACAGACCTCATGGGAACTGCTCTCCCCCTCACTGATTCTAGTGCCTTCTTTCAGTGCTGCAAAAAGGCCAAGCTCTTTCCCGCCTTAGGCCTTGATGAAAATCAGGAATCTTGCTCAGTTATTTTCTTGTTTCTTTATTTGTTTTGGTTGTTGTCTGTTTCTCCTTTCTCTCAGCCCAGAATGAATTATATGCTCTCTAGAGGCAAGGATATTGCTCACCCTGCTCACTGTTCAATTCCCAGCACCCAATATAGTCCCTGGCACGCAGCAGGTTAAATACATATGGTGGGTCCTCATATTTGCAGATTCCGTACCTGCGAATTCACCTACTTGCAAAAATTTATTTGTAACCCCAAAATCAATAGTCCCAGGCTTTTGTGGTCATTCGTGGGCATGTGCGGATGGTGAAAAATATGAGTTGCCTGACGTGCGTCTTCCTGTCTGAGGTCGAACAAGGTGATGCTCAGCCTTCTCATTTTAGTTCCCATCCTGCAAACAAGTGTTCTTTTCATGGTTTCTGAGGGCCATATTTTTTTGCGTTTTTGTGCTTTTTCTTGGTGATTTTGCTGTTTAAAAAGGTCTTCAAGCATAGTGCTGTCTAGTGTTGCTAAGTGTGAGAAGGCTGTGATGCACCTTATGGAGAAAAACATGTGTATTAGATAAGCTTTGTTCAGATGTGAGTTGTAGTAATACTGGTAGTGAGTTCAATGTTAATGAATCAACAATAAGGTGCATTTGGAAAAAGGAAGAGGAAATTTACTGAACTGTATGTGAGACCGCTATGGAAAATGCTAAAGTAACACCTATAGTGCATGATGAAGTGATGGAAAAGTGGTTAAATTTGTAGCTTCGTGAGATGACGACTGTTAAAAAAAAATGTCTTGTGGACAGCAATGTTATGAGGATGAAAGCCAAATAAATTCATAGGTTACCCAGGGTCAGGAAAATGTTATACTCTTCTTGGCTAGTGTTTTTATTATAAAGAGATACTTTAAATAATTATTTGTAGGAAATATGTATTAAATAAGGTCGCTTTAAACAGAAGCACACATAAAATAAGGTTATGTATTAGTCGACTCATGAAAATGTTGTGACCAGAGGCTTGCAGGAACCTAAGCCTGTATTTCCCCTGGAAGAGTGATTCAGTATTCACTAATTCGGTGTTCACAGTGATGTTATAGAACATAACTACCATGAATAATGAGAATTGACTGTGCATATCTGTGTGTTGAATGACAAAATGACTACTAGTTCTATTAGCAGAACTGGGACTTACACAGAGGAAGTCCCCCTTGGGGGAGGGGATGGATGTAAAGTGTTAATGGGATTCCAATGGGCAATTAATTGGAATCCTTCCAACTCTTACGACACTCATAGTTCACTCAAGGCCCGGATCACATACTAGTTTCCACTGTCAGTTGCCACCAAGATAGCTCCAGCTCATGGTGACTCCATGTGTATCAGAGTAGAACTGTGCTCCATAGGGTTTTTAATGGCTGATTTTTTGGAAGTAGATCACCAGGAGTTTCCTTTGAAGCACCCCTGGGTAGACTCAAACCTTGAAACTGTTGGTTAGCAGCTGAGCTTATTAACCATTTGCACCAACATGGCGACCCCATATGTACTTTACACTGATATTATGTATAGGTCGAAAGTGCTTTCTTTTAGAAAATGTCCCTTTAGATCTCTATGACCTTGGGAGGGAATAAAATCATTATCCCCATTTTACAGATGAAAACCTCAGTCTCAGATATTCTTGTCTGAGTTTCATGCAGCTGGAAGGATCTAAGTCCAGATTTGAACCTGAATATTCAAATTCCTACCTCTTTGTATTCTATCATGGTTCTAGAAATCAGAACTTACTCTTCCATCTCTACCAGTTAACTGTTGCAAAACTCTTTTTGATGCTTAGTTAGAACGACATGTATGTATATATGTGTATATATATCTATATATGTTGTGTTGTTAGCTGCCATTGAGCCAGCTCCAGCTCATGGAGACCCCGTGTACAACAGAACAAAATGTTGCCTGGTCCTGTGCCATCTTCATGATCATTGGTATGTCTGAGTCCATTACTGCAGCCACGATGTATTTTGAGTGCCTTCCAACCTGGAGAGTTCGTCTTCCAGCAGTACATTGAACAGTATTCTGTTCAGTAGGGTTTTCATTGAGTAATTTTTGGAAGTAGATCAACAGGCCTTTCTTCCTAGTCTGGAAGCTTTGCTGAAACCTGTCTACCATGGCAACACTGCGAGTATTTGAAATACCAGTGGCATAGCTTCCAGCACTGTAGCAACATGTGAGCTATCACAATATGACAAACTGACAGACTGGTGGTGGAAATATCTATCTGTATGTTTTTTTTTTTTCCTAAAAACTTGAGAAAGGCAAAAGAACTAGAGAGAGAGAGAGGAAAAAAAAAAAAAAAAAAAACTAAAAGAAGCCTTCCAGAAGAAAGAAATGGAAACAAGCAATGGTAAGATTATAATCTAAAAGAAAGCCAAAGAATATTTCTAGATTCTTCTTGTTTTTTTCACAAGCCTACCAATGAAAAGAAGTGGGTAACAAGACAAATTAGGCACATAAAACTTAAACAAGAAAGCTAATAACTGGTGAGAAAAAAAAGAAGAGAGCAGCCACCAAGGGATGGCAGAGGAAAGGAGAGGCTGGCCAGAGGCGCTAACCAGGGAGCACCAAGGGCAAGCCGTCATCCATATGATGTTTACTGCAGGTCCAGCATGTGGTGGGTGTTTTTAAAAAAAAAGACCAGTTGCCATCAAGTTGACTCCAACTCATGGCGACCCCATGTGTGTCAGAGTAGAAATGTGCTCCGTAGGATTTTCAGAGGATGATTTTTTGGAAGTAATCACCAGGCTTTTCTTCTGAGGCACCTTTGGGTAGACTCGAATTACCAACATTTTGGTTAGCAGCTGAGTGTTAACTATTTGCACCACCTAGGCAACCTGTGATAGGTGACTAGGGGAGACAGAAAACAGAAAGTTGTGTACCATTGATTGCAGTTTGCTGACAGCAGGGCTTAAGCAGGCAGCCACACAGGGGAAACTTTGAGGGTAAAGAGAGAGAATCTAGGGAGCGTACAGGTGGGGACAGCTTCTGGGTGGATGGGGAGGGTAGAGGCTTAGAATCTGGACACGTGGGGTTCAAATTTCAGCCTTGACACTGATTAGCTGTGATTCCAAGGCCAGGTGACTTAGCCTCTGAGCTTCAGTCTGCTCAACGCAAGCCCAGGGTTAATACTACCTGCTTCATAGGGTCGTAGTAGGATTAAATGAGAATTGCTTTGCTCAGTGCTGGTGGTGGTTGTGGCCACTCTGACCAGCATTCAGGCCTGAGTGAGAACCGTGACCTTCTGCTCTGGGTACCCTCAGGTCCTCAGAAGGCAGGAAGCAGAGTTAGCAAGCTGCCCCCTCCCTCGCTCCCACCCTGATCTGGTGGCTTTGTCTCAATGGTGAAATCAGTGTGGGTTTCATTCGTGAGGAAGCTGTGTGGGCAGTCACTGGGTACGTTTTTATTCGCAGGTTACTGTGTGCAGTAACTTAGCATATTTGCTTTTAAAATATGCCTTAATGGACTGCTCTAGTAGAAAGAGAAAAATTTTCACTTGTATGTGTATGCCTTCCAAATGGTATTTTTAAAGATTTATTTTTGTGCGCTCGCAGTGTTCTTGAATAATGTTTCCGTAAGTACGGTCAAAGATAAAACTTGCACAGTGCACAAAATCTGGTCATGCATATTTCAGAGCGTGACCGTCTTTTGACCAGCCTCGGGCTCCATTTGCCAAGTTCTTCACTGACTTGCATTTCCTTAGAGGACTTGCTTGACTGGGAAACTTCTAGACACAGGTCAAGCTAATGACGGTATCTCTGCCGTGTGTCACCCCATCCCCTTTACCTTCGACAGCTTGGCTCTGTCTGGACTAGTGTGGGCAGGGCCCTCATATCTCAGCCATTAATTCAGCAATATTTGATGAGCATCTTGGATATAGCAGGCTCTGTGCTGGACTTTGGGGGATATGATGGTGGATAAGATGGACAAGGTAGCTGGTCTCATGCAGCAAATAAAGAAAGAGAAAATAGAGAGCAAGGTAGCACCTATCCTATTTAGGATGGTTAGGGGAGGCCACTCTGAACAGGGGCCATTTCCGCAGACCCCTGAATGACACAAAGAATCAGCCATGTGCAAAGGCCCTCAGGTTGGAATAAGCTTGGCTTGATCAAGGAACTGAAAGTTGGTTGAAAGTCAGTGATGTGGAGTGGCAAGAGATGAATAATTTTAGAAATGGCCATGGTGAGGAGCACAGACTTCATTGTTAAAAGTGATGGGAACCCATGGGTCTCACAGGAGTCATCTTGGAGAGGAAGGGCAGAACAGTATGCTAGGCAGATTGAACAGCTTGGTCAAAGACTGACCGATAGCGTGGTTTGTAGAACATGGGTTAACATGGGTTGGGTAGTGCTTATTTCCCTTTGTCTCACATCCATCTTTCTACCTACAGATCCTCTTTGTGTGTCTCAGGCCATGTGGCAGAAAATGACCTCCCCTAAACCCTGGTGATGTAGTGGTTAAGTGCTACAGCTGCTAACCAAAAGGTCGGCAATTCAAATCCACCAGGCACTCCTTGGAAACTCTATGGGGCAGTTCTGCTCTGTCCTGTAGGGTCTCTAGGAGTTGGAATCGACTCGACGGCAATGGGTAACTAGAGTTTAAGCCCTGGTAGCATAGTGGTTAAGAGCTACAGCTGCTAACCAAAAGGTCAGAAGTTCAAATCTACCAGCTGCTCCTTGGAAACCCTATGGGACAGTTCTACTCTGTCCTTATAGGGTTGCTATGAGTCAGAACCGACTCGATGGCAATGGGTTTGGTTTGGTTTTTAACTGGACTTTTGTGCTTCCACTGTACAGGAGACCAGCTCAGCATTAGCTAGAGACTCTTAGTTCTAATGCAAATTCCTAAAAACAACCAACTAACCGACCAGTTGATGTCGCGTAGATTCCAACTCATAGTGATCCCATGTGTGTCAGAGTAGAACTGTGCTCCATAGAGTTTTCGGTGGCTGATTGTTTTCAGAAGTAGATTACCAGGCTTGTGATCATCAGGTCTGTCTTCTGAGACACCTTTGGGTGGATTCAAACCACCAAGCTTTTGGTTAGCAGTCAAGTGCATTAACCATTTCCACTAATAGTTGCTAATTCAGAGGGAGAATAGCACTGGCTCAGAGTCTCTTGTGGTCAGGGGAGCAGGGCCATGTGATGTAAACTTGGCAGCTAGTGCCCACCTCTGGAGCCCTGGGGGTAGGGTGGGGAGAGAAATTCCCTAAGAAGGGACCTCATTGTAAGCTGGGTGCCTAAAGGTGGCAACTCTCAAGATCGAGAGGAAAACGCCGTCCTGTATGCTTGCTTCTGTTCCCTCACAGGAGAAAGAGCTCTTGGCGATATTTGTCCATTGAATTACTGGCTTGTGATTTTACCTGTTCTCCTTAAGAAAGGACCAAGGTAGGTCTCTGTGATGGGTCTGTGTTTATGGATTTATGTCTGACTCACCCAAACAACAGCCATTTGCTTATCCCCTTTGTGGTTTTTGCCAAACCTGCATTCTACCTGAGCCGTTACTTACTCTCTGCTTTTCTTTAAATTGTATCACTTTTTTCACTTAGAAAATCTATTTTAAACAGGATACTTTATACCATAACAGCTCGTGAAAACCAGTACTCCTGTAAATAGGAGGTGCTTGTAAAAATAGATACAAAACCATTAAATAGATATTGTCTTATGGGTATAGAGTTTCTGTTAAAAAAGATATGGAAATAGATAGTAGTGATGGCTATACAACTTTGTAAATGTACTTAACACCACTGAATCGTACCCTCAAAGATGGTTAAAATGATAAATTTTATGTTATACATACTTTATCACAATAATAATTTAAAAAAGCCCTATTAAATAGAAAGCAAGGAAGTCACTTTGAGGACTAAGGTATACCTGGCTCAAGCCCTGTTTTCAATCGCCTCATTGAGTGCAAAAGCTGAACAATGAATAAAGAAGACCGAAGAAGAATTGATGCCTTTGAACTATGGTGTTGGTGAAGAATATTGAATATACCAGGGACTGCCAGAAGACTGAACAAATCTGCCTTGGAATAAATACAGCCAGCTGCTCCTTATAAGCCAGGATGGCAAGACTTTGTCTCACATACTTTGGACATGTTATCAGGGGTGTCCAGTCCCTGGAGAAGGACATCATGCTTGGCATAGTGAAGGGTCCGTGAAGAAGAGCGAGACCTTCAATGAGATGGTGACACAGTGGGTGCAACAATGGGCTCAAGCATAGCAACGATTGTGAGGATGGCGCAGGACTGGGCAGTGTTTCCTTCTGTTGTACATAGGGTCGCTGTGAGCTGGAACCGACTCAACAGTACCTAACAACAACGACAAATAGAAAGTACTGGAGCATCTTGAGGGCTCAATAATATGCACATCACACTTCGGGGAACCCTGGTTTATATCATGGGCGAAGATGTGCTTAGTAAAATGGCATCCATCCCTAGACAAGCTTCTGGATCCTGGGCCACTTCCTATTCTGTGAACTGTGACATGGTAGCCAGGGCTGTCACACCCGTGGGCTGCACTAAGGGGGCAGCGGGAGTGACCAGTGAGAGGGCCAAAAGAAAACCACCTGTAACTAGTTGCCGTTCATTCCACTCCATCTCATGGAGACACCGTGTGTGTCACAGTAGAACTGTACTCCACAGGGCTTTTAAGACTGTGTGACCTTTTGAAAGCAGATTGCCAGACCTTTCTTCTGAGGTGCATCTGAGTGGGTTTGGTTAGCAGCCAATAATGTTAATCATTTGCACCACCCAGGGACAGAGGAAAACTAGTGTTTGGTAATCAAGCCCAAGCAATCTGGTCCCATGCTCTCATCTTCGGGATTCCCCACTCCTTACCCTCCTGCCCTGCTCCAGACTCCTCCTGTTGAGAGTACAACTCAGTCTTCTTCCCCCTTTAGCTGCCCATCCTGGGAACCGCTGAGGAGGAGGAGGCCAAGTGGAACCGGAAGAGAAACAAAGGCTGAGCAGGTGTCTTGGAGCTCAGAGAACAGGATGAGGAACTGAATAGTGAGGAGCGGGTGGGGGTGCACTGAGAGGTGCTGAGGGTTGACCTTGCAGCAAAGAATATGGTTTTGGCCGAGAATGAGAAGACAAACAACTGTGTATTTGTCTGTTGAGCCACAAGGTGCTGACTGGATGGACGAGGACAAAGCACAGTTGGTTCTTAGATTGCAAAGGATAACATTCTGTACGATGAAAGAACTTAAGAGTAAAAGGCAAGGTGCAAATGTAAAAGCAACATGGTTGTTATTAAGGTAAAGACTCTCTGTTGGCTTACATTGTTTGGACTTGGCTTAATTACCGGTTTGGATTTCAGCACATTAAAAGATCAAATGACATAGTGGATCATCAATAAACCTCCGAATTCCAAATCTCTTGTGTCATGCCTTAATGAATATGCAGAGACTCAGCGCTACCAGGGGCTTTGGTGTGAAACATCTGCAAAGCCCCTTGGTCGAACTGTTCTCCACTGACACTTTCAACATATCCGCATCCCCGGAATCTGAACACAACCCTGGTGGAGGGTCCTCCTGGCAGGTGACCCCTAGCTTCTCAGGGCACCTGTGGCATGTTCAGGTTGCTTATACCTGATGCTACAGCCCTGGCCTTCTGGACTGCAGGCTCGGGCTTCTGTGCAGACATCTCCTGGTTTGGGCCAAGTCTTTGCAAAGGGTGCTGGAAACAATGTGTCTGGATGAGGACCTGGAGAAGGCATTTGCCATCTCCTGGTGGGCCTCTTTCCTTCTGCCACCAGATCAGCTTGTTCACAGGGCGACCCTGGCTGGTTTGCTTCTAGGTAGGTAGACCATCTACAATATGCCTGGGGCCTCGGCCTGAGTCCCGAATTTCTCTGCTTTTTTGCCTTATGACTTTAGACAAATCACTTACCCTCTCACACCTAAGCTGACTGCCTAGTTTGAATCCCAGCCCTGCCACATCCTAGCTGTGTGACCTTAAGCAAGTTATTAACCTCTCTGTTCCTCAGTGTCTTTGTTTGTAAAAGGATTGAAAACTATGGTATCTTAGGGTTGTTGTGATGAGTAAGAGACTTAACCTATGCTAGTGCGTAGGGCCCTCAGAGCAGTGTCTGGTGGGTAGTAAGCACTACGTACAAGTGAGACCTACCGACTTTGTTTGCAGGCTGCTGTCCCCACCACCCTTTTGCACTATGCAAGTCTGTAAAGTCCAGAGCTCTGTCAGCAGTAGCCTCCCTCCAGCCCTCCCCTCACTCCTCCTCGCTCCGTCCCTCCCGCTACCCTTCCTGCTGATAGTACTGCTGCACTGACCCTCCATTCTTAGTTTGGGCCTGGGTCTTCTGTATCCAGGTCGTGTGTGTGTGTGTGTTATGTATCTAATTCACATCTACCCCACCTAAGTTCCCCTTTAACTCCCTCACGTAACAAGGCTCTGCCTCGCACTCCATAAGGCCTGCCCCTTCCCCCAACCCCATCATCATGTTTAAAAAAAAAAACAAAAAACAGTTGCTGTCAAGTCAACTCCAACTCATGGTGACCCCATGTGTGTCAAAGTAGAATCGTGCTCCATAGAGTTTTCGGTGGCTGATATTTTGGAAGTAGATTGCCAGGCCTTTCTCCTGAGGTGCCTCTGAGTGGGCTCAGACCTCTAACTTTTCAGTTAGCAGCCAAGTGCATTAATGATTTGCACCACCTGGGGACTCCACCATGATTGTGTACATCACCCTTTTTTTTTACCAATTTACTGTCGTCTTCATCCCTGTTATTCACTCCTTGGCTTTCAGTAAAATCCCCCAAAACCCTACAAAGTGTCCAGGGACTTCCCTGTAAATCTGATTCAAATCCACCCATTTCCTCCCTGGGGCCTTCCAATCGCTCCCCCAGGGCTCCAGAGGGGCTGGCTGCAGGCGGAGAAGCTCTCCCTGGCTGTGCCTCTGCCTCAGCCCCTCTAAACAGCCACATCCCCTCATGCCCTTGGCTGTGAACTCTTCTCTCATGTTCTCTTAGACCTGGGAGAAGCCTGGAGCAGCCATCTCCTATTTATTCCCGGGGCCACTCCCAATCCCCCCTCCTATTTTGAAGGCCAGCCCTTTTGTTGTACCCTGGTTCTTAATCATTAAAAAACAAACAAACGAACAAAAAACCCAAACTGGTTGCCACGGAGTTGATTCTGACTCATGGTGACCCCATGTGTGTCAGAGTAGAACTGTGCTCCATAGGGTTTTCAAGGACTGTGATTTTGGAAGGACATTGCCAGGCCTTTCTTCTGAGCACCTCTGGGTGGGTTCGAACCACCAACCTTTCAGTTAATAGCTGAGCACTTAACTGTTTGTGCCAACCAAGGAGCCGTAGGTAAATCATAAATGATCTTTTATTTCCCTCTGTGGCCTGGCTGGCGTCTGTGGATGATCGATCCATTTACCGTTCATTCTTTGTCCCCATGGCTGGTTTCTTGCCCTCTTTAAGCTACTGTCCAAACCTCAACCCTTGGCTGTTTCCCTTTTCAGTTTCTTGGAAAATCCACCCATTACTACAGCATCAGTGATTATCTCTATGTCACTGATTGCCAGATATCCTCCTTGGCCCTCACCTCTGCTCTGCGTCTGGCCATGTGTCCCCAGTGGTCTGCAATCATTGTACCCTCAGAACCTTGAATGTCAGCTTCTGCACCCTGCCCTCAAAGTCAGGCCCTCCTCCTGATCTTCCCGTCTCTGCCCTTGGGGATTGTCCTTCCCCAGTTCGGTCCCTCAGAACCATCCCTGCCTTCTCCCTGCCCCTCTCCAGCCAGCCTGCCTCTTCAAGCCCTTCTCTCCACCCAGCCTGGGTTGTGGTTCTTTCCTCAGGTTATGACTGCACATTTCAGAGTGGACTTTCTTTTCAGTCCATTCTCATACTTTTGGTGGATTGTGGTATTGACTGTATCATGGGAAACCTTAAACTTAACATGGACCACAAACTCCTTAGCAGGGTTCCAGTTCATCCACACTGATTCCCAGACAGTGTTTCTCGCCTGCCTGGTGGCCTCTATTATCCTGTCACTGCCTGCTGTGCCCCGTCCTACCATTTTCTCCTAGGCCCACCTACCCCACCGTGTGTAGCATGCCCCTTCTTACTCCTCATCTGGATACCTCCTCTCTCCTTTGTGCCTGTCCAAATCCCCACCCTGTTTCGAGGCCTGGCCCGACTCTCACTCTCTTGAAGGCTTCTCCAAGTATCCAGCCTCCAGGAGTTGTACCTTCCAGCCCATTCCTACTGCACTGATTCCCTCCTTAGGACACTGCTCATACGGTGCCCGGTGGGATTACGTAGCTTGGAGGTCATGCACCCAATCTTTTTTTTTTCCCTTTTTATTGTACTTTAGGTGGAGGTTTACAGAACAAACTAGCTTCTCATTAAACAATTAGTACACATATTGTTTTGTGACATTGGTTACCAACCCCACGACGTGTCAATACTCTCCCCTTCTTGACCTTGGGTTCCCCATTACCAGCTTTCCTGTCTCCTCCTGTCTTCTAGTCCTTGCCCCTGGGCTGGTGTGCCCCTTCAGTTTCATTTTGTTTTACGAGCCTGTCTAATCTCTGGCTAAAGGGTGAACCTCAGGAGTGGCCTCATTACTGAGCTAAGAGGGTGTCTGGGGACCATACTCTCAGGGTTTCTCCAGTGTCTGTCAGGCCAGTAAGTCTGGTCTTTTTTTGTGAGTTAGAATTTTGTTCTACATTTTTCTCCAGCTCTGTCTGGGACCCTCTGTTGTGATCCCTGTCAGAGTAGTCAGTGGTGGTATCTGGGCACCATCTAGTTGTGCTGGATTGATTTGTTGTTTTTAGAAAAAAATTTTGTGTTTTATGTACACGCACACACACACATACACACACACACACTCATATATATAATCAACCAAACCTGTTGACATCGAGTTGATTCTGACTCATAGCAACCCTATAGGACAGAGTAGAACTGCCCCCTAGGTTTTCCAAGGAGCAACTGGTAGATTCAAACTGCCAACCTTTTGGTTAGCAGCCATAGCTCTTAACCACTGCACAGCAGGGCTCATATATATATATATATACACACACACACACATATATATACATTATCCTGTTTGCACCCTGAGTGGTGCAAATGGTTAAGTGCTTGTCTACTAGCAGAAAGGTTGGTGGTTCAAACCCACTAAGAGGTGCGTCAGAAAAGTGTGGTGATCTGCTTCCAAAAATTCAGCCATTGAAAACCGTATGGAGCAGTTCTACTGTGATACACATGGGGTTTCCATGAATCACAATTGACTTGGTGGCAACTAACAACAACAAATAACAACTAAAAACAAAACATTTGCCATTTCAAGATTTTTTACATGTACAACTCCGTGACGTTAATCACATTCACTGTGTTGTGCAAACATCACCAATATCCGGTTCCAGATTTTTCCATCACCCTTAATGGAAGCTCAGTGCCCCTGAAGCAATGAGCCCCTCTTTCTCCCTCCCTCCCACCCCCAATCTGGTTCTTGAAGAAAGGTACCCATTTCGTACTTCTTTAGATCTTCCTCAGCTCAGTGCGTAGTAGATGGTCATCAAATATTTGCTGAGTGAATGCATCTGGCAGGACTGGGTGGTGAGTTGGTGGTGGTGACTCTTATCTGATTAGAAACACTTCCTGTGATTTTCAGAGGGAGAATCAAGCATACGCGAGGCCATACCTCAGAGTCAACTAACTTAGAAAGTTGGTTTGTTCTTTCTGTGTTTGAGGCCTAAGCTCTAAGATATACCTACATTTCGTTGCCCTTGTTCTCCTTCTCCCTGCTTCCCTGACCAGTGTGGTTTCCGGAAGTTTTTTTTAAAGAAAGTTCGGACATATCAGAGAAGACTAGGACATCATACTCCCAGGCTTCCGGACATTCATTTCATTGGTAGAAGCAGCTTGACTGCTGTCTTGCTGAGAACTGTGTCTTGCTGGTGGCTGAGTAACATTCTGGGATTTGTCTCCTAAGTGGCCATCCCTCGGGCATCTCTGAGAAGCTCCAGTGGAAAGCCACAGACACGCCATGTAAATCCAGGTAGCTGAGAAGGCCAGTGCAGAGCAGTGGCAACCAGAGAACCGAGGCACCCAGGGCTGACTCCTTCTGTGTCCCCAGCAATATTTCACCACTTGGCCAGGCAACCAGTTAAAATTTGCACGAGAGGGCCCTGTCTTGAGCTAGGGAAGTTTTCAGTTTTAACAAGAGCCAAGGCCTTCCTGGAATTTTCTTTTAAAGCCCCAATACATAACCCTGCTTTACCTCTGCTGGGATGGTTTGGAATTAACAACTCTTCATGCTTTCTCTTTTAACCAAAAAACGCCGCCCTTGTTGTGAGCGAGGCGGAATTAATAGACACAAGGAGGGCATTGCAAATGACTTTGGAAATGGCAAAAATGCCTTTTATTTGTCATTTTTATAGAAAGGTCAAATAATTGAAAAAATGTCTTCAACGAGGAGTGAGACTCAGGGTTTACAAAAAAGCACACTTTGTTGATAAAATATGAACTGTTTGAAAGATTTATAAACGTCTAAAATCCTGCATAGCCCTTCAGAATTCAAAGCAGCAGGAAACCACTGTGATATTTTTAAAACAAGTATTTATAAAAGTAATTGGGCACTCTTGATGTGGAATAAGGAGGAAAAAAAAAGCTGCTAAGGAAGCTATATTGGACTTGACATAAAAGCGAGGTATGTAATTTGGGAACAGAACGGAGAGAGAGGAACACGGACACACAGTACCTGCGGAGCTCTGTCCTTCTGAATTGCTGGAGGCAGGAACGGAACAGGCTGCTGGCCCGACCCAGTCGCCTCCCCTAGCACTGGCAGGGCACCCCTCCCAGGTCTGTGGGCAGTGTCCAGGTATCTCAACAAATTTCTAAAATCCCTGTTTCAAACTCCGAGGCCCACTCGAACCGATTACATGCAAACTGGACAGAAAACACATGTTTCTGAGAACACTTTGGTTAAAATTAAAAATGTGGCAGACACCATGCCAATAATTTACTCGAGAATATCTGAACCAGATGCTGCTAGCCCGTAATTCCGAGTAATTTGCCAAAATTATGTATTTACTTTAATCTCAGAGATGGAGTTAAAATATGCATGATTTTTGTTATTTCTGATGCAAAAAAAAAAAAAAAAAATCCGAGTGACTTCAGCTAATGCAGAATGGAGAAGTAGACATGGGCAGGAGGTTTGTTAACTCCGGCTCCAACGCGTGCTGGGTTAACCAAATGGAGCCTCCAAATGTACAATGCCCCAGGAAGGTAAACAAACAAACAACAACAAAAAACGTTGGGTAGAACGTTAATTCATGGAATGACAACGTTGTATTAAGACAGTGTCTCTACTGGTGACAGAATTCTAATTCCTAAGTGGTTCCCAATCGTGGGCGCATCATGTAGTTTATGTGATGCCAAACATCTGGATGAAAGTGGAAAAAAAAAAATTTAGTCAGCTCTGGAGTTCTGTTCTCTATAAAGCTAAATAATTGAATAGTGCAATGAGCTGGTCAGTAGACATTTTTCTGTTCTTATTTTCGATTTTCAGCATTATGAATTGTAATCTACTCGACAGCAGTGAGTTTGGTTTTTTTTTTTTTTTCTGGTTTAACTAGAGAGAGGCAATCTAGTGTAGTGGGTAAGGATGCAGGCTCTGAAGTCAGTACTGCCTGGGTTCAAATCCTAGCTTGACCACATACTAGCAATGTGATGTTGGGCGTAGTTACTTAAGTTCTCCATGCTTAGCCTTCTCATCT
This sequence comes from Loxodonta africana, assembly GCF_030014295.1. NCBI lineage: Eukaryota > Metazoa > Chordata > Mammalia > Proboscidea > Elephantidae > Loxodonta > Loxodonta africana. Next base: position 191,840,887 of record NC_087343.1, read on the forward strand.
GTAAAATGAGTTTAATAACAACATCTACCTTGTAGAGTTGTTGTGAGGGTTAAATAAGTTAATATGAGTGTAGCACTTAGTACAATATGTGAAAACAAAGTGCTCTCAAATGTTACTCATTTTGTGATTAATATTATTTAAGTTTTTTAAGACCTAGGGGAGAGCGGACACTAAATTTCTACCTTTTGTTCTTTGGCAAATGGGAAGTGTTACTTGGGGAGGGAGAAAATTTTTTATTTTTTATTTGTTGTTACTGTCAGTTGCCTGGTCCTCTACCATCTTCACGATCATCGATATGCCTCAGTCCATTTTTGCAGCCACTGTGTGTTTTGAGTGCCTTCTAACCTAAGGAGCTCATCTTTCAGCAGTATATCAGTCCGTATTCTGTTGTGATCCATAGGGTTTTCACTAATTTTCAGAAGTAGATCTCCAGGCCTTTCTTCCTAGTCTGTCTTAGCATGGAAGCTCCACTGAAACCTGTCCACCATGGGTGACCCTGCTGATATCTGAAGTACTGGTGGCTTAGCTTCCAGCAAGCCACCACAATACAACCACCAGACAGATGGGTGGTGGTTTATTTTTTATACCCTTTATTTTTTAGACTAGTTTTAGGCTTACAGAGAAATTACATGGAAAGTACAGAGTTCCTGTATATTTCATCCCCTCCCTGCACAGTTTCTCCTTGTCATGGATTGAATTTTGGCCCCCCAAAATATGTGCTGTAAATCCTAACCTCTGTTTTGTAGCCCTGGTGGTGCAGTGCTTAAGCATTTGGCTGCTAGCCAAAAGGTCCACAGTTCGAATCCACCAGGCACTCCTTGGAAACCTGATGGGGCAGTTCTACTCTGTCATATAGGGTCGCTATGAGTCTGAATCAGCTAGACAGAGATTTTTTTTTTTTTTTAATGCCTGTGGTTATAATCCCGTTTGGAAATGGGCTGTCTTTGTTATGTTAATGAGATAGGAGTAATGTAGGGTGTGTCTTGAGTGAATCCTTATAAGACACAAAAGGAGCAGATTAAGGAAGCAGAGATACCAAGCCACGTGAAGATTGCCCAGGAGCGTTAGCTCAGAAAAGACAAGGACCTTCCTCCAGAGCTGACAAGAGAACACCTTCTGCTAGAGCTAGCACCCTGAATTTGGACTTCTGGCCTCCTAAACTGTGAGAAAATAAACTTCTGTTTGTTAAAGCCACCCAGTTGTGGTATTTCTGTGATAGCAGCACTAGGTAACTAAGACACCCTGTTATTAACATCTTGTGTTAAGGTGGTACACTTGTTATAATTGATGATTCGGCATTGATACACTATTATTAACCAAAGCCATAGCTTACATTAGGGTTCACTCTTTGTGTTATATAGTGTTACAGGTTTTGACAAATTCGTAATGTCGTGTGTCCACCATTACAGCATCATGCGGAATAGTTTCACTGCCCTTAATATGCCCAGTGCTCCAACCCTCTCTTCCTACCCCCTGTAGTTTTACCTTTCCTAGGATATCATATAGTTGGAATCATACAGTATGTAGCCTTTCAGTCTGGTTTCTTTCACTTAGCTCTATGCATTTATAGTTTCTCCATGTCTTTGTGTAGTTTGATAACTCATTTCTTTTTATTGCTGAGTAATATTTCATTGTATGTACCATCCATTCACTACTGAAGGCCATCTGGGTTGTTTCCAGTTTGGGGCAGTTATGAAGAAAGCTGCTTTAAACATTTATGTACAGGTTTTTCTTTTAATTGTGCTTTAAGTGAAAGTTTACAAATCAAGTCAGTCTCATGCAAAAACTCATGCACACCTTGCTATGTTCTCCTAGCTGCTCTCCCCCTAATGAGACAGCCCACTCCTCCCCTCCACCCTGTATTTCCTGTGTCCGTTCAGCCAGCTTCTGTCCCCCTCTGCCTTCTCATCTCGCCTCCAGACAGGCCTGCCCGCATAGCCTCATGTGTCTACTTGAGCCAAGAAGCTCACTCCTCACCAGTATCATTTTCTGTCTTATAGTCCAGTCCAAACCCTGTCTGAATAGTTGGCTTTGGGAATGGTTTCAGCCTTGGGCTAACAGAAGGTCTGAGGAACATGACCTCCAGGGCCCTTCTAGTCTCAGTCAGACCATTAAGTCTGGTCTTTTTATGAGAATTTGAGGTCTGCATCCCACTGTTCTCCTGCTCCATCAGGTGTGTGCAGGTTTTTGTGTGGACATAATTTTTCAACCCATTTGGGTAGATGCCTAGAAGTGTGATTGCTGAGAATTTATTTTTTAACTTTTTATTGTGCTTCAGGTGAACGTTTACACAGCAAATTAGTTTCCCATTCAACAATTCACACACAAATTGTTCCATGGCACTGGTTGTCAGTGTCTGCACTCTCCCCATTTCCACCCTGCCTTCCTATTTCCATCTCCCCGGTTTCCTTACCCCTCCTTGCCTTCTCATCTTTGGTTTTCGGCAGACTTTGCCCATTTGGTCTCGTATAGCTGATTGTTCTAAGGAGCACATTCCTCATGGGTGTTATTATTTTATAGGCCAATCAGTTATTTGGCTGAAAGGTGACCTCAGGGAATGGCTTCAGTTTCAGGTTAAAAGGGCGTCTGTCTTAGGGTGAATAGTCTTGAGGGTTCCTCCAGCCTCTATCAGTACAGTTAAGTCTGGTCTTTTTTTATGGATTTGAGCTTTTTCTACATTTTTCTCCCATTCCAACCAGGACTTCTATATTGCATCCCTGGTCAGAGCGGCTGGTAGTGTTAGCTGGGCACCATCTAGCTCTTCAGGTCTCAGGGCTAAAGAAGGCTGTGCTTCATGCGGGCCATTAGTCTTTTGAACTAATTTCTTCTTTGTGTCTTTGGTTTCCTTCACTCTCCTTTGCTCCAGATAGGAAGAGAACAATAGTTATATCTTAGTCACTCACAAGCTTTTAAGACCCCAGACACTATGTGCCACACAAGGTTGTAGAACATTATCTTTATGAACTCTATTATGACAATTGACCTAGATGTCCCCTGAGACTATGGTTTTCAGCCTTCAAGCCCAGTAACTTCAGCCCCATGAGGTGTTTGGATATGTTTAAGAAGTTTCCATAGCTCTGCTCCGAGAATTTATTTTTAATATAAAAATATCTCTCAAGTCCATGGCTGGCTGTCCATGGCCTCAGTCTGGCCTTCATCTTCTCTCACCTGGACTATTACAGTGGCCCGTGGACTGGTCTTTCTGCTTTATGCTAATCCAGATGTGGCTCTCTTTCTAGGCCGGTCCTTCTAAAATGCAAATCTGATCTCCGTTAGTCCTTTAGACGCATTCCACATATTCCCCACCCCCTGCCCCATATACCGTCTCTACAGATGCGGCCTGGGCTCTTTAGCATGGCATCTAAGGCAATTAATCCGTCACACCTCAGGGCCTCAAGAAGTGCATGAGATCTCTGAATATGTGGTGCCTGAGGTGTAAGGGATCCAGGAATCATGCCCATTTTACAGATGAGAAGTGAAGTCAGCTCTAGTGCTGGGTGCCACCCCACTTATGATTGAGTGCTTCGTGGGGTCTGCCGTATTGTGCTCAATTTGAGGGGCCCCAGGTGCCAGGCAATGTTCCCTGCTTCTAAATACTTGCTGGGGTTGGTGATGTGAAATGAAACTACCAACTAATAGGGCTGTAGGAGACCTGGGTTCTAGTCCTGGCTGTCTCTTGTTTGTTTGGGGCCTGACCCTTCTGAGTCTTTCATCTTCAAAGGAGAATTCTGGGCCACGTTGGTCTCTGTGGGCCTTTCTAGCCTGGAAAGCCCATGAGTTGGAAATTCTTGCAGTTGCCCCTGAAAGGCGATACTTCCAGGCAGGAGAATATCTTAAGCAGCTCTCTAGAGAAGTCTTGGAAGGGAGGGGTATGGGTGGGCTTGCCTGCTGGGTGCAGGTGAAGGTGTCCTTCCAGGCACAAGCCAGTGATGGAACTGGGGAGTGGATGAGGTCCGGGAGGAGGCTGAAGAGTGCTGGCTTCCCTAGAAGGGTGGACGAGATTGTTAGAGAGAGGAGGCGGAAAGGGCTGTTTATTCCCTGCGTTTGGTTGGTGAGCTAACCAGCTCCTGTCACCTGCTGGAGTCCAGAAAACGTGCAGTCTAGTGCTTAGCCCCAAACCAAAAACCTAACCCATTGCCATCAAGTCACTTCCAACTCATAGTGACCCTACGTGTTAGAGTAGAAGTGCCCCATAGGGTTTTCTTGGCTGTTTCTCCCTCAGTGCTACTGCATGGGTTCAACCACCAACTTTTCCCTTAGTAGCAGAGAACAAATCTCTTGTGCCCTCCAGAGGCCTCTGCCTGGCCCAAAGCAGATGCCAATTAGGTGTCTGTGGAATAAGTAGACGATTCTGGCTCTCAGTGTCGTGTTTGACAGACATACACCTGTGAACCTTGCTTTCTTTCCTCTGGTTCTAATAATCATCCCCATGCCTTCCCCTTGCCCCCATGCTCAACCCAGAAAACCCCTCTGGGCTCTCTGTGAACTGCAGGAAAGTGTTCCACCCAGAGGTGGAGATTCCCTCCCACCATCTCCCATCATGCCTTGTGTTAGCTCTCCATGGCCCTGTTCTTACTCTGCAATTTAACTCTTTTGGGGGAATCAACACCTTTCTTCTGGATGCTTTAAAAAACAACTCAGTGAACTAAGTCGGTTACCAAAGGACAAATATTGTCTGATCCCACTTATATGAAATAGGCAAATGTATAGAGACCAAAGAGTGGCGCGAAGGGTTTGCTCTTGGCTACTAACCAAAAGGTTTGTACTTCCATAAAGATTACATCCAAGAAAATCCTATGGGGCAGTTCTACTCTGTCACATGGGGTTGCTGTGAGTTGAAAATTGACATCATGGCACCGAAAAATAACAATGATATACATGCAATGGAATATTTCTTAGCCATAAAGAGAGATGAAGTTCTGATACATGGATGAACCTTGAAAACATTATGCTGAGTGAAATAAGCCAGATATAAAAGAACAAATATTGTATGATCCCACTTATATGAAGTAGGCAAACGCGTAGAGACCAAAGTGGGAAGCGGTGGGCACTGCCTGGGAGTGGTGGGGGGGGGGCACTGACTTTCTGTTAATGATGGTGGAGTAGTTTGGAAGATAGTGGTGATGGTTGCACATGATAACAATAATCAGTGTCACTCAATTGCACCTGTAAAAGTGGTTGAATTGGTAAATGGCTTGTTATACAGATTTTTACCACAATTTGAAAAAAAAAAAAACAAAACGCAAGTGCCACATAGGCTCTGTTCCTGCAATTTGCTCTCTGCTCCTTACACTTGGCTCCATTGTGTTGGAAGTGATCCCAGAGTTTTCTGGCTTTAAAGATTGGACCAGGATCTCCCTGGAGGGGCGTAACTCCAATGCAGCCATCCCCTGGCCCCCAGATCTGTGGAGAGGCTACTCTTTCTAGCTCTTTCCCTTTGGACTTGCTTTCCATGTGATTCCCACTTTTACACTGAGGCGGAGAGTCCCGCAAGCTGCCCAAGTTGCCTTTTTTTGAGGTCAGGCTGCAAAAGCTATTTTCTTTAGTACTTGCCATGTGTTCCATGGCTATCGACATTAGAATTAGGCACAGAAGGTATCTGTGTGTTGCAAGGTTCCCAAGGAGTCTGGCTGTTCTGCTGTTTGTCTGGTTCTAAGAAAAGCTCAAAAAGAGAGGCTCCCTCTTGCGGGTCATGAATGATAGATACTATCTTGAGGGACAGACTTGAGAGAGAGTGTGGCTATTGTCATGGCAGGGAGATCCAGCTCAGGAGTAAAAAAAACGAAAACAAAAACCAAACCCAGTGCCGTTGAGTCGAGTCGATTCCGACTCATAGCGACCCTATAGGACAGAGTAGAACTGCCCCACAGAGTTTCCAAGGAGCGCCTGGTGAATCTGAATTGCCTACCCTTTGGTTAGCAGCCGTAACACTTAGCCACCATGCCACCAGAGTTTCCAGCTCAGAAGTGTGTGGGTTAAATTGTGTACCCAATCAGAAGGAGGAGGCCCACCTTTGAAGTTAGAGTTTGAGAGGTGGCCTAGCCTCCCTCTTGGTGCCCAGGGGACGGGGCTCTGCCACAGTCCCACCTCGCATTCGGCCCCTGCTGTTAGACAGCAGTTGTGGACAGTCTGAGCACCTGCAAAGGGAGTGGGGAAAAAGCAGGCTTCTTTATCCTTTCAAGTCTTTGAGGTATGTGGGAAAGGCGAGTCGTCAGACCAGACAAGAATGACCACTAACTGCTCTTCTGGCCATTTCGCCACTGGCCTGGCCACAGGTCTGCTTGCTGTCCGTTTGTCAACACTTGGGACTGAGCCCTTCTGTCTGCTGGGCTCTTTGGGTGCACGAGGAGACAGAGGAGGAGACAGCCGCCTTCACTTCGAGCCCGGGTTTGAGGGCCGCTCCTGCCCTGGAGGCTGTTTATTTTCTCTGAGGAATGTTGCTGGCAATTAGGCCAGGTTGATGAGGAAAACATAGCCCGTTGAGTCTTCCACCTGGCTGTCTGAGGGCAACGAAGGCTCTCTCAGTCTGCCTTCTCTGGGAGGCAGTGTAGTTTAATGGTCAACATGTGGCATCTGGAATCAGGCTATCTGGGTTCATAGCCCTACTCTGACACTTGTCAGCTGCGTGGCCTGGGGCAAGTCACCGATCTCTTTGTGCTTCTGTTTCCTTGTCTGTAAAATGGAGGTAATAATAGCCCCACCTTTTCAAGGTGTTGTGAGAGCTAAATAAATGCTGAGCCCAGTTCCTGGTATATAGTAAAAAAAAAAAAAAAAAAAAAAAAAAAACAACACTTTTTTTTACCACCTGATAAATACTAATGATTATTAGTTCACCCCTGGCCCTGACTATTCTCTGGAGAGAATCTTTTAGCTGTCTCAGCTTTCATCTTCTTGTATTCAACTACTGGCCTTCGTGCTTGAGGAAGAAACCATCTTTCTATTCCATGTGGCGCTGGAGAAGGGGGAGCCAGCAAGATTACACACCAGTCCCATGGCTCCTTTCTGTAATCCAAAGGCTTCCATCTACCTGACTCTCTGCCTCAGTTTTCACCCTTTTGAGCTATAATTGGGATTATTCCTAATTTGCATCACATGGTTCCTTAGCAACCCTCATTAATCTAGAATTAGGTACAAAAATACTTTTGGTTAGAATTTCAAATATCTTAATTTATTATAGACTATAGCTTTAAAACATAATTACTTTGATCTCTCCCCCATTTCAAAAGTATTACAGATTTATCGTAAAGTATATAGAATACACAGATGATCAGAAAGAAGACTAGAAAATCACCCCTCTCTAAGCATTTTGGGGTATATTCTTCCAGTTTTTAAAATACAAATATGTGTATATTTGATACAAAATTGGAATTGTACTACCCGTTCATTTTGTAAATAGCTTTTTCTCCATTTCACAATGTCTATCTGTGCATGAAGTGATAAAATATTTTTTAGAAGAATCTAAGTTTCTAATCAGGTAATATGTGGCTTCTCCAGGAAAGACACAACACCTGGCTCAAGGTGTATACCGTCCCAGTGGAGACAATGAGGACATGAATGGTAAGGAGCTGGGCTGGCTGGCACCTGGGTGAAGGGGCAGCCCAGAAGGGCACACCTGTGGGCGCTTGGAGCCCAAGCCCCAGCTGGAGAAGGGAGTAGGGAGGATGCAGTTGGAATGTGGGTGGGAAAATCATCTCCCCAACCTGATTTTTCTCTTGTAACCAGAGATGGCTTTAGGCCTGGGCACAGAGGGATGGATGGACAGCCTGCTGCTACTGGCATTCCCAGACCCCAGGCCAGTTACAGAGACACGTGGATTAGTTGGGACCTGGGCATGGGGCAGGGGATGAGAGGTCTGCCTGTCGGAGAGGCCAGTGGTAGTTAAGCACACAGACACTGAAGCTAAATGATCTGGGTTCAAATCCCACTACTGCTGCTTGTTAGCTTTGTGATGCCAGACAAGTTGCTTATTCTTTCTCTCTGCCTCAGTTTCCTCATCTACAAAATGGAGATTCTAATTGTGTCAGTCTCATAATGTAGGTGTGGAGTACATGAATATGCACATATAAAACCCTTGGAACAGTGTCTGGATGATAATGAGTATTACGTGAGCTTTAATTGCAGTTATTATTGTTTTAGGGCAGTGATTGTCAACCATTGGCTGCACATTAGAATTACCTGGGAGAGTTTAAAAAGATACTGGTGGCTGGGCCCCAACCCAGACCAACTGAACCAGTACCTCTGGAGGAGGGGGGACAGGCAGCAGTATTTTTTAAAGTCCCCCCACCCTGCTAGGCGATTCTAATATGCAGCCAAGGTCGAGAACTATTTCTAGATAATAGATGGGGAGCTTAGTTCCTTAGCCCAGCCTTTGAAGACAGGTAATAGTCACCTGGGAGTTATCTATGGAGAAATGAGGATCTACCCTGGCAGCCCACAGCTACACTGTGCAGTGCTCCCTAAACCTGCTGGAGTGCTGGGGCCACCTGAGGAGCCTAGAAAAAAGGAAAGATTCTTGGGTTGATTCCTGGAGATTCTTATTCCGTGAGTCTGCAATGGGGCCCAGGAATCTAGATTTCGAAGAGCTCCCATTATAGTGGTTGGGGCAGCCATTGCTAGTTTGCCTCTCTGAGCCTCAGTTTCCTCAGCTGTAAAATGGGTACCCTCCTTGCAATGTTGGCATGGTAGTTAAGAGCTCGGTTGCTAACCGAGAGTTTGGCAGTTCAAATTCATCATCTGCTCCTTGGAAACCCTATGGGCTAGTTCTACCTGTCCTGTAGGGTTGCTATGAGTTGGAATCGACTCAACAGCACCTAACAACAACAACTTACCATGTTGTTGTGGGGATTGGAGGTATTATATAAAAGTGTTAGGCCTTGATTCAGACCTACCCTGTGCCTGACAGGAAGAAGACATGAAGAAATGAAGACAGCATGAGAGGTGTGGGCCACACAGCAGACAGGGAGACAAGGCAACACTGGTGGCAGGTAACTGAGTGGGCCTCACACCTGTGTTCTCAGACTGGCTGAGCTGGGAGGGTGGGGATTTGAACCTACGTGTAAGCTGCCTCTAGTTGGCCAGTGTTTGACCCCAACATCCTTAAGCCCCCAGCAGGAGTGGATGCCTTTTTTCTGAGCTCACAGGGCTGCTGTGTTTTTGCATGGGGAACGGTTTCTCTATTGTATTAGTTTTCTGTTGCTGCTGTAACAAATGGCCATAAACTTAGGGCTTAAAACATACAAATTGTTTTTTTTCTTTTTATTGTGCTTTAAGTGAAAGTTTACAGTTCAAGTCAGTTTCTCATACAAAAACTTATACACACATTGTTATGTAACCCTAGTTGTTCTCCCTATAATGTGACAGCACGTTCTTCCTTTCCATCCTGTATTTCCTGTGTCCATTCAACCTGCTCCTGTCCCTTTCTGCCTTCTCATCTTACCTCTGGATAGGAGCTGCCGATTTAGTCTCATGTATCTACTTGAACTAAGAAGCACTCTCTTCATGAGTATCATTTTATGTCTTATGGTCCAGTCTAATCTTTGTCTGAAGAGCTGGCTTCGGGAATGGTTTTAGTTCTGGGTTAACAGAGAATCAGGGCCATGTCTTATGGGGTTCCTCCAGTATCAGTCAGACCAATAAGTCTGGTATTTTTACTAGAATTTCAGTTCTGCACCCCACTTTTCTCCTGCCCCAGCAGGGACTCTCTGGTGTGTTCCCTGTCTGGGAGGTCATCGGTGATAGCTGGACACCATCTAGTTCTTCTCATCTCAGGCTGATGGAATCTCTGGTTTATGTGGCCCTTTCTGTCTCTTGGGCTCATATTTTCCTTGTGTCTTTGTTGTTCTTCATTCTTCTTTGCTCCAGGTGGGTTGGGACCAATTGATGCATCTTAGATGGCTACTTGCTAGCTCTTAAGACCCCAGATGTCACTCATCAAAGTGGGATGCAGAACATTTTCTTAATAAACTTTTTTTTAATCCCAATTGAGCTAGATGTCCCCTGAAACCATGGTCCCCAGACCTCCACCCCTGCTGTTCTGTCCCTTGAAGTGTTTGGTTGTGTTCAGGCCACTTGTTAGCTTTTGGTTTAATTCAGTCGTGCTGACTTCCCCTGTATTGTATGTTGTCCTTCCCTTCACCTAAAATGTTTTTTTCCTCCTATCTAGTTAGTGAATACCCCTCTCCCTCCCTCCCCACCCTTGTAACCATCAAAAAATGTTTTCTTCTGTGTTTAAACCTTTTCTTGAGTTCTTATAATAGTGATCTCATAGAATGTTTGTCCTTTTTTGACTGACTAATTTCACTCAATGTAATGCCTTCCAGATTCATCCATCTTACGAGATGTTTTGCAGATTAATTGTTGTTCTTTATCATTGTGTAGTATTCCATTGTGTGAATACACCATAATTTATTTATCCAGTTTTCTGTTGATGGGCACCTAAGCTATTTCCATCTTTTTGCTATTGTGAACAGTGCTCCAGTGAACATGGATGTGCATTATATTTATTCGTGTGAGGGCTTTTATTTCTCTAGGATCTATTCCAAGGAGTGGGATTGCTGGATTGTATGGTAGTTCTATTTCTAGCTTTTTAAGGAAGTGCCAAATTGATTTACAAAGGGATTGTACCATTTGACATCCCCACCAGCAGTGTATAAGTGTTCCAATCTCTCTACAACCTCTCCAACATTTATTATTTTGTGTTTTTTGGATTAATGCTAACCTTGTTGGGTTGAGATGGTATCTCAATGTAGTTTTGATTTGCATTTCTCTGATGGCTAGTGATTGTGAGCATATCTTTATGTAAAAACACACAAATTTATCATCTAATGGTTCTGGAGGTCAGAAGCCCAAAATCAGCCTCACTGGCTGAAGTCAAGGTGTCCACAGGGCTGCATTCCTTCTGGAGGTTCTAGAGGAGACTCTGGTTTCTTGCCTTTTCCAGCTTTTAGTGGCTGCCCACATTTCTTGGCTCATAGACCCATCCTCCATCTTCAAAGCCAGCCATTGTGGGTTGGTCCTTCTTATATCACACCACTCTGACTTCCTCTTCTATCTCCTTCCACTTGCAAGGACCCTTGTACAGCGGGCCCTCCATATTTGCTGGTTCTGTGTCTGCAGATTCAATCAATCATGGATTGAAAATATTTGGAAAAAAAAGAAAGTTCCAAAAAGCAAAACTTGAGTTTGCCATGCACCGAGCACTACGCTGAACCCACACGAATGAAGTGATGTGCAGGCACACCCTGCTGTAGCCTCCCACTGTTTCACAGATCCTGAGTCTCTCTCCAGCCCTCCTTGTTAGAGCATTGTTCCCTTTGCGTCTCGTTTGTTCACTACTTGTATAGCACCTTTTGTTTCTGAGAAAAAAAAGGCTCCTAAAAAGCAGCAAAGTGGTCAAAACAATTTCTCGAAGGCTAAGAGGGAGCATATAGTGCTATCTCTTGACAAGAAGGTAAAAATCGTAGATCTTTTGAAAAGTGGCATGTTGCTTGGCGAAGTGGGCTGTAAGGTCAGTAAGAAGGAATGGAGCATTCGCACAATAAAGGAGAAAGAAGCTGAAATTCATGGGAGTGTTAGTGTTGGCCCTGCAACAACAAAAAGGGTCTCTGGTTCATGATAAAGTGCTTGCAAAGACTGAGAAACCGTTAAGTGTTAAGTGTAAGCATGAACAAGTATTTACGTAGCACTTACATTGTATTAGGTATTATAAGTAATCTAGAGATGATTTAAAGTCTGTGGTGGTTGTGCCAAGGTTATAGGCGAATACAGTGCCATTTTATATAAGGAATTTGAGCACCCTCGGATTTTGGTATGCGGGGCGGTATTCTTGGAGCCAATCCCCACAGAATACTGAGGCATGACTGTGATTACAATACAGGATGATCTTCCTATCTTAAGGACCACTGATGAGCAACCTTAATTCCATCTACAACTTTAATTTCCTTTTGTCATGTAAGGTAACCTATTTACAGTTTCAAGGAATTAGGAAATGGACATCTTTGGGGGCCATTATTCTGCTAACGATATTTATTGTTTTGAACTCTTCTTTAGACCTTTGGTCATTATTAATCTCAGGTGAAGTGCTTGTATCCCATCTCTCTACCCAGATGCAGACTCTTGGAAGACCGAAATTGTGTCTTGCACTTATTCGAATTCCCCATGGCTCGATTTACCAATCCAGACTACCCTTACCCCTGGAGGTTTGGAGAAATTTTCAAGGGCTATGTGGGCCAAGGTAGTTTCAAAAGAATCCATTTATGTGTCCTTTCCTAAAATGCATCTGGCAGAGGACATGCCTGCTGTGGAGCCTGGTTCTCCTTTTCTTCCTGCTCTTTCCAGGTGCTTTTCTCTCACTTTCACAAAGAAAGACTAAGCCCTGTCTCACTCTGAAGTACCAAACAGTAACACTCAAAAAACTGGAGTCTGTGAAGCCTGCATATCCCACCTTCAGCCATCAGATTAAGACATATATTTCCAATAAATTATATGTGATATTTATTATTTAGGAGTGCTTGGTGGTGCAAATGGTTAAGCTCTTGACAACTAAGAGGTTGGTGGTTCGAATCTACCCAGAGGTACCTTGGAAGAAAGGCCTGAAGATCTACTTCTGAAAGGTCACAGCCAGAAAAACCCTATGGAGTAGTTCTACCCTGGCAACAAGTTTGGTTTGGTTTATTTATTATTTATACACCAAAATTTGTAATGTCTTACTTTGATCAAATGTGTGTGAATAATAAATTGCAATGATAGCTCAACTCAGAGGAAAATTTTGTAATAGTCAGAGCCCAATGGATCACAGGAAATTAAAACAAAACAAAACAAAAAAAGAATTTCAATTTATATACATTTTTTCTTGCATAGAATTATGATAGTGGTTAATAAAGGCTTTCTAGCGTAAAATCAGATTAGAATAAAATTCTGGGAGGAAAGTAAAATGGAAATACAATTTCAAGGAGGAAAAAGAAAGACATTAAGTTTTCTGACTTATAGAGAAGAATTTGTTTTTGTTTTTTTAAACAGGTGATGGTGAGTATCAAATTACTATGGTATTTAGATTCAGTTGGAAACATTTAAAAGAGTGATGTAACAATGTTATTTACAAAATATCAATATTTACAATACAGTGGGAATAGCATCCTTTGACTATTTAAATATATGATAAAATTGTTAGATGTCAACTTAAAAGCACTCAAGGGGCTACATAGAATATATATAAATATTTTAGGGGGCTATGTAAGCTTAAAAGTTTGAAGACTACCTGCCCTATTGCAACTTACAGGTGCTACTTAAAAATGTTGGTACTTGAGGAGGCAATTAAGTGAAGTCTGTAAAACATTAGCAAGGAAAAAACCAAGGTGGTTACACAGGCTTTCAATTAGAAAGCTTTAACAAGTAAGAATCTCTGATGTATGGCTTAAATGTGTGCTCTTGACAGCTTGTGCCATCGTGACCACCTCTGGGGACTCTGGGATTCAAAGAAATCATTAACCTCCTTTCTTGGACTGGGAAGTTGAGGGTTGGCTTAAGGGAGCTGAGGCAATGTGACCTTATGGCCTTTGCCAACCTCTTGAGGAATAACACTTAAGAGGGGAGTATTGCACTCTTCTTAGACATTTTGATTGCTCGTTCATTCAACCAGCCAGCCAGCCAGCCGGCCAGCCGGCCAGCCACCCAGCCGGCCAGCCAGCCAGCCAGTCAGCCAGCCAGCCAGCCAGTCAGCCAGCCAGCCAGCCAGCCAGCCAGCCAGCAAGCCACCCAGCCGGCCAGCCAGCCAACCAAGTTTGCAGAGTTCTAGGTCCTAGGCTAGGAGCCTGGAAGAGGGGGTCAGAGGCGAGGCAAAAATACAGTTGAATAAAACACAGTTTCTTCCTCTGAGGACCATACAGTCCGTGGTCAAGTCCACAGCCTCTTGGCCTTTCCAGGCTTCTCCTGGAGACCCTCTCTGCTTTCATTCATCACCTTTTGGTCTATATCTAACTGATAAAACATGCTTTTGGTAGAAGAGGATTTTGCTGTTCACACTAGCTATAGCTGGGTACAGGATCCCCAGTGTGGCAGCTGCTTCCCCTTTGCTTTGTGCATACCTGTAGTGAGCTCAAGAATTTGGGGCTGATGGAGGGAAAAGATATGACCATGAGATAGCAGCGCTGCACAAGTTATTTGTTGGGGCCGATGCACTGACAGCTGAATCCAGGGGGTGATCTCCCACGACAAGAGATCTTCCAGTGGCAAGGGGTGCAAGGAGCAACCAGAAGGTGAAGAGGGCAAGGGGGTCCCCAGGAGAGGAAAAGGGAGGGTGGCATACATGTTCCTAGTTGATGTCCTCCTGCAGAAAAGTGGGCAGTCGCTGGGTCAGAGAGCTCCAAAGAATGGGGGCAGCTTTGGTCTCTATTACCACACATTTTATCTTATCTAGGACTAGCAGGTATTGGGTGCAGTTTCATGGAGTATGTAAAGCAGGCTGGCTCTAAGTGGTTAAAACTCTGCTTATTTGGGCTATTTTTAGAATAATTGGATGTGTGCAAACTTGAGTTTGGCATGGGGGACTAATGGGTCTCAATTTGCTATGAAGAAATAAACAACTTGTAGCCAAGACGCAGAGGTCATTTTTGCCCCATATATATAACAATACCCCTGGATGGCTTAGGTATCCTCCCTCACCTGTGCTTCAGACCGCCTTAGTCTGGTGATTCCATATTAATAGGAACGAGTCTGTTTTTAGGAGTGACGAGTGGATGGAAAAATGTCGCCAATCATGCATGACAGATGTCGCCAAAGCTTAATTAAAACCAGGCCATTTTGGCTCAGCTTTGTAGATGACGTAGGAAAAATGCTTGATCATGGAGTCAGGATCCAGTCTCAGGCAAATTTCTGTTATCAGTTTTTCTCACTTTTGTTCGAAGAGGTCTGCTGTACGATATAAAAAAGAAACCGGTGGCTGTAGAGTCACTCCAACTCATGGTGACCCCATGTGTGTCAAAGCAGAACTATGCTCCATAGAGTTTTCAATGACTGATTTTTTGGGAAGTATATCACCAGGCTTTTCTTCCAAGGCACCTCAGGGTGGATTTAAACCTACAACTTTTTAGTTAGCAGCCAAGCACGTTAACTGTTTTCACCACCTGGGCCTTCACTCTACAATAAAAAAACCCACCACTGCAGTTGAGTAGATTCCGACTCATAGTGACCCTGTAGGGTTTTCAAAGCTGTAAATCTCTATGGAAGCAGACTGCCACATCTTTCTCCCATGGAGCCGCTGGTGGTTTCGAACTGCCGACCTTTCGGTTAGCGGTCAATCGCTTTAACTACTGTGCCACCAGGGCTCCATCTACAATAAATGTACAAGATGTACGAGACATTGATGTACATTTATTGTACAAACGTACAAGATGTGGTTTCTATCCTCATGGAGGTTATGATGAAAAAAAAATTTTTTTTAATATGTGAAGGGAAATAAGGCAAAACATAAACTTGCGTTCCCATTTCTGCCTCCAACACCCTTCCCCACTGAGAGAGAGAGAGATTGGATTCTGTCTTTTGTCTCTTGGTGTGCAAACTATACCTCTTCTCTCTCTGGGTCTGCTGGCTGGGTTCTTGGGTCCTACTGTGCTGATGGGGTCATCACTGGGAGGGGGCAATGTAGAGAATCTCAGGGCATAAAGAATCACTGGAGAGAAAAACAGAGCAGATCCAGGAAGGGGATATGGGAGGTGAAGGAGTCAAGAGCCTTGAGCTAGGGTTGTGGAAGAAATTTTGATGGGGAGTTGGTCAAGGCTTGAGGCATGAGGAAAAGAAGTTGCTGAGGAAGCTGTGGGCTGGAAGAGATGCCAAGAATGAGTGCGATGGGGAAAGAGAGCTTGATAAAGCGTTGCTATGAATTAGATAGATATGCTTTGATGTTCTAAAGAGGTGCTGGTAAAGATTGGCATTGTCTTTAATTATTTTTGGTCTCTAGACAGTACTTCCTACAATGGGATAACAGCAAACACTGGACTGCATGTTGCCATGGCTTGCATTTGGGTTATATGTAATTAAAAAAAAAAATTAAATCAGTTAATGTGTATAACAGGGCTTGGTAAAGGATCAAACGTACACCTTTGTGTCTTAGTTACTTAGTGCTGCTGTAACAGAAATACCTCAAGTAGCTGGCTTTAAAGAATAGAAATTAATTTTCTCGCAGTTCTGGAGGCTCAGAGTCCAAATCCGAGTCTGGGTGGTGTGATTTCCATCCCTGTAGGTTGTCCTGGGTGTCCCTTGGTTCCTTGGTTCCTTGCCATGTAGACAGATCCTCACATGGCATCTGTCTTCCCCCATGTGTGCATGTGTCTGTATCTCATCTGCTCCTCCTGTTACCCAGAAGTGATTACATTTAGGACACACCCTACATTGATTTGGCCTCATTAACATAACAAAGAAAACCCTATTTCCAAACCAGATTACCTCCACAGGTATAGGGGTTAGAATTCTAACACATTATTTTGGGAGGACACAGTACAATCCGTAATACTTTCTTATTGCTAAAACTACAAGACAAGTAATAACTCCTAGTTTAAACTGGGGTCAGCTACACTATTTAAAAGTATCTTCAAGATAAAATGTGAACGTAATCTTCTTATTTTTATGTTTTAAACCCTTCAGTGGTGCCCTGAGGTCTTTAAACCTTAAACTAAAAATATCCTCTGAAGTCTCCTTAAAACCAAACAATGGTTTAGCTTAACTAGTAAAAAATGTCTGCCTTGATCAGTATGCTTTTTTAAGATCTATCTATATGGGAACCAGAAACCCTGGTGGTGTAGTGGTTAAGTGCTATGGCTGCTAACCAAAGGGCTGTCATTTTGAATCCACCAGGCGCTCCTTGGAAACTGTGGGACAGTTCTACTCTGTCCTATAGGGTTGCTATGAGTCGGAATCGACTTGACTGCATTGGGTTTTTGGTTTTATCTATACGGGATCCAATTGACAATAGCAACTCGAAAGATTAGATAGGAAATTTAGGGGGCAGAGATTTTATGTTAATGGGGGAGGAACAGCTCAGAAAAGGGTTACAACTTGAAAAATGTAGTTAGTGTCACTGAATTGGACATGTGGAAACTGTTGAATTGGTGTATGTTTTGCTGTGTATATTCTCAACAACAACAAAAAAATAAAAAAACAAAAAACCCTTCAATGGTCGCAAGTAAAATTCCAGCTTTGTCCTGTGGCTTCCAAGGCCTGCAGGATAGGCCTCCACCACCCCTCCCAGCACATCTCAGGCCATTTTACTCACTCTGCTGTTCTTACACTGGCCTTCTTTCAGCTTTCAGAATACTACAGTAAAACCTGCGAAAGCCGGGACCTGTGTAAGGAGGAAACCTGTCAGAAAAGGAAAACTCAAATATTTACCAGTAAAATGAGTGATAAAAAAGTGGTAAGGCTGCACCCTGTCAAAGGTGGAAAATTTGTGAGACCTGGAAAAACAAGACAGTCCCGTTGAAATCCATCAGACACAGGTTTCACTCTATAAACTCAGCTGCTTTCAGGGCCTTGGCATTGACTGTGCTCTTGGCCAGAAATCCTCTTTCTTAGTATTGTCAGTTCTCTTCAACGCCGCGTGATATGTTTCTTCTCACAGGTTTTCTCTGATACCCTGTTCTAACGTAAGTTACCCCATTATTATCTCTCACAGTGTAGTGGGCCTAGTGGCTCCCCCCCCCAAAGATATATCCATGTCCTGGAATCTGTGACTGTGCCCTTATTTGGCAAAAGGGTCTTTGCAGATGTAATTAAGTTAAGGATCTTAAGATGAGATCATCCTGGATTATTGGGTTGGTCCCTAAACCCAATGACACGTATCCTCATAAGAGACAGATAAAAAGACATACCAGGAGAAGTCCATGTAAATTCAAGGGCAGAGATTGGAGTGATGTAGTCACAAGCCAAGAATGCCTGGAGCCACTGGAAGCTGGAAAAGACAAGAGAGGATTTTCCCAGAGAGTCTTTGGAGGAAATGCATCCCTGCTGACACCTCGATTTTGAACTTATGGCTTCCAGAACTGTAAGAATAAATTTCTCTTGTTTTAAGCCATGAGATTTGTGGCCATTTGTTACAGTAGCCACAGGAAGCTAGCCTGTGCAACATCCTGTTTTTTTCCTTCATGTCACTTATAATGACTTACATCCACTGACTTTGGACCTGTTTGTTGTCTGAACCAATCCACCCTCAACACCGTGTCACACCCTCAGCCCCACCGGGGCAGGCACCCCTTGGTGCCCAGCACAGTGTCTGACATGCAACTGATGCTGGGTAAGTATTTGTTGAATGACTGCCAAGTCTGTCACGTGTCTTCTTGTTTAGAGTCAGTTTAGTAAAGCATCACCTTCCTGGAGCACCGTAGGTCCTTGGCTTGTTGGCCAGGGAGCTCGTGCTTCTCAAGTGCTTGACTCCCCTTGAAGGGCGATACTCTTTGTAAACAGCTTGCCCATCCCACTGAAAGTGAGCCCACAGTTTCAATGTTCTTTGCTAATCCTTTGGACTCCCTAGATGGTGCAAAAAGCTAATGCCCTCACCAGCTAACTGAAAGGTTGGGGGTTCAAGTCCACTTAGAGATGCCTTAGAAGAAAGGCCCAGTGATCTAATTTTGAAAAATCAGCCACTGAAAACCCTGTGGAACACAGTTCTACTTTGACACACATGGGGTTGCCATGAGTCAGAATTGACTTGACGGGAACTTGCAAGATAAGGTAAGGTAAAAAACAAAACCAAAAACACCTCATGGAAACCCTATGTGTGTCGGATTAGAATAGCTCCATAGGGCTTTCAGGTCTGGGAGCTTTTGGAAGCAGATCACCAGGACATTCTTCTGAGGCACCTCTGGGTGAATTCAAACCGCCAATCTTTCAGTTAGTAGCTGAATCCTTTCTATATGGATAGGAAGACATTTAACCTCTTGTGATCCCTGTCCAAAGGACCACAGACACCGATGTGAGCTGCAGCTGCACTTGGAGCCTGGAGGTGAAGTGCAGTTGCCCAAAACCCGTCAGGTTTCAGTGGTGCTGAATGCCAAAGAAAACACATTCTTTGAAGAGGAGGGTAATTGCTGAAGGCTTTGTGTAATGGTAAGGCAGAGGGGATGGACCATTTGAATTGGTTTAGTATTCATGATAATATATGGTTCAGGACTCAATAAAAGGGTATAATTCCATTGAGGGATTCCACTGAGCTCATAAACCGCGGGAGTGTGGCTCGTCAGCAGAATGCAGAGATTGGGTTACCACGGAGCTCCGCTATGGGACCGCTCAGCGCCGTTGATCACTCCTGAGAAGGGATTAGCACAGGGTTCCTCTGGACTGGATGAAGAGGCAATCAGTGTCCTTTAGTTAAATTGTGAGTGTGTGTGTCTCCCCAAAATATAACAAGGAGCACAGTGGAACAGTTTCATGACATGGTATTTGTTAATGGAATTTATGTATCAAAACATATTTGTGTCTAAAGATGTCATGGAGGCATTGGTGGTTCAGTGGTAGAATTCTTGCCTTCCATGCAGGAGACCCTAGTTCAATTCCCAGCCAATCGTCTCATGCACAGCCACCACCCGTCTGTCAGTGGAGGCTTGCTTGTTGCCATTACCCTGAATAGGTTTCACTGGAGCTACCAGACTAAGATGGACAATCTGAGCCACAAGCAACCATGGGGATGGCGCAGGACTGTGCAGCATTTCATTTTCTTGTGCATGGGGTTGCCAAGAGTTGGGGGCTGACTCGACAGGAGCTAACAATAACAACAAAGATGCCACAAATAAGCAAATGAATGGTTCCTGATACCCTGGGTGAAACAGCCTTTACTCTTATGAAGAAATCATGGCAGTAAATGTGAAGTGGCATGGAATAAGACAGTAGGGAATGGTGGGGACTGTGGTTGATCGGGCAATGTATGACTTTATTAAACCCAGGGTCTGCCAGACAAAACGTTTCTGCAGGCCAGTGTTAGATCTTGGTTCGCATCTTGTCTTTCTACTAGACTAGGGGTCCACAAACTCCAACTTTAAAAATATATATATTTTATTGGGATTTGGTGAAAGTTTACACAGCAAATTCGGTTCCCGTTTAACAATTCCTACATATATTGTTCAGTGACATTGGTTATGCTTTCTACATTGTGTCAACATTCTCATTATTTTTGTTCTGGTTGTTTCGTTTACATTATTCTTTCTTCTGATTCCCTGACGTCCCCTGACCTTCTTGTCTTTGCTTTAGGGTAAATGTTGACTGCTTGGTCTCAATAGGTGATTTTTTTTTAATAGAAGAAACATAGTACTCACAAGTGGTATTGTTCATTTTATGAGCCAATCTTTTATTTAGTTGAAAGGTGATCTCCGGGAGTAGTTTCAGGTCAAAGTTTAAAGAGTATTTTAGGGTGATAGTCTCAGGGGTTCCCCAGGTCTCTGCTGGTCCAGTAAGTCTGGCCTTTTTTTAAGATTTTGAGTTTTGTTCTACAATTTTCTCCCCCCCTATTTGGATCCAACCCTTTTTTGTAAATAAAGTTTTTTTGGAGCACAGTCATGGCTGTTTGTTTATATCTATCTATGGCTGCTTTCACTCTATACCCAAAAAACCCAAACAGCAGAAAAGTGTACTGGAGACCAAATGACCTTCAAAACCTAAAATATTTGTTATCTGGACTTTTACAGAAAAAGTTAGTCAACTATTGACTGTAAGCTCCTAAAGTGAGGCTTGCCACATACTCTAAACTCAGTAATTATTAATATTTTTATTTTCTTTGAAGGAAAGGTTTTATATTACTCCTTGCTTACCTAATACCCATTCCCCTTTCTTCCTTGCTAACAGGAGCTTTAGGGTTATGAGGGATGGGCTTCTCCTAGCCCCAGAGGCTGAATCTTGATTAGTTTAAGCCAACAGTGATAACACCACACCTCCTCCTAGTTCTGTGGTTTAAGTATCGATCTGTGATACAATTGTGGTTAACAAGATGTGACGGGGGTCTGCCAGAGGTTTCTAAGAAGGCAGGTCTATGGGATGGTTTCAGACTCTTAAAAAGGGACTTCAGGGGTGCGATCTTTCCTTTTTTTTGGCCTCTGAACATTGTTGAGGGACGAGGTAGTGCTTGGAGGAGCTATGGCCTCTTGAGACAAACCTGAGGCGAAATGCCACATTTGAGAATGGCAGAGTGAAAAGGCAGAGCCAAGGTCCTGAATGACATAATGAAGCCAAAATTAACCAATCCAGGATCTTGCCTGATTCTTTTTTTTTTCTCTGTGGTGGGTAAATGTGCTTAGTGTTTAATCACTTTTAATTGGGCTGATAAAGAAGCTCATGCCCTCAAACAATAAAAGATGTTATATTTTTAGATTTGCTCAGTCTTTCTTTAGGGGCTTCTGACTTTCATACCTTGTTTATTAAAAAAGTCTCCTGTGGATCTTACGAAAATGTTCTCTTGTATTTTCCTCTTGTTTTACGTCTACATTTAGATCTTTATTCCATCAGGAATTAATTTTTTTATATGATGTGAGTTAGAGGTCTAACTTTGTTTT